>NW_019154090.1:32220890-32531621 GCF_002288905.1 Enhydra lutris kenyoni
AAAGTTGGGTATTCATCCTTTCTGATGGAGGCATAATACTCCATAGTGTATATGGACCACATCTTCCTTATCCATTTGTCCATTGAAGGGCGTCTTGATTCTTTCCACAGTTTGGCGACCGTGGCCATTGCTGCTATAAACATTGGGGTACAGATGGCCCTTCTTTTCACTCCATCTGTATCTTTGGGGTAAATACCCAGTAGTGCAATGGCAGGGTCATAGGGAAGCTCTATTTTTATATTGTCATTTTATTTATTTACATATTTGTTTTCTCCTTCAACAAGCAGAATACAAACTTCAAGATGGCAGGGATATCTGATATAAATGGCTATATCCTTGGTATTTGAAACACATCCTGGCACAAAGTCATCACTCAAAAAAGATCTATTGAATGAAATAGCAAGTGAATTATTACTATCGTATCATTTGCACAATGTAGCCAGAACGAGTGACCTCAAGTAACCTCTTTTTATCCCTACTTCTTTTTTTTTTTTTAAAGATTTTATTTATTTATTTGACAGACAGAGATCACAGGTAGGCAGAAAGAGAGGAAGGGAAGCAGTCTCCCTGCTGAGCAGAGAGCCCGATGCAGGTCTCGATCCCAGGACCCTGGGATCACGACCCAAGCCAAAGACAGAGGCTTTAACCCAGAGCCACCGAGGCACCCCTATCCCTACTAATAAATTCTGTTCTCTTTGTTTATGGTGTCATCCCTTGCCCCCTGCTATGCCCACACATATGCATACTTCGTCCACCTTGCCCTTCAAAACTCCCATTTACATGTCAGCAGCAGCAGCAGCATCCCTCTTGGACATCCCAGAAAGGATGTAGTGCTTCCCCTACTCTTCTTCAGGTTAGAGCACTAGTCACACTGGGTGGGTAATCATGTCTCCTGGAGGCAGAAGCAGTTCTGTTTCTTTTGGAATGTAGAGTCTCCAGGGAAGGGCTTGCCTTCTCAGGAGTCTTCATGCCTATTTGGTGGATACAGGAATGTGTAGTCAGAATGTTTTCAAATATATCAACTTTATTATCTTTCCATGTTGTGTGTAAAATGCCCATGATACCTATTTGTTGAATACATGCATGCATAATGAGAATAGTAGAACCCTTTGAAATAGGTCAATTTCCTTACCCTTCCACATTGCCTTTCCAGATGCCTATGATGTTCCACAGGAAAGGCAGAAGTCATCAAGTTGCCTCTTTTTTATCTCATTATTTAACCCAGTAGTTAACACCTTTCGAGCACTTATGTTTTGTCAGGAAGCAGCTGAGGCCTTTGCTTGGCTAATCTCCCTCACAACTGCTCCAGAAGGTAGGAGGTGTTGGAACGACTACTATGTACTTGTTAAAACCAAAGCCGAATTGCCTGGCATCACACAGTCTATAAATGCTGGGGGCAGAATTTGAACCCAGCCAGTCACTGATGGCAGAGATCTCACTGTTAGTCTTAGAGCAAGTTTGTTATAAATGCCGCCAGCATCTTTTCCTATCCTCACAGACTCAGTATGGTTGCCAGTATTTTATTTTAAAAATCTGATTATGTTACTTCTTTAAAAAGAGATCTCTGTGACTTCATGAGGACCATTATTCTTAGCCCCCTATTGTGACAGTCAGGCCCTTCTCCTGTGCACACTTTTCCCACCATTCCCCAGTATAAGCAGCTCCTTTCCCACAGCTATTCACAGCCTTTTGCTGGTCACTAAACACACGTTGATTCTTTCTTATTCATTTCTTGCTTGTACTTAATTTCTTGCTTATTCATCTTTACTGCTGGGTTCTACTCATCCCTCTAGCACCAGCTCACATATCCTTTTTCACCTCCTCTCAGGAACTGTTTGTACCCCCCTTAATGCATCCACTACATTTGATAGTGCCTCTATTATATCTCTCACTGCTGTGAACTGCATGTATTGTTTTCTTTCTCTGTCTCTCTTTAAGGGCAAATTTCTAAGATCAAGGTGTGGCTCTTTGTGCCTTTCCCAGTGCTTAGGACATGCTTTGGAACATGCTATACTCTCAGAAACAAAAACTTGCTAAAAATTAAAGAATGCACGTGCCAGAACAGCTAATGTGTAAAGATGAAAAACACCAGTGTACAAGCTCTTTAGAGGACTGGCCGTATTTGCTCAGGCTGAACAAGCCAGATGACTCAGCAGTTATACTCCTGGACTATATACATTAAAGAAATCGGTGTTTAGGATCATTGAAAGACTTGCTCAAGAAGATTTGAAATAGTAAAGTTAGCATGAATTGTGGTATGTGCATACAAAGGAATACTGCTCAGCAACAAGAATTAAAGGACCAGAATTTGGATATCATAGATGAATGCCACGGTGAATATTGCAAACACTGAGCAGCAGCAAGAAGCCAGACACAAGAGGACATGTGTATAAACTCCAGTTATGTAGAGCTTAACAACTGGCAAAATGAATCTATGGAGTTAGAAGTCTGGAGAGCAGTTACCATTAGCGGAGGTCATAGTGTAGTGGCCAGAAGGGGACAAAAGGAGTCTTCTTGGGTGCCAGTAATTGTTTTGTTCTTAACCTGGGATCTGGTTATACAGTTGTGTTTAACATGGGAAAATTAGTCAAGCTGTCAATACTTTCTCTGTGTCCCATTTGTGCTCCAATAAAAAGTAGAGATATGGGGCACCTGGGTGGCTCATTGGGTTAAGCCTCTGCCCTCAGCTCAGGTCATGATCTCAGGATCCTGGGATCCAGCCCTGCATTCGGCTCTCTGCTCAGTGGGGAGCCTGCTCTGCCCGCCCCCACCCCCGCCACCCCGTCTTCCTCTCTGCCTACTTGTGATCTCTCTCTCTCTGTCATATAAATAAATAAAATCTTTTTTTTTTTTAAAGTAGAGATAGTATAAGAGAAAGGGAATAGGGAGGAATGAGGGAAGGAAAGAGAGAAGGGGACATTTTATGAATCAATGAAGTTGTCAATCAAATGAAATGAATTTTTTTTTAAAAAGCTCTCATTTTTATGAAATCCCAAGCCCTACAATTTACTTCAGCTTTTTATTCAATAGAATCATAAGAACTGCACCCAAGTTGGCACAAAATCCTATTTAGTTAGCTGGGGAATTTTACCAAGCTTTATTTTATATCTAAAATTATATCCAAGTGAATTTCCCATATTTGTAAAGCCCAACAGGCACCTCTGAGAATGGATATATCCTTTTATGCAACCATGTAGCCACTAGGGAGCAAATGAGCAATTCTAACCCATTCAGTTTAACATACACTTTTATTTAGCTTCCCAGAGGATTCCTGTCGGTTGTGCTTGAAGCAAGTAGGTATGAATAGTTTATAGACATTTCTCCCTTTACAGTTGGTAGAGATGATGGGTGCACACATCTCCTGCTAATTTGCAGTGACGGGATTTTATTCACAAGCCAGTAGTTCAGTCTGGCAATACTCACATTGCAATGGCCACATTCAAACCTTTTCTTTAGGAAGCTGCAGGGTTCTGTTTCTTTCCCATGTCACACAAGTGGGATTGATCCATGTGTGTTGACTGGGGATAGACACGTGAAGCTCAAACATGAACTTTGTCAAGCAGATGGTAGTCCTTTGCTGAGAAAAATGACTTTTTTACCCCTTTCCTAAGGCAAGTAAGGGAGAATTTTAGGAATTATGATAGTGTTGAATTTCAGATCAGGTAAACTGACAAAGAGCCTTCCTGTGATTCAGAGTGTTTTATTTTGTACATTTTGGCAGATCCTTGAAAGCAGAAAGTAAGCCTTAGATGCTCAGCTGTTGTGTTTGACATTCCCTGATGTTGATATTGGATATGAAAGAACATTGTGCATTTGATTTGAAAGGAGTGTGTGTGTGTGTGTGTGTGTGTGTGTGTGTGTGTGTGTATGTATGGTCAGTACATTAGAGGACAAACAGCCACTAAGAGAATCACAGGTCATAAGTCAGTAAGTAAAAATATTTGAATGATATCCCCCAGCTGCTAACCTTTTCTAGAAAGGTACACACCTTTACTTTTATAGACAGTTAAAAGCAATTGTGTCTGTCCTATATGCTTATTAGGTTTATAATTGTCTTTGGTGTGCATATAAGGCTATGTATTCAAATACAAGTTCAATTGTCAGAGCCTCATCTACGAGATGAAAACACTCAGCAATGTTTTATTAGTGGAATGCTTAATAATTGACCTGACGCTTTTCCCTTACTACTTTGATTAAAATTTCCCCCTAAAATATTTGGAATGACTTGGATTCCTTATAGATAGAATCTGTGTCTTCTCTTTTGTGCTTCCATTGCCACTTCAAGTCAAAAATGTGCCTAGGAATTATTTGCCCTTAGTTGTTATCAGTTAAATTGCATAAATTTAAAATTCACTCCTATAGATTGGTTTTAACTATAAGAGAGTATAGTGATAGGCTTGTGGGAGGAGTGAACTGTAAGGAGAAAGGGAGAAGATTTTCAAAGAAGTAAAAGAGTGTGTTAAACATGTTCTTAATCATTTGAGAGGAGTCTCAAGTCTCCTTTTAGAATCTGAGTAAGACTATGGATTCTTTCCTCAGAAAAATAATACTTGTGTGTATGTAAATATCAAATGTTGATAACGGTGTTAGTTTGGATTCCCCCAGAACTAGACCTAAGGCAAGGATTTGAGGGCAAGTAGTTTATTTGGACAGAACAAGGAACTGAGCTGAGGTGACAGGAGAGGGATTGACATGGGGAGGCAAACAGGCAGGCAGTAAAGGATGTATTGTTAAGGTACTTTCCACAAAGGTGACTGAAGCTTACATCCACTGGGAAACTCTGAAAAATGGCGCAAAACAGTAAGTTAGTATTTTCTAGCCAAAAGACCTCAACACTCATCAGTCCTTGGTTAGGGTGGCCCTTGGCTAAACGTGAAGTCATACGCACATCGTTGGCAGTGTGTAGGGCCAAGTGGGTTCTGGCAGTCCAAGGGCAGTCCTATGATAGAGACGAAGCTGTTATCTGTGGGATGTCGGGTGAATGTGCACAGAAATGGTGAAAAAGAATGAGGAGATTGTAGATAGATAGCTTTCGTGGACCGGTTTCTTAATTCTGATTGTGAGGAAAGAGACACCTAACTGTAAGATGGCCAGTTTGGAGATGACTTTACCTTAAAGATGACTTCTCACATCTTTGAGAAGGGCCAACAGTATTTTTAAATTGTAAAATTGTTCTAGAAGGAAGGGATTCAGTGAGTCAGTGGATACCTTCAGAAACATTGTGAGGAGTCCTGAGAACTCTTTAAACTCCTCTGACTCATTGTTTCTCATAAGGGCCAGTCACATGACCTCTCTTTATGAGAAAGTCTCCATCTAGGGAATGGTATAACAATGGCCTTTATCGTTCTGAAGACGAAGGGTGCCCAGGCCCATGATGCCGTGAGACTAGTAGCTTCAACATCCCTGTGTGACACTCTTCCTATTTGTAATCTCCTTCCCCCCAAGCAATGAGTTGAGTCAACAGGGCAGTCCTATCTCAGACTTTAGGAAACTGAGTCTGGAACATCAAGATGTACCAGAATCACCCAGTGAGTCACTGTCACAGTAGGAATTAGGCACCAGAACATCTATATTCTTGGGCATTCTTCAACTCCCCAGGCCTCACCATCTCGTCCTGGAAATGAGTGTTAATAATAGCGTTGGTCCTCCCATGAGCCAGAATGACTTATTCACAACCTGGGGACAGAGTCATCCAGGAGAGGTAAGTTAACTTTTTCAGGCCATCATTCCATGACAAAGGCCAGTTGAAAAGCCCTGGGAAATGGTGGTAGTACATAGATGCGTTACTCCTATGTTCCCTGGACTGAGACCATGAATTGTCTGACCCATTTTATACTCATGTCACTGGCATGTTGCTCCCCATAATGTTTTTGGCCTTAATGGACAGTATCAGGGATCCTGCTTACATCTTTTGAAATGTTCAGATGAATGAAGAAATGGCAAATTATCTTTAAATATTTGGCAATTTCTTTTAACTTCTATATATATATTTGTACCCTTACTATATGACCCATTAAGTCCTGCTCCTGGGTATTTATAGAAGAGACATGAAAACTTAAGTTCACACAAAGAACTATCTGCAACTGTTTATATCAACTTTACTTGTAATTGCTAAAATCTAGCAACAGTGAATCCCTAGTATACCAGTAACATACTGTGGCCTATACAATAGATAGGTTACAACTCAGAATTTTTAAAAAAAATAACAAACTACGGATACATCTAATAGCATGGGTGAATCTCTAATAAACTGTGTTACATGAAAGAACCAGACACAAAAGGCTATATATTGTATAATTCTGTTTATATGATATTCTAAAAAAACAGCAAAACTGTAAGGACAGAAAACAGATCAGTGGTTGCCAGGGCCTGGGGATTAGGGAAGAAGTTGACACAAAGGAACGGCAGGAGAGAATTTTTTGGGTGAGGGAACTGTTCTATATATCTTGAGCACAGTGATGGTTACATGACTGTGTAAGCTTGTCACAGTTCAGAGAATTATACGCTAGAAAAAGTAAATTATACCTCGGTAAACCTGACCCACCACCCCTCCCCCGACCGCCACTGCACAAATGACAAGAAATGTTAGATCCATGCTAGGTCATGAAGGTAGTAGTGACATAAGGGAGGGGATTAGAAATAGAAGTGTCACAAGACCCAGAGAGAGCTCTGACAGTAATATAATAATATGTCATGGTTTCTCTTTCAGAGCCAAAACCGGGGACAGCAAGAGCCCAGGAGTTCAGAAGCCTTGGCAATTATAATAATATTATATTTTTCAAAAGCCAGGCCTTCTTCTCTCTTTCACACACACACATGCACACACACTCACACGCACTCTCACACACGCACACACACACAGAATAACAAGCTTTGCAAAGTGCAAACATTTCCATTGCTGCCAAAGGTCAGGCTGAGGATGAAGCTCGAAACCTCGAATTTGTCCAGCTGTCATCTCCCAGTCTCCGTCAATACTGTGAATGTCCAGTTCTATCCCAAACATACCTACAAATACATCTACTTGGAAAATACTGGCACATAAATTTAGAGAGGTTTAAAGTGGGAATGAATACCTCAACCTACGGAGTGGAAAAAACCTGTGTCCTGCTCCTTGTGGGCAACCCAACCTGTTTGAACTGCTAAAAACACTCAGGGCAAAACAAGGAGAGCTGAAAAAAATAAGCTTTTAAGAAAACAGTTCTCTCAATATTCCTAAGTTTAATGGCTCAATATTTAGCATGTGTTTCATAACTCCAGCTTTTTTTGGGTGGAGGTAGGTAGGGGAAATGGGAATATAGTAAAGGGTTTTCAAAACACTTGCTATTTGTAAGGCTTCTTTTTTTATGTACCATAACGCACGCAGCCTTCTCAGGCCTGGGGTCAGGATGTTTCTTTTCAGTGGAATGGAACACGAATGAGGAAGAATGGGAAACTGGGTTATAGGCTACCATGGAAAATGTGAAGAGTCCTGGAAGACCTCAGCCCAGTGTCTGACACTGGTTCCATAGTTATTGCAAGAACTCCTTTTCCCTCTTCCCTCCAAGTACCTATCAGGATCCCAGGGCTGTGGTGCTGACAATGAATTACCAATGGGTCCTGCACCAAGAAGCTTACAATTCGGTGGGACAGATAAGACAGGCAGATTGATAAACAGGGAGACCAGATGTCACAAGACAGTGAGAGGAGGGCAGCTGCCAGAGGCAGCTGATTGTAGCAGAGGCAGACCCTGTCTCTTTTTATCTTTAGTTCTGTTACTTGCTGGCTGGGTGGCTTTGGGCAAGCTATTAAGCCTCTCTGAGCCTCAAGTTTTTTTATCTGTCGAGTGGAGATAATGGCACCACCCACAAATGTGTTTGAGGTTTAATGAGAAATCTATGCACAGCACTTTGAACGGTGCCCAACACGTAGTAATTGGTCATAAGTGTTAGCCATGACAGTGATTTCATAGGAAGGGAGGGGGCTGGGCGGAGTCTTTACAGCAGCAGGAATATTTCAGCTGAGTCTTCAAGAAAAAGTAAGCACAATCCAGATAGACACAGAGTTACCTGCTTGTTGGGCTGAAAGGATGATTCAAACAGGGGAAGAAAGATACGAAAAAGGTTGTAGGTGGGAAAGAGCCAGATATGTTCAGGTTAAGACCAGAGGAAGACCTTTGGGGAAACTAAAGGGGGGTGGGCCATAGTGTGTAGCCCTTCCCAAACATAATTTGATATCAGTCAGTGTTAAGCCATAAAGCAATTATGAGCCACGTTTTTCATTGACTTTCAACAACTGGATTAGATGCTTCATTTGAAATGTTAAACCTCAAATTTCTTCAAAAGATAGTTTCTTTTGTTGTTCCTGAGAGGGCTGAATCTCCCTCTGGGCCATCCCTGGACCTCATCATTAGCTGTGGATGGAGTGGTTGGGGTTTTGGGAAGATGAAGATTGAAGTGTGGGCCAGGGCCAAATTGTGAAGAGTTGGTCTTTGGAAGCTTTAAAAGAGGTGGATGGGGAGCATTTGGTAAAAAATTTCATGTTGGTTGAGGGACATTTATAGGGAACTCTGGTGGCCTTGTGAGGAATGAGTTTCAGTGGCAGTTCCCATTGGCATTGGAGTATTGGTGGGAGAGCCTGAGAAGCCTTTTACAAATACATAATAACCTTTGACTCCCAACAGGGTTGGTAGATCCATTGAGGAGCTAGAATGAAAAGAATCCTGAGATAGAGATCGTTAGGAGGCTATTGAAATATCACCTTGTTAACCTTCTTATTTCCCTCTGCTCACATTTCTGTCAGGTCTAATTTCACCCTGTTTCACAGAGATAGATAATACAATAAATTTCAGAATGTGTACAAGTGTTGTGAATGGCTGTTTTACACTTGCATCAACTCATACATACCTTCTCCGATCTAAAACCAGAAGCTAATCTCCTTTTCATTCTGTGTGGAGTCCAGAATTGAGAGAATATCCAGGTGGGGGCGGGGGATGGGGGAGACTTTCCATTCTTCACATGCATCTAGTGTTATGGGACCTTCAAAGCCAGCCTTCTGTTCCCGCGTGCGCCTGGTAAGAATGCTGCAATCTCATGTTAGTGTGGAGTCAAATCTCTACTGTTTTTTTGGTGTCTAGAACTTTGACTTCAGTTTTCACCCCATTTGTTTACTCAGATATGCACCCACTTGTGAGCATGCGCATGCACACACACACACACACACACACACTCTCTCTCTCTCTCTCTCTCTCTCTCACACACACACACACATTCTCTCTCATACACACACATAACACACACATTCTCTCACACACACACTCTCTCTCACACACATACACAACACACACATATTCTCTCTCACACACATTCTCTCTCTCATACACACATTCTTTCTCCCACACATATTCTCTCATATACACACACTCTCTCATACACACACACTCTCACACACACGTACCCACACATTCTTTCTCTCACACACACACACACTCTCTCTCTCTCTCTCTCTCACACACACACACACACACACACACACACACACACACACACACACACAAAAACCAGGAGTGAGATCAGATTCAAGGGATTGTGGCCTCCCAGAGGTATCAGGCCTAGGCAAAAGTTAACAGCAACATACTGTATCTGTGAGTCGGTGTGTGGTTGTTACTATTCCTTTCTGACATGAAACAATACATGGTACTGTTGTGTCACGTTTGATGATTCTTAGTTGAACAACCTTGGGTTTTTAATGGAATTGCGGTTTAAGTGAATATTTCTCAAGAGCCAGGAACATTTTTTGGTACTCTCAAAACTTGATCCAAGACCTGCTTGAGATCTCAGACATTCTGTCACATTCTCTGACAACTCTCCTTGAAATTCATGTTGCTTTTGTTTTCTGAATGTTCATTTGCTTTGTGTTAATTTTTTTGTCAATTTTAATAGCTTGCCTTCCCATTGTCATCATTATTGATAAATATTTATTTAGTATCTGCTACATAGAAAACATCATATAAGTGTTCTGTGTGTGTGTTCCACTTGGAAGCTTCTTTTTATTTATTTATTTATTTTTTTTTTTAAGATTTTATTTGTCAGAGAGAGAGAGAGAGAGATCACAAGTAGGCCGAGAGGCAGGTAGAGGCAGAGGGAGAAGCAGGTTCCCTGCTGAGCAAGGAGCCCGATGCGGGACTTGATCCCAGGACGCTGGGATCATGACCTGAGCCGAAGGCAGCCGCTTAACCAACTGAGCCACCCAGGCGTCCCTGGAAGCTTCTTTTTAATTCAGAAAAACACAAGAGAATAGTATAACAAAGACCCGTAGAGTAGGATTCCAGAATTAACATATGTTAACATTTTTCATATTTTCTCAAGATAAATAATGTATATGTCACATATGTATATGTCAAAATAAATAAACATTGCTGGTAGAATTAAATTCCTTTCACTTCCTTTGTTTTTATAGGTGGGTCATAATTTAAATTTTTTGAGAGAAAGATTCAAGAATTCCAGAAACATCTATAAGTTTATGTGACTTTTTAGGCAAGTTACTCTTCCTAGGCACCAGTTTCTTCATTTTTAAATGGGAATAAAAATTGTATCTATCTCATAGTGTTGTTGTGGGGCTCAACTCAGCTCGTACACATGTCTGATGTCTAGTAGGATCTAAGTAAATGTTGGCTACTCTTATTCCTTTTTTTGTTGTTGTCGTTTCTAATTAACACACTTCTTCACGGGTTCACAGTCCAGTGCAGAAGCAAACAGAAATCTTTACAACATAATGATAAGTGCAATAGAAGTTAGTGCGAAGAAATGTAGATAAGAGGTGAGGAAAGCTTCAAAGAGGAAAAGTGAACTTTGATCCATTTCCTGGAGAAGAAATCTGGTTTCATCAGGTGAAGAGAGGAGAAGTCATGCAGGCAGAAGGAATAGTCAGTGCAAAAGACAACAGCATAGAATCGGGCTGATGATGGTGGGCCCAGTGTAATGGGGCCCAGTGTGTGATGGATAGAAGGGGAAGAGATGTGGGCCAGGGTGGGCTGGAGCATGTAAGTTTCCATGGAGAGCCTCATAGACCACAGAATATACATTTCCATGTGTTTGTGGATATCTGAGCCTGTTTCTGGGAACTTATATTTCAAAGTTGAAGATTATTACATTATTTATGAAAAGACTTAAAAGTCTTGTTCCTCCACCCCCCTATGTCCATTCCTGTAACATTGGTAACTCACTGATATGCCTCCAGAGGAAAGGCCCCCCCAAAATGCAGTCAGGCTACTATGAGTTGTGATGCCATGAACACTGGCAACCGGGGCCACTGGGCGTTGGCCTGCAGTGACTATTCCATATTCTAGAAGATACAGTGTTGCTCCTTAGGCATCTACCACCCAGCTTGACCTAGTGAGAAGATGCAAGTTCTCTGGACTCAGAGTGCTGTGCGATCATCCTGTCTCCACTTTGCTTCTTATTTGCCATTTGGTCCCCAGGCCCATTCCCTCTTCTTTTCTGCCCTGCTCTTGCATCAGGAGGCTGACCCCTGGGGACTGTGCTCCAGTCCCTTTGACCTTCTGGCTCTTGTTGTGTTCAGGCAATCAGAGGGTCTCACAGGAAGTCGGAAGGCAAGAAGACACAGAGCGGTTGGGATATTTATTCCTCTCCCTCCTTCTGAGCTTCTCTCTGGTTCTGGTGGTGGCTGTGCTCCTCAGTGGCTAGAACTCCTGCGAGTGGCCCCTCTCTCCTGCTCCTGGCCTCACCAGGCTCCAGTGACATCCATTTCTGCCATTGCTCCCTTAACCCGCCACTGTTGCCACTTTCAGTGCCTGGCCGTCCCCATCAGTTCCTTTAGCTCCGCCCATACTGCCATAAAGAGCACTTTTATTAAATTCTTCTCAGTGAAACTCTTTTGAACATGTCACCTCTTCTCTGTTGAGACCTTGACCAAATCAGCGCTATACTAGTTGGGCCGGACTTTCACCTTTTGGACTCTCCAGGTCCCTATATGCCAAATCAGGGTAGTGATGTGCTCTACCTCGTGAGGTTGTTTGGAGGAAATGAGGAGATCGTGTGTTTTGAGAATAATATTTTTAAAGTCTCTAGCGTGGTGCCTGGCACACTGAAGGCCCTCCGTGAATATTATATACAATTGTCATTGTGGTTATTAATAAGATTGCTATTATTACTTTTCACTTAGAATCAAAGGAGGTCAGATGGAGAAAATACCTGGGACAATGCCAAGGACAACCCCCTCATTTTATATTTGAGGAAACTGAGGCCCAGAATGCTCGGGTAAATCCACACAGCTAATTAGGGGTAGTACTAAGGATAGTAACCCCCTACATTGAAAGAAGGCCAGCTGTGCTTACATCAATTCTGTTTAACTTTTTTAATGAAGGTGTTGATTCCTTCAGTGACGTTGTCCACTTGTTTTAGAAATGAGTTACATAAGCCCGACTCCCTCCACTAACACTTTATTTGCTCGCTCTGGGAAGAGCATCATACTGTCCCAAAATAAGCAAGAATTCAAGAGAAAACCCCCGTTTCATTTGCTCCCGCTCCCTGCTGCTGACTCATTCATTCCTGGGCCTCTGAGCTCCAGCACATCAATCATGCATCCTTAGAAGAGCGCTGGTCAACCTCACCAGCTCTGGGGGCTCTGCTGCCCCACAATGGGGGGGGGGGGCACTTTCAGCTTCTCCTGGTGGCACAGAGGGTGGTACCCAACTCATGTCTGCAGCCAGCAGCTGCCTTTTTGCTTTTTAAAATCCCTGGAAGGCCATCCTGCTGGGGACAGAACCCAAGCAGATATGCCTTGTAACCACACACTTTTAAAACAACTAGATAGACAGTGAACCTTGGCTTTGTCTTCCTATTACTAGGCATTCAGGTCTTTCTAAGTTTTCAACAGATAACACAATTTCAGGTTGTTTCAGGATGATGATGTATACTCCCAGGGCAAGTCAAGAATTCTCTTCCCAAGTTCAAATAATATATGCTTAATTGCCTTCCTCCCTGCAAAAAAAAAAAAAAAAAAAAAAAAAAAAAAAACCAGTAATACACTTTAAATTTCCTTCTTCTCATTACTCCCCAAACCTGCTTCTGCTCGGTCTGGGTGCGTCCGTCAGTGCTGAGCTGACATCACCTGATCCTGTTGCACAGAAAGCCTGTGTTCGCAAGATGCCCAAGGAGGTGGTTGATTCAGGGAAAAAAAATATTAGTCAAACCATTTGTTTCGCTGAATTAATGCATCGGTTCAGGTTAAGTAGGTGAGCTCGTAGCCCAGAGTAGGCAAAGCTGTGTGTCCCGGGATGATCTCTCCTGCCTGCATTACAGGGAGGGCTGGGTTCTCCAGGCAATCCTGGAGAAACTGCTTTGGGCTCAAGGCAACATTCTCTCTCAGTAGCCTATTCTTCACCATTTCCAGGGGACATTTGAACCCCTTTCCATGCCACTTTCAACCCAGCCGCAAGCACGTCAGAAGAGAAAGCTAAGACCTGAGCTCTCTCGTGTTTCTTTTTTCTTTTCTCTCTCTCTCTCTCTCTGGTTTCTTTCCTGATTTGTAACATGTGATCTGTGGCATCTAAATGACAAGGATGAAGAAAAAGCTAAAAAGCAAGAAAGGAATACTGAAAAAACTGGTGTGAAAATCTCAAAAGTAGAGGAAGGAAACTACTCCAGGTAACATGCCTACTGTGTGTCAGCCATGTTCACATACATTATCTCATTTAATTCTTACAGTAACCCTGTGAGGTCTGTGGTACCAGAGCACCTGCATGCAGTGATATATGTTGTTCACTGCACAAGAGGTACCGGGAGGAGTGAGGGGCTTGGAACCTAGCCTGCACTCTGCCCAGCATGCTGTGGATCAGCCCGGAGGACGGTGTATCTTTTTCTAATTTGTACAAAGGCACAGTATTAGTTTCACTTCCCCTAAAACAGGCCATGAGCAAGGATTTGGATGCAGGCAGGTAATCGGGAAGTAATTCCTGGAAGCACAGTAGGGAAGTGAGGTGAGAAGGGGAAGGCAGGTAGGCCAAAAAAGGGTGAGTTGATGAGTGATTAATCTTTTGAGCAACTGAGGGTTAATCTCATTTTGGACCCTCTGAGACACTGTGTGGAGCATGCCTCAGAATTATCCTAATGGGGGGCAAATAACCTGGCTTACTTTTTTACCCCCTTCCATCCCTCATAAGGTAAGGGTTGCTCCTGGGGCATTAATGCCTTGACACGTGAGTCAAGCACAGCCCTGAGACCAAAGACCAACCTTGGGGAGAGGCATAGAGGAGGCCATCTCCTGTATGTGTGCTTGGGAACTGCCTGTAGGTGACCCCGGGTGAGCCAAAGGGCTCTAGATGGGCTTAACAGCCAGAGTACTCAGAGAAGCAGGTGATCTGCGTATAGACGTATTTTGGTCCACTGGACATCTGTCTTTCAAACATTCTTTTTATAGTAACTAAATGATCATAAAAATATCAATTATCCTGCCTTTGAAAGGAGAGTAAATGGCAAAAGATTAATTCTAGAAGGCTGGATATCTGACCACATTCCAGACATGGGGTCATCCTTTTATATCATTTATATGAATTCTCAATAATGAATAGTTCCATGTTAGAATAGGAATAGATCGAACTTCCCCTGCCTATAAAAGTATTATCAATGGTTTCCATCCCCCTGAATGTGTTCAGTGTGAAAATGGTTGCCTAGTGGTTAAATGTAGACAAGAACTTAAAGAGCTTCTGGCATCTCTCAGATCTTTTGTGCCGCCCCTGTTTGTCTTGTCATATTTATGAATCACAACATGGCACACACTGATCCCTCTAAAGAAACGTGTCCAGAAATGTTGCACAGATTTAGTGTGTGATGATGATGATGATGATGATGATGTGTGTGTGTGTGTATGCATGCATGTCTGTGCTCATGCATGTGGATCCTTCCACCATCTGCCCACTGGCACCGCGTGGATTGGCAGCCCTTCCAACCCTCTGGAAGCCCCCACGCGCTGCGTGGAACACTGGGGCCAGGGCCAGGGCTGTGCTGCGCACGGCGGGATCCTGCAGCCATGCAGTAGCCCCTTCTGGGACTGAGCCAGCGGGAACTCGCCCATGTCTTCTGAATGGCAACGCTTTCACGCTATGGTGCTCTTTTGCTGTTTCATGGTAATGTGCCCTAAGCCTTACATATTCAAAGAGGGAAAAGAAGACAGGAAAGCAATCAAGTCCAGTTTTCAGCAAGGCCCCATGTGAGCAGTATCACACCATGATACGAAGGCTAAGAATGATGAGTATTTGAGTGGCAATGTCTTACCATTACGTCACCTGTCCCATTTTCGGGTGAAGAAACCAAGGCCCAGGCAGCAGAAATGGCTCATTCAAGGCCACAGGGATGGGTCTCTTCTGTGCTCTCTCTCAGGCCCTGTCAGCAGAAACTTAACCTGTGAGCTTGGGAGTCCCTTGCTGTTGGTTATTCTCTGGGTGTCTCCTCAGATGCATCCTCTGTCCCTCCTTGCCCTGCTCTGTGTCCAGGAAGCTGGGATCACCCTGTCTACCACCTAGCTTCCAGCTGGGGCCAGAGAAAGTTTGGGGTATTTATTCTCCGCATTCCTTCAGGTCAGGCTTCAGTTTCCACAGTGGCTCTGCTCCTCTGGAATAGCCATGACTCCAGTCAGGTGGCCTCCCTCCCATGGCTGCCATTCTTACGGGATTCCGGTCATACTTCGTCCTCCCTTTTGCTGTAGATCTGAGGGCGGCAAGGGCTTTCCACTGTTGCTGCCCCCTGGATGGCTCACTGGGCTCCATACCTTCATCCTGTCCATCCATCTGTATGCATTCCTTTCCTTACAATCTTTACAAGTCAACCATCTGAGTAGGCTGGGGGCTTTCTGGCCAGAGGATACACTTGGGGAAGAGTTTTTCCTTGAAAAAATGGGGATAAAAACTGTCTGCTCAGCATGGAATAGGCAAAGGAGATTAAGCAGTACAGATTTCCAGTTATAGAATAAGTAAGACATGGAGATGAAAAGACAGCCTAGGGAATATATTCAGTAATATTGTCATGGCATTGTGTGGTGAGAGACAGTGACCACAATGATCATGGGGAGACTTGTCAAATCACTATGTTGTACACTTATAACCGATATAACTTTGTATGGCTACTACACTTCGATAATAAATTTTTAAAAACCTGTCTACTTAGGGTTTGGTGAGGGTCAAATAAGGTCATCTATGTAAACATGGCATGTCTAGCCCAAATGCATGCCTGTTTTCACCAGAGTGTTTCACCCAACTGCAGTTTATGCCTTGACTAGAGTTTGTGTTGACACAGGACAATAGCACGTCAACCATCCTCCTACATCTCTCAGGCCAGCTAAGTTTATACCTCAGGGCAGAGTCTTCCGGTTTTCATTTTGAAGGCAGTGAAATTACAAACCAAATCCTTGATCTTGATGCAAAACAGTGAGACATCCTGCGTTTTGGTTTTATACCAGATAGCTGCACCCATTGATCTGCAGAGGATGGCCCGCATCTCCTGCCTCCACTTTTTACTTGAAAGCCAGACCAGAGTGACTCACTGATGGCCTCATGCAGCAAAGAAGGGGAACAAGTTCTCGGCAAGTGGGGTGTCTCCAGCAATACTCTACTTCAGAGCTGTGAGCACGGGGATCCAGGACTGGCCTTGGAGAAAAGACCGATGGGGGATGTCTGCTCGCAGGGCTCCCCCATTTCCTAGACCTCATCCTACTCTGCCAATTGTCACTCTCTCTCTGGCCCCCACTCCCACTCACCTCATCTCCAGAATACTGACTCCCACTTCCGAGGGATTCACCGAAGATGAAGCTATGCTGCTCCAATCCTAGTCAGTAAAATTCTACCAACAGCTATGAACACCTACAGCAGGCAGGTAATATCTTAGGTGTAGGGAAGACAAAAATGGTCAAGACAGGCTATATCATCTGTGCCAACAAATACCACTGTGATTATCTGTGAAATTACCTAATTCATTAAGACAAACATTCCAAACAACCTGCTAATCAGAGGGGACCCTTCTAGTTGGTTCTGGCTGTGCTTTGTCAGTGGTTAAGGATGTGGAGTTTGGAGCCAGTTTGCCCTCTTTTCCAAATTCTGCCCTGCCATGTACTTGCTCTGTGACTTTGAGGCCGTAACATAACTTCTCTGTCCAGTGTGTGATGGAGCCAACTTGAGAAACCCAGCTGTGCAGAGTTCTTTCCAACCCCGTGTTCACTGACATCGTGTTGGTAGTTTTAAATCTTTCGTAACACAGTGTGGGTTTAGCCAACAGAAACTGGTGAATATTACACTGGGCCTCATTCTGTCTAGAGAGTCAGGGGTTAATGCTTCCCAGCGTACCACTGCCTTTTTCCTTATATTTCTTTGCCTCTAGAATGGAACTAAACAGTATCTACTTCATTGGATTGCTATGAGGATTAAATGATGTTGAAGACCAACATGTTGCGTGGCGTTTGCTAAATATAGTTGTTCTGCCATTGTGACTATTTTCATAGTTAGTGGAATTTCTCTTTGGGATTCTTTTTGGCTGTTGATGCCACAACCATATATACTAGAAATTACAGGCTGTGCTGGCCAAAGGGATGAAACTCCTTCTAAATCCCTATCTAGACTACTCTAAGACTCAGTTTTCTAAAACAAAGCAAAAGAGAAAAGAAACTCCTTGCTTGGGAATGACTCAGCTCCCTTTTAGGGAAACATGATTCTGCTTCCCAGGAATCAACAGCGATTAGTGATAGAAGGAATAACCCTCTTGACCCTCTATGATCATCAGACCTCTGGGGAAGGAAGGAGGTTGTTGATGAAGTGCTGACCTGCAAAAACCACCAGCCCAGGTGTCCAACAATTTCACCCTTGAGAAGCTGGAGTTGAGTTTCTGGGGTTGCTTAGGAGGTTCAGGACAAACTGCAGGGTAATAGGAAGGACATGGGGTGAGAAAAAGGTTCCTGCCAAGTTACTTGGAGACACATGATAGCTCAACTGGGAACAGAGAGTCAGGTTTAATATTGTTTCTGCTCCACACTTAATAATTGAGGTCAATGGTTTATCAAGTCGTCACTGAGGGCCATGGGGAGGCCAGGCTTCTAAGTGCAGAGAGGCAGCAGTGAAGGCTGAGGCTGTGAGAAATATAATCAGAGCTTAGAGCACTAACCCTTCACCTGTTGGTGTGATTGGAGACATTCCAAAGTCCCTTGGCCCTTGACTTCTCTCTGTGTCAAAATTCCTACTATTACATTGGGTCTTGTAGAACCTTTGGAAACTTGTGCTCCTTGCCCCCCCCCCCCACTTCCTCCAGTTAAGGCGAAGTTGCCTTAAAGACAAGTATCATATTCTAGCACATATGCTCCTATCTGATCAGTTACCACCTGGGATCCCATATCTGAAGCAGGATCTAGAAACTGCACACTGGATAGTCACACTCTCTTTAGATGAGATGTGCAAGTGATGAAAAGTAGAAAAAGACTTGATTTAAGGGATGCTTTTGGTCTGATGGGCAGCCATGTAAGATTGTGTGAAGACAGAGGGTATGTCTTCTCTTGGAGAATATGGTGCTGGGTACAAGGAAGGCTGAATGAGGCAGGGAGCCTGGCCAGTATATGAGATGGGAGCTTGAGGTCAGGCATGAGGCCCACAGGAAGCACAAGGGACGCAGCTGCTTGCCGGACCTTTCTGTTGTGCTAACTGATGAGTTAGAAGGCTCAACAGGAAATAAACTTCTGATAGCAAGTGGGGTCAAAAACGGGAAGGGCACTCAGAGGGCAGTAACCATGGTGGGGCTCCATAGCCTTCTTGGCAGAAGGGAGAGTGTATTTTTGAACTGTGGATCTCGTGAGCAGAGAGAAATCAGGAAAGGGAAGCTGAGCATTTAATCCTACATAGATCATGGGCTAATCGCACCCTATTTAGTGCTTGTAAATGAGAAGTTGTCAAGGCTTTTCAACAGCCTTGAAACCACAGGCATTAGTAGATGGCCTGAGCCCAGGGGGAGGCACATCCATCACCCAACTCTGCTTTAACATATTTCCAAGTCATTAGTACTCCAACATTAAGTAAAATGTTCATAATAGTGCTCTAATTTAGCCTATATGCAACCCCCTTCCTCCCATTCTTTCCCTCTACCTGTGCACCCCTCTCTCTTGTCCTAAGGGGCATGTGCCATTAAGAGCAGAGGTTTTGAATCTTCCAGAAATTACTTGAGCGCGCAGGAGAGAGACAGTCTTTTCTCCATCCAGTCAGTGTTTATTGAACACACTAAATGCCAGACATATGCCTTACACTGGGATGTTAAGAGTGAGGGGTGAGGCCCAAAGGCATCCCTCGTCCTTCCTTCTGTATTACCATTTGTCTGGCTTTTTTTAGGAGGCTTCAGAGCTGGTCATCTCAACTCTCTGGACTCCCCATCTTCTGTCTTTTTTGCTTGCACTCTGGGAAGCAAAATAAATTCAAATGCAAGGTGCTGAGTGTAGGAGTTTCTTTTCTAAGGATTCAAACATTGGTTTTTGGTCTCTAAATTTGGCCCATCACCCACTCCACTTCAAGTCAACTCCCTGAAAACATTACCTGTAAAATGATGAAAACACTGGGCACGGTTCATGCCCAGTGAGAGCATGTGAGAAATGGGGAATGAAACAATGAATACAAAGTACTCGTATAGTGCCTGATGCTTAGTGTTGGTGGTGGTATCAGTGTTACGTAAAGTTGACCAAAACTGTATTGAGTATTGGCCCATGGACTATGTATTAACATAGCCAGGGACTGAGTTGATATGCTTATTGTTGAATGTCTAAAGAAAGGCAAACTCAAGGGGCCCCTGGGTGGCTTAGTTGGTTAAGGGTCTACCTTCCATTCAGGTCATGATCCCAGGGTCCTGGGATAGAGCCCCATGTCGTGCTCCCTGCTCAGCAGGGAACCTACTTCTCCCTCTGCCTGCCTTTCTGCCTACTTGTGCATGCTCTCTCTTTCTGTGTCAAATAAATAAATAAAATCTTAAAAAAAAAGGCAACTTTTTATAGGAAGATTTTCTTATTCCTGGTAGACAGGCCTATTGATGCTCAGACTAGATTCCTGACAAACTTCTGCAAATATTCAGTTCATTTTATCACAAATGTACCACACATGCCTGTAATAGATGAAGATGGTACAGTGTTTTGTGTTAAGATAAAGAAGGAAAGAGTAAAGGTGAACAAATAAATGGATTATTTTGGTGAGCAACATTTTCTCTTGGCCTTAAGATACTGGTAAAATTTTTTATAGTTGGCCCTTGAACAACACAGAGGTTGGGACCCTGACCGCAGACAGCCAAAAATCTGCATATAACTTTTGACTTCCCAGAAACCTAACTACTAATACCCTGCTGTTGACCAGATGCCTTACCAATAACATAAACCCTTGATAACACATATCTGGTATATTGTGTGTATAATATACCATATTCCACAATAAAGAAAGCTAGAGAGAAGAAAATCTTATTAAGAAAATCATAAGGAGAAAAAACCACATTTATGCTACTATGCCATATTTACTGGAAAAAGTCCTCCTATACATGGGCCCACTCAGTTCAAATCCATGTTGTTCAAGGGTCAAGTGTATTCCGTTCTGGAATTTTCAGTAATTTTTTTTTAAGTGCACCTACCGAGGAAATAGATCTTTCTATTGACATTGAAAATGAGTCATAAAAGAAGTGTTGCTGGGTTTCCTTTTGAGGGATTTTTTAGTTTTTCTTTTTCCATTAAGTTTCAGCAACAGGAAAATATGGACTTTCAGCATCCACAGGGATATGATAAAATGGAAACATACATCCCTTGTTTGTGCATTACTACAAACCATGAGAAAACTCACAAATCACTCCTAGACTTTCGAGAAAGGCTGACTGTCAAGTAGCCTCCTGCTCCCTTTATTTTTCTAAAACCAAATGGGTATTAGTATTTCAAAAAAGCAGAGTTGATACAAAGCAGCTGATGGAAGTCCCAAATTGCATGCGGGTCAGTTATTTTTATTGAGGGAACACTGGAGAGTGGATGAGAGTTGAAGCCGGGAGCACGGAAGCCTGCCCGCACCTGCACACACTTCTTGGCCTTATTGCCAAAGAGGCCCGTGTGCCAGCCAGTGATTGAGAACTCCCTCCATGCCTTTTCTTCAACCATGGCCCCATTTGGGTGAATGCAAATGAAGGATTGGGCATAGGCAATAACATATGAGTTAAAGATATTTCTCAAAGCCTTGAAAAAGTAGGGGACTCGCCCAACATTGCTGAGAACATTCCATAGGGACTCGTTTTTAGAATCAGTCAGGTTTTGCTTCATTTGTGTAGCATAGAAAGGCCCTATCTAAACCTCTGGACGTATTTTGATGAAACCAAATATTCCTTCCTGTATCCTCAGCCCCTGTAGCATCACCTGATGTTACGTAGGGAAGGACATGGCAAACACTTGGGGCTGGAAGGACTCCGTCAGGCACCCAGTTAATTATTTAATGACCCTGATTAAGATGTTCAACCATCATGGACAAGATGCCTGCTTTCAGTTAAAGTTCTTGTACCCCAAGGAAGTGAAATAATTTGGCCTCCCTTACCCTCCATTTCCCCCTCTGCAGACAACAGGATTGGACTTTATCTGGTTATTTCCAGTTTCGTGAAGGAAAGAGGTCAAATTCACTGTATGTAGTCATGGGATTTCATTTGTTCCCTGTGTGATACCTGGTTTTTCAGTTTCTTTTCCTTCTTTTTAATTTTTCTCCTGTTCTTTCTGCTTTCTGCTTCCTCCTCTAGCTTTCCCAGTATTTTCTCCTTACAGTCACCTACCCGGAAATATGCAAAGGCGGGGGAAAACACATCTCATGCCCTAATTCCATTCCCTCGCATATCCCCCAAAAGACCTCATCATAGAAATGCTGTTAGGATGCTGTCTTCCCCATGAGTTTCTATTTGTATTGTTCTCTCTGATTTATATTTTCCAGTTTATTGCACCTTTGGCTATAATTGCTCTCCTGGATAAGGGGAAGAAGAATACTAATGAATGTTCTTGTAGCTGGCCATTAGCAAAAACCAGCCAATATTCCTTGAGACTTGCTCCAGCCACCTGGCAGTGTGGCTATTTTAAATACTTCATGTGATGATTAATCATGTGCCTAAAGTAAACAGATAAACTGTGAGATACAGTTCAGCTCAGCAAATGTTTATTCATCATCTCCCATGTGCCTGGCTCAGGAGCTAGGCGTATAGTGGGTACAAAGATGAGTGTGTCCAAGCCTGTGATGAAGGAGGCAAGAGAAGCTGAGTGAGAATTTACTCATGTGTGAGTTTACTTATGTATCATAAGAAAGACCCAAAGTGCTTAGAGGATTAAAGCAAGGAAGAGACTACATGTTTGTTGGGGTAGGGGGGAAATGTGTTTGGCAAAATCTTTGGGGTAGGACAGGGTGATCAGGTATGGAATTCAAACCTTCCTCTCTTGGCAGTGGGGTGTTGTGGAAGGCTTTTACACCAGGAAACCATGATCCTCACTGGTGCTTTGGGAAGATAAGTCTAGCAGGAACGTTTGGAGGAGTTGGGGGATGGGGGTAAGGGGCACCTGGAAGGAGCCTTCTCTGTGTCTTACTTCTGGTTGTAATACTTCTTTGCCAATCCCCACTCCAGCGGTTGGAGCAGCTCACAGCTATAAAGATGTGTTGACCCAGGAGGTTTAATATTAACCAAAGTTATAGTCAAAGTCAATTTGGAGGATTCAAGAAAAAATCTGATGCTAATAGAGAAATAGAAGTCAATATTTGTAATGTGAGTCACAGGCTCAAAATAGAAAAGTAAAACACATCACTGCTACAGCTCCCAGAGGGCTGTGGGTTACACAGTGTAGCAGATCTGTGAACCAGGCCTGACCACCCTCTAGGGCTATTTTAAAATTTCCTCTGGCCCCTTCCTCTAATTCCTAAATTCCAGAGCACGATATTCTAGTGGAACTTACCAGATATCCAGGCCTGATGAAGTCATGGCTTGTTTTGAGTGGGTCAATGGAAAGAGAGATTTTTTTTTTTCTCCCAGTTGTGTATAAGCTTTCTCTCTAGTGATGTGACATGGAACTAACTTATTGTGATTTTATTTTGTAATGCATGCTTCTTTCCGCCGTGGCTATCACTGTTTAAGTCCGAATCTCTTGCCTGTTGTCTATTTTGGAGAAGGCAAGGAAGAGGTACAGGAAGTAGAAATACCCAGAATGACATATAGTTTTTGTTCCATCTGAGGTTTGATATATTAATACCAAAAGGAGGGATGTTGCCCACTGAGAGGCTTTGACAGGTCGAGGAGCTTCTGGAATTTTCCTTGATAAGATGATCTGTGGGAGCACTGACGTGACTTTGTTCTGGCTCTGATGTTAATTCTGGACTGAAGTTTGAGTGTGTTTTACTGAGAAAGTTTGGGGAACTAGAGAATTGATGAAGATAAAGGAGAAAAAAAAAGGGTGAAGTTTAGGGAGCATACTCTCTGGATGTTGCTTTCTTAACGCAGTGCCTTACTCAGTTGATGGTGTAGGATGTGCAACAATAAAGGCTAAAATTAGCTGCACTTTATCCAATGTATTGGAACATCATGGAGACAGATAACATCTTATCATTAGTGCCCACAGGAAGAGCAGCTCATTCAAAACGGAGTCTTCAGGAGCTCCAGTGGGTTTGATTCTAGTCTGATGCTTATAGTTCAGACTGCCCTTAAGTTGAATCCTCTGGAAAGCCTGAGAAATGGCTTATACTTAGTTTCCCCTGATTCCTTTTTATTTGACTTGCAGGAAGCCTGGCTTATGTGGCTCAGCTTGGACAATCCCTTTTTCAGTGGAGTGCTGACAATACCTGGTGATGAGGACTAGAGATGACCAGACAAGGAAGAAACAGGGTAGTGATAGGGGAGGGGGCAGGGCAGGTTTGACTGGCAAGTGATGGGTGACATTGGGAAAATAGCTTGAATGTTCTGTCTTAGGCCATTTTTTTCTCCTTCCTAATCTAGACCTGGTCAAGATTGGGTGGTTTATCATAAGTCACCCATCCCTGACCCAGCATCTGCTTCCTCATCAGCACGATGGTCATAACCACATCTCCCTCCCAAGCATGTTTGGAGAAGTAATTAATGCTTATGAGGTGTTTTGAGATCACTGATAAAAGACACTCTACCTGCCCAGGGTGTCATTACATTCTTTTATTTTCCTCCTTATAGACAGGATCAAGCCAGTGATAATTTAGAAATGGGACAAATTTGTCAAAGTGTAGAGTGAAGGCACTTTACCAATTGGATTTGTATTGTTCTGGGCATTGCACTTGAACTGCATATGTAAGAAGAGGGCTACACTATGCTTGGGAAATCTCAATTGCTTTCACATTCGACTATCAGGTTACACTTCATGACTCTACTTAGACTTCCTTAGGGATGGTAAATTATCAAGAGCAGAGCATCTTCACACATTACCCATCAAAACAGACTTAGTGCCTGGCTTCAGAAATACCCAAACTACACATGACCTTTTGCAGCTTTGTTTCTGTTCCTCTAGAAGGTTGTGTATCTCTTTGGACAATAGACAGGATGTATAGTAACTGGTAATTTCAGTTTATTATGCTCATGTGAAAACTGGATAGTCACCAAACCCTCCAGGATAGGATCCTCCTCTTACAAAACTCAGAACTATGATGCATGTGAGGCACAGATTAAGAGGGCTTTTTTTTTCTCCTCAAGGAAGGGGCACTGGCCTGAAAGCTTGCATGGTTATTACAGGATACTTCATCAGATCTTTCGAAAGAAAGGTGGAGATGACCAAAGGGCAGGAGGTCACCTACGTAATAAGATCCACGTGAGACATTAATTAAAATGGAATGCTGAAGGAGGATACCTGTGTCCTGACCACATAATTCCCAATAAAATTACTCTAAGTTGATCTTCGTTTTCCTTGGGATTTTTCTAAAAGGCCACATCCCATTCCATCTTACTTGCAAGAAGTTCATGGATGATAAAACTCAGGGGATTAGCAAATGTCTTGAATGCAGATGTTATCCACTTGTGCATTTTTGTTTCTGGGAAGATAATTTATCCACCTTTTACATTATATCTAACATGGTCTGTGACCCTGAGGAACCACTGTGCCATGAGAACTAGTGCAGAGGAATCATGTGTATTTGAGCAAAAATGAGGGTGAAATTTAAATGCAGGGCAGATTTGTCTCTACATGCAGATTAGGCACATTATAGATAATATTTAATTATATTTTCCTTGATGCCACATCCTGATTTTTTTATTGTACTGTAATCCTCATCCAATCACAACTGCTCAACCAAAGTCTGAAGTTGCGTACAAAGTATGTGACCTTTTATCCACTCATATGTACAAAAAAGCATCCTAGGGGTGTGTCAATCACAGCCCTTCTCAACAGAGAGCAAAGATCATCTCTTGGAATTTAGCCTAAGGTTGAAGGGGGAGGAGGGTGGGACAAAGGGTCAGTGTCAAGGTGGGGCTGAACCCATACATTCTTCATCAGTTTCCATTTCCCTTTCTCCACCCCATGCAACATGCCGCATAGGTGTTTTAAGCAAGAGACAGACTTCAGGGAAAGGACAGGTAGTACAAGCTAACTGCACAGCCTGGAACAGGGCAGGGACATACCAAGAAGGAGAAAAGGATATTAAATTCTGAGCTGAGAAAGGAAGTTTGGGGAATACCCGATTGCCCCTTGTCATTCAAATGTCTACAGGGTTACCCAGACTGAAGATCAGGGAGAGAGAAAGAGGATTACTCCCCAACACAGTTCTCTTAAAACATGGATGTCTTTGAATGGCATAAGCTCTAAGCTCCCCTTCTACCACATGAGCAGTGAATGTGCCCTGTACATCCAGGGCATGCCCCAGCCCCTGACTTGAGTGGGCTAGGATTAGCTAGAGCATATTAGGGACCTGGTCTGGTGAAGAGTGAAACTGAGTTTGTGCAGGGCAAGAATTTAGGGGCTACTTTAAATATCAGCCTGGCTACAGAGAGCAGAGGTTCTCAGCAGTCTAAACCACAGGGTCCATGAGAGATTGCTTACAGAGATGACATCCCACAATCCAAAGCCAGCTCATATATGCTTCTCCTCCCATCAAGGGGGAGAATCTGTTTCCTTACCTCTTGAATATGGGCTGACCCGGGGATATGCTGTGACCCCTTGAGTGCTCAGGAAGGAGACCTTCTGGGATTTCCAGACTCAGGACTTAAAAGAGACCTTATAACTTCTGCTTTAACCTTTGTAACTCTGTAACACCACATGAAAAAGCCCAGGCTGTCCTGCTGGAGAGAATGAGAGACCATTTGGTGGTCTCTTGAGGAGGCCATAACGGGGAGGACCAGTGTGTTCCAGCAGACAGCCCGCACAGTGGCCATCTTGGATCCTTCAGCTCAGCCTTGCCCAGCCGACAGCCAGGTGAAGCCACATGAATGAGTCCCACCAGCCCCAGGTGAAACAGAGACAAGCTGTACCACTCAGCCCTGCCCAAATTCCTGACCCACAGAATCATGAGCAATAAAGGATGGTTCTTTTAAGCCACTATGTACCAAGGTGATATGTAACACACAACTATAGATAATTGCAACGGTGTCTAAATGGTCCTGGAAAACTCAGGCAGGATTCAAGATTGGATCCTTTCAGATGTGCGAAGTGAGGTTTGGAAGTAGGAGATTTAGGCAGAAAAGTGCCAGCATTGTGATCTTTCTGGTTTAGAATGAAACCCCAGAGTTCCCACAGGACAGTTTTCTGGGAAGAAGAGTGGCAAAATTAAGAGCATAAAGTCAGAAGCCCTCAATGCAGACTGCTTAGTGCTCAAGGAGGCCAATCCATTCACCTGCCCCCACTCAGCTGCTGCTGAGACTTCTAATGGGCTATCTCTCCTGGTTGGAACTGATGCTGGTGGCTTCTGGAGTATCTCCTGGGGTTACCTCAGCCCGCTGGGGCTGCTCTCACCCCCAGCTCATATGCCCACTGTTCAGTGGGAAGCAGAAGAGGAGCCCATCCCTGCCAATAAGACACTGAGAGATATTTTGTGTCAGACATTTGGTTCTCACCTTAAAAGGGACAAAAAAATTAAATAAGACATAGTTTCTATTTGCAAAAACACCTCCATCTTGGATTGCACTTTATTATTTGTCTTCCTTTCAGATCTGCCCTTGGTATTAATTTTAATCGGATCGCCCCTAGCCAAAGCATGCTAGGGAGATAGAAATCTCCTAGGAGAGCAATCTGTGCTGGCCTCTGGGACAGGAACTCAAGCCTAAGTACAGACTCTCCAGCTCTGCTTCTCGGCACAAGAGGGCACAGAACTGCCTCGTTCTGTATGTGATTCTGATAACCACACATTTTTTTTTTTTAACAAGTGGATTTATTCTCAGTGACTCAGTGGGTAAGGAAATACTTAAACATTCAGTGAAAGAGGATTGAGTCTATTTTATATGAGCTACAAGCTGAGCCAGATAGAGACGTCTTCTTGACCTATTTGCCTGGGCCATAGTATGGTAGTTCTTCATTTCCTGTTGCTGGTGTTTGCGCTGTATCTCAAAGGTTTTGGTATCTCCATGTTTTATATTGAATTTCTCAGAAGTATGGAGAAGTTGAGGCACGGGTTAAAATTTATATCTTCAGTTCAATCCCTCAAATAACAGGAGTTTGGTAGGAGAGGAGAGGAAAGGCGGTGGCGGGTGGGGGGGTAGATTATCTACAAGCTAATCCCTCCTGCTACTCTTTAACTGAAACCATGAAGAATGAACCCAAGCTTAACACACTTTCATGTCCTGAATTGTGTGTCTGTGCGGATGAGTTATAAAGGTGTTGGCGTTGCATGAACCATTGTTCCTTTTAGAGCCCTAGTGCAATTCCATTAGGCCCCGATTTAGCCCAGCAAACAGTGCCATAGATGTGGAACAATTTGCCTGCCTCGTCTAACTGAGACAGACTTTACTTAGATTAAAAAGGGTTAAAGTTCCGAAGGAATCACTAACTCTCTTTTGTTGGGAAAAATCCTCCTAATCTGACGTTTCCTCACATTCCAGCCATACCTTATGCTGGAGGAACTAGATTTCCGGGTCCATGGTGTATGATTTAATGATTTGTGGAAGGCAAGAATGTTAACTTAGCTGATTACTCAAAACTGGCTGATAAGGTATCAGACGGGTTAATTTGCTACTTTTCTAACCTCTCCCAGAGAACTTGAACCGAAGCCTCTATTTCCATAGATCATCCTTATTGCACTCCACCTGAAAGGCTTAAGAATTTATGAAGGAAATAAGCATTTT
Source organism: Enhydra lutris kenyoni (assembly GCF_002288905.1). Classification (NCBI taxonomy): domain Eukaryota; kingdom Metazoa; phylum Chordata; class Mammalia; order Carnivora; family Mustelidae; genus Enhydra; species Enhydra lutris. The sequence continues at coordinate 32,249,165 of NW_019154090.1, forward strand.
GTTCCTTGTGCTTCCATCTGTCCCGTCATTTCATTCCAGGGCAATAAGGCTTCATTTGTGATAACCTAATCTTCTCCTCAACCATCAGTGGTGATGTCACAATTGGAATATTTTTACTTCAGATAGAAAAAGCATGCTGGCAGATAGACGTTGTTTACATTGGGAATAGGGTCTAGCGAGAGGGGTAAAGAGGCATTCTAGATTTAATTCAAATACCAAGAGTTAACAGAGTGTTATCCCAGAGACAAGCTTCCAGGGATCTTGTGACTGAAGCAGTTGCTTTTCCCTCGTGTCCCCATTCTTTGCAACCGTCACCTCCATTGGATCCTAGAGCCCCAGATCTAGGGGTAACCTCCAAAGATCAGCTAGCTGGACCTACTCTTGGCCTGTGGAAGTTTATGAATTCTTTGCTTGGTATAGTCTGCAGAGCTTTGTTATATGTGTTCTTGAGAAGGTGATAACTCTCTGAAATGAGCTAATAAAATGAGTTGTTGCTTTATACCCCTTTATCTCAGGACATGAAAAGGTTAATGTCAAAAAGTTTAAAGGTGAATTACAAATTGAGATTATCTCAGCTGCATCCTAGAAGTACTTGGCATTTAACAAACATTTAGAAACAAGTGTTTCTTTTTTTTTTTTTAAGATTTTTATTTATTTATTTGACAGACAGAGATCACAAGTAGGCAGAGAAGCGGGCAGAGAGAGAGGAAGGGAAGCAGGCTCCCCGCCGAGTGGAGAGCCCAACGTGGGGCTCGATCCCAGGACCCTGAGACCATGACCTGAGCCAAAGGCAGAGGCTTTAACCCACTGAGCCACCCAGGCACACCGAAACAAGGGTTTCTAAATGATAAAATAGCCCTTTGGCAGGGCTCCTGGGTGGCTCAGTGGGTTAAGCGTCTGCCTTCGACTCTGGTCATGATCTCCCAGTCCTGGGATTGAGCTCCCTGCTCAGTGGGGAGTCTGCTTTTCCCTCTCCCTCTGCCCCACACCCCCTCTCCCCACTTGTGCTTTCTCCTCACTCTTATGCTCTCTCTCTCAAATAAATGAAATCTTTTAAAAAAAAAATAGCCCTTTGGGAGTTCACATACAATTCCATAATATGATTCAATCTCAGAGATTTAAAAAAAAAATCTACCAATAATAAGATATAAATAGTAGTACATACAGAAGATACATTTGAGAGTAATTTGAGAATAATACATTGAGAGAGATACATTTGAGAGTAATAGATCCCCAGTAAATGTTCAGACATTTCCAAAATAATCTATACTTCATCTTCTCTGCTAAGGTCTTTGTCACTATTAAATCACACATGTACGTCCATGCTTTTACTTATTTATTAAACACACAGTTTTTTTCCCCCCAATTTAAATGGGTGATATACTTGTGAGGAGTACAGGCTTCACATGTGGGTTGAGTGGGAAGTAAAATTCAGATTTAAGTATTATCACCTGAAGCATTATGTTGTTAACATTACAACAGGCACAATAATGCCTCAACTTTGAAGACCAGGGTAGGACAGAGTTTGGAAAGACTGGTGGTCCTAAAAAAGGGGGAAAAAAAAACCCAAAACAAAAACCCTAACCCTAGCATCAAGTCATGAAGACTCTAGTAAGAATCGTATGATAGTTCTGTGCATTAAGCAAATAATACTCAATTTAACTGACAGTGAGAAAAATGAGAATCATCCAGTAATCCCTTAAGTTTTTTTTTTTTTTTTTTTTTTTTTTTTTTTTTAACCCAGTTGAGGTTAAATCCTCCTAGTTTCAGAGTCTGGAAGCAGACTATATAAGACAACCTCTGCAGATACATGGATGAGTAGGCCATCCACTTATCACCAGGTAAAGAAGATTTTGATTTCCGTTGCCTTATACAGGCATGGAGGACTTTCCAACAGGGTGATATAAGTGGGGCTTCTGATCCCCTGGGCTTTCTAATCAGCCCTACTCTTGGGTTTTCATTCATTCCCTGTTAAAGGTGAATATGCAGAACTTATTCTGCACTAGAGTGTTGGTCGTGACCAAGGAAGAAAAGAAGTGACCAGTTTAAATTCAATGTTTCCAACTATCCCAAATTGCATTAGAGTGAAAACAACCCACAGAATGCTTTGCTCCTAATTATCTAAAGCAAATAGTGTTAAATAGCACTTCATTGCTTAGTGATTATTAAGACATGAATTCTCTCAACCCTTGGGCTTCTTTGAAGCAATTATTACATGTGTAGATCAGATGGATGTCTCTAAAACAGAACATCACAGACGTCACAGCCTTTGTGCTCTGAGATGGGTGGAGGGAGGAGGTTGCCCAAATGGCACAGGTAAGTCAGGCCAAGGAAAAGCAATGCATGTGACAAGGGCAGAAGAGAGACTAGGGACAAGGAAAGCAGCCAGGGGCTAGAAGGGAAGTAGTATATGGTGTTTAGGGCATGAATCTTTCTGCCAGCCTGGCCGAGTTTCATAAACTAGCCCTATCACCTCTGGTTATGTGACATTGGGTCTATTACTTAACATCTCTGATTCTCAGCTCCTCACCTCTAGAATTATGCTAATAGTATTACCTTCAGAGTGCAGTCCTAAGGATTTAATGGCATTATGTATGTGAATCATTTAACATAGTTCCCAAAACAAAATACACAGTTGGTGTTGTGTCAAATATTTCATTATTATTATTATTGTTACTATTATTATTATTAGTGTGAGCTTTAAAAGTTCCTGCCATAAAGTGCATACATGACCAAGAAAAGGTCTATGAAATGAATCCATTTGGAACTAAGGTAACATGTATGCTAATTAATATGTTTCCTTTACAAGGAATTCCAATTCATTCATTCATTTAACCACATTTATCAATCACATTATTCCAAGAACTGTTCTAGTCACTGAGAATACCAAAAATGAATAAAACAAGAGTTCCTGCCTTCAAAGAGTACCTAGCCTGCAAGGGAGACAGCCACATAAATAATTATGATAAAATATAGGAAGTAAAATAAGATTGCTATGGTAAACTTAAGGTATGAATAGTAACCTGGAGGCAAGGTGACTAACTCAGATTGGAAAGTCATGACAGCCTGCCTGGAGGCAGCACCCAAGTTGAGTCTTATGAGCAGAAGTTTTCTAGACTGCGAAACAGAGAAAGAATATTCCAGTTAAGGGGACGGTTTCAGCAAAATTACCAAGGCATGAAAGGGCATAGTGTGTCAAAGAGAGACATCATCATAATGTGTGGAGCAGGGAATTGTGGGAGGTGAAGCTGTAGAATTATGTAAGAATTACAGAATTTCATACAACAAGTTGCAGGGGTGGGAAAGGAGGCAGGAGGGAGGTGGAGTTTGGAAGATGAAGCTGGTGGGAATAACCGATGCAAGCCTGAAAGAAATAGAATGAGACATCAGGAGTGGTCAATGCAGAGGTGATTGGGTCTGTCCTGACAGGAAGGAGAGACACCTCATCATCTGAGAATGTGGAGGAAGAAGGAAGTAAAGATGGGTGTGGGTGAAGATAAGTTTATAAATAAGGGAAGATAGCAGTTCACCTAGGAGAGCTTCTCTAATTTTAATATGACAGAAGCAAGACTACTCATTGAGATTAAGAGGTGGGCTTGGGCTGATTGGAGATTTGAGGAGGGGGAGGAAGTCTGGAAGAGTAGCTCAAGGAAATAAGCAACTGTGAATGAATGAATGAGTGAATGAATGAACGGTTGAGTTGTGCAAGAACCCCCTGGAGGTTAAGACAGTGTGTTTGTGTGGCACTAGTTGGCACACCAGGTGATTTTCTCTAGACATGTTCAGTTTCTCAGTTTTAGGGAAAAGAAGGAAAAATGATGGAATTGCTCCAGATACAGCATGGGGGGGAAAAAAAGAACACAGGGAAATTGAGCATGCTTGTCAGAAAAGAGTTGGGATGATCATGTAGAAGACCCATGTAGCATAGGCAAGGACAAGAGGTCAGGTGGCAGTCAAGATATCAAGGATGGAAGCAATGAAAGATTAAGGGTCACGTTAGGGAGCACAGAAGAGACCTGAAAGGATTGGAGGTCAAGGAGTGGGATGTCAAGGTTTAAATTCTCTGGTACACAGTAGTTCTGGGTAGTGGCCAAGTCTAGAGTGTGGCTCTTAGAATGGGCAGCAGCAATGGAGTAGAAGTAAAGTTAGTTTTAGAAAATAAATAAGGAAATTGGGAGGGCAGGTATTGGATGGACTAGCTAAATGGGTATTGTAGATGTATCACAAGAGATAGATTGGAAATGACGGTTATTATTTAAGCACCAGTCTCCACCAAAAGATGTGATAAATCAGATCACAAATGACAATGACAAGGGCAGGGAGGTGATGATACAGTCATGTGGCTTGGACTTAAAGAAGTGTGATCTTTTTGATGCAAGGGCAAAAAAGAAATTCTGGAACCATGAAAGGGCTACCCATCATGATGACACTGCACAGGGGATCTGAGACAATAGAACACAGGATCATTAAGTTTTGATGGAGAATGGAGAGAAGAGGAACTAGCCCAAAGAACACAGTCCAGATGTGGTGTGGAAGGAAACACTGGGCGCTGGAGAGTTCTTGAGCACCTGGCCACTCTCAGTGTGTTCTAAAACCAGCAGCATTGGCACTGTCTGGGAGCTTGTGAGAAATGCAGGATCTCAGGCCCCAGCCCAGAACTATGGAATCAAGTTCAGAGTATTAACAAGATCCCCAAGTGATTTATGTGTCAATTAAAATTCTAGAAGCACTACTCTAAACATAAGCAGGATGATTACTGGTAGGGAAGGTAAGAGTGAAAATAAATTGTTTCTGATGATCCTAGCTCTTTGTCTCTGCTCACATGAGAAATTAAACTTCTCCAAGGAATAATAAAATGGTATTCTCAACTTAGGATGTAAAGCACATTAAAATATCGGTTTTAATTCCTTGCAGGCTTAATGAATCAGTTCCTGTCTTACATTCATTTATGTGAGGAGAAAGAGTGTCAGTGACCAATAGGTTTCTTCCCTTGACTTTGGGAGGGGGATCAGTGGCAGAGAGAGAGAGAACAACAAAAAGAGTTTCCTAAGGGGTACCTTTTTTTCAGACCAGTATTGGTGGGGGAGCCAGGAGACAGAGCCAGGTCTGAGACTTCTCCACCACTGTGTGTTCTAAGCATCGAACCACACTTCCTCTTCAGCCAGTCAGTCCCTCCTGACCAAAGAGCCAAGAAGAAACGATGCCAGGGAACCGGTAATTGTATAGCTTTTCCAGTGTACTGCTCCAGATCCACATAACGGACATGTCAAAGCCTTCTCTCCCCTCTGAACATACAGCAGTGACCAAATGGGCTGGAGGAAGTGGGAAAAATACCGTGAAAAATCCTGGGCTGCACCTCAGAGACTAATAAATAATTACTAATGGGAAAGAAAACAGAGGAAAGAGAAAAAGCAAAGTAGCAAGCAAGAGAGGCAGAATGAATTCTGGCCCACAGAAGGGGAACAGACTGGGGGTTAAGTGCAATCAAAAAAATCTGACACACCAAGAGCAGTGACCCAAAGAGAGCAAAAGACAGAGAGTAAAGCTAGTTGGGGAAACTTTCTGTTCTCACATTTGATCCCTCTGTTCACAACATTTCAGTGACTTATTCAAGCTTGGAATTGGACTGTTAAATCATTCAGCATATGAGATTTGTCCCAAGTTAAATGGATCACTTCCCCTTGTAGGTTTTTGGATACTGGCTCCTTTTTAGGGAGAGAATTGGAGGGACTCTGCTAAATTATTGATGTGAGGGAGACTTGAACCCAGGCAGCAGAAATGACCGAATGGAGAAGCATGGGCAGGTGCCATATTGTAATTTGTCCATCTCTTAAATTATGTAGCATATGTATCACAATATATTGAATTTAAAACCTGAAGTATGACATTCAGTGAATAATTCATACTGGCTCTTTCATTAAGTGTGAGCTGAGGCTTAGGATAATGATATCCAATTTTAGCTAGTGCCTCATTTAAATACAGATGTGGAAAAGAGAATTGCTTTAGTGTTGCTATAGACAAGGTATTCATGGCTGTGTAAAAAACTGAAACTGAAATCACACACACACACACACACACACACCCCTTCCCCAGGAATAGCCCAGAATAAAAATGAATAATGCATTACTTTTTAAAAAAGTAATTTTTTATTCATCAGATTTTATTCATCCTTCACCTACCTAAATACATAGAATTTAAATATGGGATTATCTCACTAAGAATATTATTTTCTTCTCACAGAAGATTCTGATCTTGAGAAACATGATGCCTGGGATTTTAGGGATGCTTGTGAATCCTAGAGCAAATGTCCATAAAACACCTCCTCTAAGTCTTCCTTCTCTGGATCTTACAGGGAACCCAGAGCCCAGAGGTAAATCTCTAGTGATCTAGTTCTGGGAGCCTGTGCATATACATTTGAAAATTGAACTGCCACGCACAATAACTATGCATGCAACATTTCAAGCAACGTGCGTCTTGGCTTCCGGTGACTGGTACTACTAAAATGTGTTATGTGATTTTGTAGGAAGGGAAGGAAGTTGGGGCTAATGTGGTTACAGACTTCTGAACTGGAAAACTTGGGTGGAAGTTAATGCCCCTTCACTCACTCCTTCTTACATCTGCTTACATTTGCTATCATATTGCTTTCTCTAACATCTTTTCTTCATAGACTGACCAACCATAATGCTAACATAATACTTCTAAAATTTTATGGAACTTTTGGAGAATATGCTCAAGGGCATACTTCCCTCATTTCCCCATCCCTTCCATATCATGTTTGAGATAAAAACATAAGCAAGGTCAACTGACATATCTTTCGATGAGATTGACTAGAGAAAAGATAGCCATTTGTCTATAAATCCCAAGGCAGGCTGTTTCTAAGTTTAGTGCACCCAAAGACATGACTTTTTTTAACCTTGATCTTGATTATTGTATTCATTTAGTACATATTTGTATACATGGAGAATATGGAATGGGCACAGAATGTTTTAGTGTTGTAATAGGAAATGAATCCCTCGGGTAAAATAACCTGTGCAAGGTGAGGTGTCAACTTTATATTGTAATAGGGGTTGAGAGACAGGAAAGGCCACTTCTGGCTGAAGTAATTAGAACAGGTTTATGGAAGAAGGGTGTTTTTTCTGAGTCTTAAGGCAATTGTTAATTAGACACCAGAAGCAGAAGGTGACTTGTACAAAGACACAAAACCTTAGAAAGACAAGGAATGTCTGGAAATGTGAAGCTAGAATACAGACTTTGCATGGAGCAGTGGAGGGAGAAAAAAAAAACTAGAAATGTAGGTGGAGGTTGATTTTGAGGTGACTTTGTAGCCAGATTGGGGAAGAAAAAGATATTGGGTGAGTAGTGGAGAGCCTTGGAAAGGTGTGAAGTGGAGAAAGATGTAATCAGAATGCAGGTCAGAAGATTATTCCAACATGGAGTGTAGAATTTGTTGGGGTAGGGTGGGGCAGTGATTAGGTGAGTCTGTGAGAAGGCTTCTGCCATGAAGTTCAGGTACAAGATAAGAGTACCTGAAGTAACACAGTGATAAGGGGAGATTGCTATCTCCACCTTCTTGGCTCTAAGTCAGTTCTCAACCTACTGTCATCTGGCTTCCTCTACTCAACATACTCCACACACAGTTTATTGTCTTCTTCATAAACATGCTCTTTCCCTTAGAGTCCACATCTCACTTATGACACCATCTACAGTGCCAACCAAACCAGAAACTTCAGATTCAGTCTGATTCCTTCCTCTGCTGAGCCCTCCTTCATCCAATCAACCTCAAATCCTGCTTATCTAACCACATAAACATTTCCTAAATCTAACCCTTGTGACATCCACACCATCCCTACTTGCTTGTCTTATATCTTGCAGTCACCTTTTATTTGGTCTCCACATCTAGCCATATGAAATAATAATAGTGGTTCAACATTTGAACTTTGATGCCAAGTTGTCTGAGCTTTCATATTTCTTAGTTCTATGGCCAAGGATAAATTTCTTCACTTCTTTCTACCTTCCTTGCTTCCTATATAAAATGATAAATAGTGGTAATTCATATCTACTAAGGCTGTTAGGAGAATTAAATGAGCACTTAGAATGGCATCTGACACATAGTAGGTTCTATAAAATGTTCTCTGTTTTAACTGAAATAAAAAATAATCCATCCTTTACACTAGGGAGGTAAAATCTGACCGTGCTTTTCTTCTCAAACTCTGTAGTATGAACTCTAAGCTGTGTGACATGGCATACAAATTTTACCATGGCCTAGACCCTTCTCCCACCTCACCTCTTACAACACCTAACCACATAATTTAAGCCCAGATATTGAAGCACTTGTAGCTATCCAAATCCATCCCACTCAGTCATGTCTTCCTGGTTCCTCAGAATAGTCTGTGTGCTTGCCATGTACCCATCCCCCTTTCCTCAACACTGCTTACTCATTTCTGAAATGCTAGCTCAGGCATCATTTCCCCCAGGCAGCCTTCTATGAATGGCCAGGTTGGGCTAAATGCCTTTCCTCTCTACCTACAAGATAATTTTATCACAGCATGAATTGTATAGTGCTGAAGTCATCTTTATGATTCTATTTCTAGACAGGACTGAAGACTTCTTGAGGGCAGGAGTTGTGCCTTATTTATCTTAAATCCCATGGAGACAAGAACCATACTAGATTGATAGTAGGTTTTCATAAATAGTTCTTGAAATAAAGGAAAAAAAAATCAACAGACTTGGCACTTAACTAAATGTGGAAGTAGTGAGAAAGAGAGAGATTGGAAGCTGATTCAAAGGTTTGAAGTCCAAGTTACCACAAGGATCAAGGTCATATTTATAGAAATAGGGAAGTTAGAAGGAGGAACTTCTTTGAGGGAAAAGAAAAAAAAAAAAGAAGCAAAACCCAATGAGTTAATTTTTAAACAAACTAGGTTTAAGATGCCAGCAAAACACAGTAAGAAATATTGGCTGTGTGTGATACTGGAAAGAAGTTATGGTAGATTTGAGAGTGACTGTGTTTGTCATATTTCACTAGATTAAGCTGCATAACAAACATCCCCCAAATATTAGTGGCTTATAAGAAGAGAAGTCTATTATTTCTCGCATAACATGTCACCTATAAGTTAGCTGCAGTTCTCTGGTTCATCTGCTCTGTTCCAGGCTACATGTAGATCTGGTGCCTACTGCTCTCATGGTGAAAATTCAGAATAAGAGTGGCCACAGAGCCAACTGCACAAAGTACATTTAAAGCCTATGCTCAGATGTGACATATATAATATCCACTCACATCCCATTTGCCAAAGCAAATCACATGGCCAAGTCTGAAGTCAACAGCAGGGGGAAACATGGCAAGGACATGGGAGGGAATAAGGTATTATAGACACATGTACCTAGCACAGTGAGAATAGTTGGGGTTATGTATGTAGATCAGATCATGCATTCAATTTCTAATTCAAGGGGAAAGAGAAACCAAAGAAGGAAGAAAGGAAGTAGCTTAATGGCAGTCAGAGAGAGATAAAGGGGAGAACCAGAGTAATTCATTATAATGCAAGTCAAAGGAGAAGACAGTCCGAGGAAGGACAATATTTGTCCAATACTGAAGATGTCAGCATAAGTGAGAACATGTGACTGTGAGGAGACTTGAGAGAAGGGATTCATTATCATTGCTGAACCCGTTTCTGTACAGATATCTGGTCAGTTTGTATTTGGCTAATCTAGGTTTAGGGTGGCACTCACAGGAGATTACCTAGAATGGTTTGGGATACCACATCCCACAGCAGCTGAATTGTATGGACCAGAAGATAGGAAACTAAGGGCACATAACATAGCACTCCTGCTCTCATCAAATGTTAGGGAGATTGTCATGGGTGGGAGGGTGGCGGTTGTCACCTCCAGGCCTTGAGCTAGTCTAGAGAAAGATTTCCTGACAAGTAGCTGGATGATTCCAGGAGGCAGAATTTTTCTCAATTGGAAAAGAACCTTCTACTGCCTAGAAGTGCAACAGTGGAGTGGTAGCCTCCAGAAAACCAACAACTCTCAATACCACTAGAGTTTTCCAGCAGAATGTAGATGACCACAAAGCAAATATGCTGTGGAAAAGTGCACATGCCTTGGATCAAAAGTTAGGCCAGTAGATCTTCACTGTCCTTTTAAAGTATAAACTGTATTGTTTTATGATCATCACATGAAATATGCTGGCTAATGCATATCTACTATTTATTCTTGCTTCTCCAGCCAGTGTGCTCAGCTTTATAGTCCCTATTGAATAGGTGTTCTCAGATATCTGAATGCTGTGGTTTGAATTGAGTGCTCTAGAATATTATATTGAAATCCCAATCAACAGGACCTTAGAATGTGATCTTATTTGGCAAAAGGGTCTTTGCAGATGTAGTTAAGGTGAGGTCATACTGGAGGGACATTGGCCCTTAATCCAACATGACTTGCACCCTCAGAAGAAGAGAAGAGACACACAGAGAAGGCCACGTGATGATGGAGGCAGAGATTAGCTGCAAGCCAAGGAATGCCAAGGTTTGCTGGCAAATACCAGAAGCTGGGGAGAAATGAAAGATAGCCCCTTATAGGTTTCAGAGGTAGTGCGGTCCTGCCAACATCTTGATTTCAGACCTCTAGCTCGAGAACCATGAGAGAATAAATTCCTGGTGTCTTAAGCCCCAGTTTGTGGTACCTTGTTAGGACAGCACTAGGAAACTCACACACTGAAATATCTGTTGAAAAGCAGCAAAGCTGGGGTGCCTGGGTGGCTCACTGGGTTTAAGACTCTGCCTTTGGCTCAGGTCATGATCCCAGGATCCTGGGATCGAGCCCCACATCAGGCTCTCTGCTCAGCAGGGAGCCTCTTTCCTCCAATCTCTCTCTCTGCCTACTTGTGATCTCTGTCAAATAAATAAATAAACCTTTTTTTTTTTTAAAAAAGCAGCAAAGTAGCTTTTGAAATGTATGCTGATAACCTTGTTGTAAGTAATTTTAATTAGAGTAGGATTCTTTTTCCTGAAGCTACAAATCTCCATCAGGATGAAAGACTGATAGAATTCTACTACCCGTGAAGATGCAAGAGAAACGTGCATCCAGTAGAGTCATATCCTCCTTCCTTCCTATAACTTGTCACAAATGAAGGAACATTCCTCTTGGTGAAACTTACTTTTACTAATCGTTCTTGCTAGTCTTGTTTACACAGCAAAGCTTATTTGTTTTGAAGATCTGAGCACCAGCTTAAGGTCAATATTTCTCAAAATTCTAAGGAAACGCCCTTGAGATATTTAGTAGTTGTAACTGCTTAAGGAGAGAGGGAAAATATAGATTCTCATTTGATTAAATAAAATACTTATGCTTGTTGTGTTAAATGTAGCTGCAATGGAGACTTTATATTCCATTTTCTGCATTTTCCCAGAAATTGCTAGGCTTCTGGAAGTTACAAAGCAAAGGACATGAGGATTTTCATCTTATTGACTGTGTCTGTCATTGGGACAGGTGATTATTGTTGTAGAATGTGTACTCGGTGGCTATGCTGGGATGCTCACACAAGTACATACATGGGCATGGACTCAAAGACAAAGATACAGTGATGTCAGCAAGCAGAGTAACCCTGGCAGCCATTATTGGTCCATAAATTTATCTCATAGGGAAGGCCCAGAGATGGGCCCAAGACCCACCAGACCAAGCATGTACTGAGTCTGAATTCTACTAACCTGATCAAGTGCTTCTTAAGAACCTACTAGTACATCTGTTGGCAAGTCACCTGGAGGTTACCCATGGCATATACATAGTGTTTGAGCACACAGGTATTATTTTCACAGATTTCTAGATAAGGCAAGCTAGTCCAAGAGAGTTACTGTTACCTTTCCAGCATCATAGAACACGTAAATGGCAGAAAGGGGTCTGGGACTCAAGTCTCCTCCTTCTGAGTGATTGATACTCGCCCTACACTCAGAAAAATTGTGAACATTATGGTTCATTTTCATATACATTTGTGTAAAAGACACATCAGTGTGTACAACTTGTACACCCTCACTCTCATAGAAACAATCCTCAACCCAGACTCAGCTAAAGATGTTCTCATCAGCAGCTTTGTTTTATTTCAAGCCAAGACTTTCCTTCCACTTTGAAATGCCACCAACAATTATATGACTAGAAGGAAAATCCATTCCAGTTCAGCTTTGTCATAAAACCTTAATCATTTCGGCAAGTAGCCATTTCCAGACTGCCTACATTCTGCATTGATACTTCCTTTAGAAACGTAGCAAGACCTGTGTGTATCCGTAGAGAATATAGAAGTTTGCAAACATTTTGAGATTTTGGAGGCAAATCGTAGCTGAGTCATAAGAAAGTTCCCTTCCTTGCCCTGATACCAAGTGTTCTGCCATTTAAAAGGAAATCTCATTGCTGCTGTATCCTGATACCATGGAGATCCACGGATTTCCCTTGGATCTTTCAGTTTTACCCAGAAACCTAGTGTAAGAGCCAAGAACCCACATAGTTGGATTCATGGTCAGAAGGACACCCTAAAGGGAGGATTTTTGCCTAGAAAAAAAGCCAAGATTAGCACTAACTTGCTGTAGATGTAATCAACAGTAATGAAAATAAGGGTTATGAATTTGGACACCTATTATAGGCCAGGAACTTTCTATGTATTATTGTTTCCATACCCTACAAACTACAGTTGCTTCTCAACATTTTCAAGAAATTGATGTGAGTTTTATAACTTAACTCAAAGTCACCCAGCTAGAAATTGACACAGCTGAAACTGAAAAACAGGAGTGTCCAACTATAAAATTCTATGTTGTTGTGTTTTTTTAATACTCTGTTTCTGCTCTGTAAAAACCAGCTTCCATGTATCAAGTATTAGCAGAATAGAAAGCGCTCAATACTGTCTTCACAGCACTGTGTTCATAACCTCCTTTTCACAGGCAGGCATCACCATTTTGCAAACGGAGATGAGGCTGGAGAGATCCCTTTCAGTGGGGTGGGGGGTAAGAGAGGATGCTAGCATGCCTGTCTCCAGCCCACAAATCCTGGCCTCCTGGTTTTCTCTCAGTGGAACAATGGGAGGGAAGCTCTACGTAGTAACTACTGAAATTTCAGTAGCTAGGGTTCAGCTAGTGGCCTGAAACAATGATCTGGTCTTTTAAGACCAAGATTCCTTTTAGACATACCCTCCTTCCACTCTGATTTCCCCAAGCCCCACAAGAATGGGTGTTGACTTTGATGAAGTCCCAAAAGTTCATTTTCGCTTTTGTTTCCTTTGCCTTTGGAGACATATCTTGAAAGAAGTTGCTGTAGCTGATATCGAAGAGTTTACTGCCTATATTCTCCTCTAGGATTCTGATGGATTCCTGTCTCACGTTGAAGTGTTTTATCCATTTTGAGTTTATTTTTCTGTACGGTGTAAGAGAATGGTCGAGTTTCATTCTTCTACATATAGCTGTCCAGTTTTCCCAGAACCATTTATTGAAGAGACTGTCTTTTTTCCACTGTATATTTTTTCCTGTTTTGTCGAATATTATTTGACCATAGAGTTGAGGGTCCATATCTGGGCTCTCTACTCTGTTCCACTGGTCTGTGTGTCTGTTTTTATGCCAGTACCATGCTGTCTTGGTGATCACAGCTTTGTAGTAAAGCTTGAAATCAGGTAACGTGATGCCCCCCGTTTTATTTTTGTTTTTCAACATTTTCTTAGCAATTCAGGGTCTCTTCTGATTCCATACAAATTTTTGGATTATTTGCTCCAGCTCTTTGAAAAATATTGGTGGAATTTTGATTGGAATGGCACTAAAAGTATAGATTGCTCTAGGCAGTATAGACATTTTAACAATGTTTATTCTTCCAATCCAAGAGCATGGAATGGTCTTCCATCTTTTTGTGTCTTCTTCAATTTGTTTCATGAGTGTTCTACAGTTCCTCGAGTACAGATCCTTTACCTCTTCTGCACAGCAAAGGAAACAGTCAACAAAACAAAGAGGCAACCCACAGAATGGGAGAAGATATTTGCAAATGAGAGTACAGACAAAAGGTTGATATCTAGGATCTATAAAGAACTCCTCAAACTCAACACAGACAAAACAGACAATCATATAAAAAAATGGGCAGAAGATATGAACAGACACTTCTCCAATGAAGACATACAAATGGCTATCAGACACATGAAAAAATGTTCATCATCACCAGCCATCAGGGAGATTCAAATTAAAACCACATTGAGATACCACCTTATGCCAGTTAGAATGGCCAAAATTAACAAGACAGGAAACAACATGTGTTGGAGGGGATGTGGAGAAAGGGGAACCCTCTTACACTGTTGGTGGGAATGCAAGTTGGTGCAGCCACTTTGGAGAACAGTGTGGAGATTCCTCAAGAAATTAAAAATAGAGCTTCCCTATGACCCTGCCATTGCACTACTGGGTATTTACCCCACAGATACAGATGGAGTGAAAAGAAGGGCCATCTGTACCCCAATGTTTATAACAGCAATGGCCATGGTCACCAAACTGTGGAAAGAACCAAGATGCCCTTCAATGGACAAATGGATAAGGAAGATGTGGTCCATATACACTATGGAGTATTATGCCTCCATCAGAAAGGATGAATACCCAACATTTGTAGCAACATGGACGGGACTGGAAGAGATTATGCTGAGTGAAATAAGTCAAGCAGAGAAAGTCAATTATCATATGGTTTCACTTATTTGTGGAGCATAACAAATAACATGGAGGACAAGGGGAGTTAGAGAGGAGAGGGAGTTGGGGGAAACTGGAAAGGGAGGTGAACCATGAGAGACTATGGACTCTGAAAAACAATCTGAGGGTTTTGAAGGGGCGGGAGTTGGGAGGTTGGGGGAACCAAGTGATAGGTATTGGAGAGGGCACGTATTGCATGGAGCACTGGGTGTGGTGCAAAAACAATGAATACTGTTACGCTGAAAATAAATTTAAAAATTTTTTAAAAAATGTAGAAGCTTAAAAAAAAAAAAAAGAATGGGTGTTGACACCCATAAGTTGGCGCTGTCACTAGATTCCCTCTAAGGCCATGGAGACCAGTGTCCTGTGAAATCATCCACATCCTAGACCATTCATCTGACTATCCAATTAATAAGTTTTAATAATTTGATACATTTCATGCTTGGCACTTGAAAGCTCATTATAATTATTCAGTTATTCTATTCATAACAGAATTTCTGCACAGAATTGCCTACTGCCATGTCAAATCCATGTTTCATTTTCTCCCACCTCTTTCTTTAAAAATGCTATCTAGTAAGTGTTCAAAGTTAATACTAGTAAAAAGACATCACCATAATATACCCTCTGACTGGATGCAATGAGAAGTGCCCAACATTGCTTTGGGGTTATTTTTCATAACTTCAAACTAATCATGAGCAGAGAAAACCAGAAAAATCCAAATGGAAAGGCACTCTACAAAACAACTGAACAGGGGCACCTGGATGGCTCAGTGGGTTAAGCCTCTGCCTTCAGTTCAGGTCATGGTCTCAGGGTCCTAGGATCGAGCCCGCATCAGGCTCTCTGCTTGGCAGGGAGCCTGCTTCCCTCTCTCTCTGCCTGCCTCTCTGCCTAATTGTGATCTCTGTAGGTCAAGTGAATAAATAAAATCTTTTAAAAAAACAAAAACAAAAACAACTGAACAATACTCTTCAAAAGTGAAAATATCATGAAAGACAAGGGAGACCGAAGAACTGTCATAGATTGGAGGAGGGTAAGGAGACAATGGCCAAATACCACATAGGATCCTACATAAGATCCTGGGACATAAAGGGGACATAACTGGGAAAATAAGCGAAATTTTAAAATAGATGTAATTTATCTACATTTATTTACAATTTAAAAATAGATGTTAGTATTTTACCAGTGTTCATTCCCCTGTTTTGATCATTGTATCATTTATGACATTGTATCAGTGTCATAAAGAGTTGACATTAGGGTAGGTGGGTGAAGGATATACAGGAACTCTTTGTACTAGTTTTGAAACTTCTCTGTAAATGAGAGAGTTTTTTTTTTTTTTTTTTTTAAGTTCTATTTGTTAAATAGTGGAGGGCTCAAAATCAGACTAAGGAGTTGAAAACAGACTGGTTGATCTGGAATCCTACCTAGCTCTACCACTTCCCAACTGTGTGGTTTCAGACAAGTTCTCTAATAAACTCTAAGCTTGGGATTCTGATAACTACCTCATACGTTTGTTATAAGTGTGGTATAGAAAATACATTTAAAAATTGTGTGGCCTAGTGCTTGACACAGTAAATACTCACAACTGGAAGATCTCGTCATTATTTTTTAATCAGCATAGATCTTTTCTTCCTCTTAGCTGAGTGCCCAATAACCACACCCTCGATAGGACATAAATGACTAATGATAATTTATCATAATACCTTCCCACAAATATTTGCATTTTAATGAAGTTTTATTAAAGATGCTGTGAGAGAATTCAGGGGTAGGTTATGTTCTCTAAAGATGACACCAACAATGTCTCTCATCCCAAAAGCATTTCTAGAACCATCCCAAAAGCATTTCTAGAACCATGCCAACTTCCGTCAAGAGGTAGAGTCTATGTACCCTTGTATCTGGGCAGCTTTTGTAAGTGCCGTCAGCTGTAGAATATGGTGGAAGTGATGCTATGTGATGTCCTAAGACAGGTCCTAAAAATGCTGTGTACTGAAAAATGCCTGTTCTCTTAGGATGCTCACTCTTTGAACCTAGGTAATGTGTTGTGCTGAAATTCAGGCAGTTCATGGAAAAGCTTATGTGTAAAGGAACAAAGGTCTGTGGCCCATATCTCCAACTGAGCTCCCTGCTGACAGCCAGCACCAACTTGCCAACCATATGAGTGAATCATCTTGAAACTACATCTTCTAGCCCTAGTCAAGCCACTCAGCTGAAACCACTTGGAGAAGAGATGGCCCCCACCAAGCCCTGTCTAAATTACACATTTGTAAGCAAAATCATTACTGTTAGTTTAAGCCACTTAACTTTGGGGTAGTTTATTATACAGCTATAGATAACATAACTTGATGGCAGAGACTTCTACTAGAGTAGGGAGAGGAGCAGAAACAAGATTTTTAAAAATGTGGACATACTTGAGAACTGGAGCTGGAAGAGAGCTTGCATAGACATGAGGAACATTCTGGTGAACTCTATATGTGGTCATCTTTCCACAATGCAAGGAAACAGAAAAGTAGTATTTGTTCAACAGACTAGAAAATGGAACAAGCAGAACATTTAAGACTCGACTGATAATGTGGAGCAGAGCCTTGCCTAGGTATTCAGGAAGATGATGCCCACTGTCAGAGTGGCTGTCAAAGTCAGTCCCTAGAGCTGGCCTGCTGGAGTAGATGAAGTTTGAGATGTAGTGTGCCAATTAGTCATGCCTCTCTTTTTCTCTTGCCTCAAATCAACTGAGAACAGAGCCTAGTGACAAGAATTCAATCCACTTTCAGAGTTTTGACTTCCAAATGGAAGATTTCTGGTATTTTGTGTCTGAGAAAGATAGGTCTTGGGCCTAAAATCAGAGGGGAGCTGTCCACTTGCTCTCACACCTCCTCATCCAGAACTTACCTGCAGGAAGGTCTGGGTTCATGGAGCATACAGCAGCTGGGCAGATGCAATGGTGGTTGCTGCCTGTCTGGCTTACATCCCAGGGAGGAGCCCCCAAATTTGTAGGCCTATGTCTAAAAGGCCACCCTCCCCTGACCTGTACCAGATGTGCTTGCTATAAGGAAGCAAAACAAATTCAATGAGTAGTTGTGAGTAGAGAACTTTCAGAAACAGAGCCAAGAGCCCAGTCTGCACAGAGAACTGACTGCTACATCTCACCACCAACTAAGTCATTCCCTACCCCAGTGGAGGAATTAGGGAGGATCTGGGAGAGAAAGACAGAAGCTTTCTTCCCATACTTTCTGAAAAGGCAAAATATTCTAGTTAGGGTCTGGGGACAAGACCTTGGGAAACAAGAGTCATTTTCTAATTACAAGCAGGCATGTGGGACACCTGGGTGGCTCAGTCAGTTAAGCATCTGCCTTGGGCTCAAATCATGATCCCAGAGTCCTGGAATCTAGTCCTGTGTTGGGCTGTTTCATATATGTTTCCATTGTGCATAAACCTGAGAGTGCAATTGCCAGATCAGAGATTTGGGTATAATATCTTTAAGTTCATGCTCCCAATTTTCAAAACTGACTATCAGTTATACCACTTTAAGCACAGCATTAGAGTTTGGTTTGCTCTACATCCTTGTCAACACTAGGTATCATGAATGTTTTTCACTTCAGTCATTCTAGTAAGGGTATGATGGTAACTCATTTTACTTTTAATTTGCAGATGTTGGATATTTGGATATCTTCTTCATGAAGTGCCAGTATAAGTCTTTTACCCATACTTCTATAACTGGCTTAACTTGACTTCTCCTGTCTTCTTGATCCCCTTTACTGTGTCTTAGTGCCATTAAAAAAATACAAGTATCCAACAGCAGATAAATGGATAAATATACCATGGCAGACTCATACACTGAGATACTACCCAACAACAAAAATAAGTGATATCCTAATACCCGTAACATCAGTGAAACCCAAAAACATCATTGGAAGCAAAAGAAGCCAAATATAAAAGAATACATATTGTATGACATTCTAGAAGTGCCAAAACTAATCTATAGTGACAAAAAACAGATCAGTGGTTTCTTGGGGTTGGAAGACAATGTTGACTGAAAAGGGGCATGAAGAAATGTTTTAGGGTGATGGGAATGCCCTGTCTTTATTTCAGTAGTGGTTACATGGATGTGTACATTTATCAAAACTCTTTGAACCATACACTTAAAATAGGTAATTTAATTGATTAAATTATACTTCCATAAAATTGATTAAAAAGAAAACTTCTACTGAGCCCTACCATGTATAACCCATAGGATATGGTCAAATTAGGGCTTTTCTTTGGTCACAATGATCAGTCAAGATGCCCAAAGACCCACATGTACTCCACTGGAGAGTCATATCTCCCTAGAAGGAAATGCAGAGTTGCCAACATCTTTTGAAATAACTGTTTTGATGGAAGACATCACAAAAGCGTGGGTCTGGCTACTCTGGCCACCTCATACCCCACAAATGGTCTAGTTTCCGCTCACTTACGGCTGCCTGCCAGTCACCCAGCAATCCAGCCAGCACACTTAACAAGCTGGCCCATCACCACATTTAAAATATACAAGGAGAGTGCGGGCATGTCCAACCCTGGGCTGGGGAGAGAAACCTCTCCAGCTAGTTTTCCCAACACTTTACCTTGCAGGAGCCAAACTGCAGTCATTTTTTCCTTTGACTCTCAAGGGAAACCTGACAGGGACCACGTTTCAGAAAGCTCCTCTCCATAGAGCACCAGAGCTGTGGTATTTTAATAACCTCTCTTAGCTCCTCCCCTGGGAACATATTATTATGTGATCATTAGTGATGGGCAAACCTCACTGGGTTACCAGGTTTGAGTCTATGCCAGAAGTTGAGAGTTTCTTCTTTCTGACAACTCCACATCTCCCCCATTAACCCCAATTTATTTATATTTATTTTTGTCTTCTTTACTTGGTTTGTTCTTATTGACCTAAGCATGCTCTCTAACCCTTACCTACTTTTCACCACAGAAAGAGGAAATGGAAAGAGATAGGGCAGGGGGCATGAGTTCTTCGATGGTCTCTCACCTGGCAAGCATGCCACCTCTCGCTGTTGAAATGCCATATAGCAAACAGAATTGTAATCAGGCCACAATTACTGGTGCAGCCAGAAAAGAATGACTGGAAACTCATTGTGTGCCCATGACCACACTGCTGAGGGTACCTGGTCAGTTTGTGGGCCAAAAATGAGGTCTTTCCTTAGAAGTCCAATAGTTGCAGTTGAAAGAGGCAGGCCAATAGCATTCTAAAATAATACCCTCGGTATGAAGTAGTCAAGGCTATTGGAAGGCTGAAAGGGATCTGTAAGAAGTTGTGAGACATACATGCACATTCTTCATTTGAGGCAACAGTTTCTGTTTCTGGAATATGAGAATAAATGTCTTAAATGTATTATATCTAAACTCTAGCCCTCCCTTCAAAGATTTCTCTCTGGGCGCCTGGGTGGCTCAGTGGGTTAAAGCCTCTGCCTTCAGCTCAGGTCATGCTCCCAGGATCCTGGGATCAAGCCCCGCGTCGGGCTCTCTGCTCAGCGGGGAGCCTGCTCCCCTTCCTCTCTCTCTGCCTGCTTCTCTGCCTACTTGTGATCTCTGTCAAATAAATAAATAAAATCTTAAAAAAAAAAAAAGGTTCCTCTCAATATTTTTCTCCTTTAGAAAACAGGAGTGTTAATATTCATTTCATGAGCTATTTGTTGGTTAAGGAGCTGAGTGGAGTACTGAATTTATAATTAGGGATTATATTTAATTCAGGTCCATACAGCTTCTATCACAGAGCGGGCGGTCAAAGCACCTGTGTTCGGAAACTGGACCTGAAAGCCAGGGACTCTTCGGGTCATGGGGGTGGTGGGGACATGAAATTTCAAGCCCTTCCCATCTTCCATTAGAAGAATCCCCCAATACAGCATGTCCCGTGACCTTGTAGAAGGCTGGGAATGTCCAGGTCAGAGGCAGCAGCTGGCCTAGGAGGGCTGCCAGAATTTCCAGGACACTGATGCATTCAGAATAGGAGAAAAGGGAACATGGGAGGGGGTGCCTCACGGTGGGGGGAGGGAGGAAAGAAAGCATAGGGAGCCCTGAACTGGTAAATTCTGATCTGCCTCTTTCACTCAATATGAAAATACAGATGAGTCACTTACGCTAATATGTATTTTCTTTGTAACACATTTTCCCTAGTTCATCTGAAACTATAGTGTGTCCACTATGAGTAATTTCACACAGTCACAACTGTGTGAAAAAAATATTTTTCTGCCCAAAGAACAGACACTTATTTTTTGGACCAGCGTCCCCCAGTGTGTAGCTAAATCAGGGAGACCATTTCTGCCACAGTTAAGGCCCTCCCACTGCTTTCTGGGAAGCTGCAGTGAATGTACCTGTTTCTTAAGGAATTTTCCTAACAGACCAAGGAGATCTGTGCCCTATTAATTTTCTTGGTCCTCTTTAATCAGTAATTTTGATTTCCCGTGAGCCTTTGTTTATCTTGTTACATTGCCATCTCTAGATAGTCTTGGGTCCAAAAAAAAAATGGACTGTATATTCAGGTTATTATCTGTATTCTAATTTTTCCTTTTATGTTTGCATTGATATTAAAACTGGTTTTACAAGCTGGAAATTGACGGAAAGTAGAATATTTGTGGAACGAATGATCAGAAGTGCACGGTCAAACAAGATAACTAGTTATCATCTCAGGAGGCAACTTCATCGATTAGCAGTGACTGCTGGCAATGTTGAACAAAGAAGGAACCTGAAGCCACCTCTAGGCTCAACAAGAAAGAGCATCAGGAGTTGATTGCTAATGTCTGCCGTGGTAGTGCATTCTTGGTTAGTGTAAAGTAGAATGGTTAGTGGAGCGTCAACATAAACATTACGTATTTGCCATTTCTGGTCTTGGGAAAATGTCCATTCAGGCAACTTATACATCAAGTGGAGTTCTATGGTAATTGATTAAATTGAATAGAGACCTGAGCACTTCATTTTGAGTCTGTAGCTGCATCAAAATACACCGAAGGGCACTTCTAACCCAAAGATTCCTAGTCTATGTAGTCATATTTTTTACCCAGACACAGAAATAAAGGACTTGAAGACTGTTTTCTAGTTTAAGGCATAAACAGTGGAAACAAATTTATCATTTGCTTTAGGAATTGCAAATCCGTTTAATGTAAATACATTCAACATAGTCCCTATCCTCCTTCAGCCTTGTTTCTAGCTTCATGTTTCTTGTGTGTCTCAAACAGAACTTGTGCAATTGATGCTCAAGAGAAAAACATTTAAATGGGAAATAATGGTGTCATTCTTTTTAAACTTCGATTTGTTTCTCTTGTTTTCCTAAAAACCAGATAAAGAATTGAGAAGAGATTTTTGATCTTTGTTAGAACTGAGAAACCAAGTCTAATTAATGAGTCAAAAGAGAAATGGTGGCCCTCTTTGGCAGTCTATAATCCGTGAGTGCATGACTTGGAGGATAAGCCTTGGATAAGTCTTGAATCTTAAAATTTAGGCTCCTGGGTGACTCAGTCCATTAAGTATCCAACTCCTGATTTCAGCTCAGGTCGTGATCTCAGGGTCAGGAGATCGAACCCCACATCGGGCTCCACACTGTGCATGGAGGTCATAGAGTCTGCTTGAAATTCTCTCTCTCCCTCTTTCCCTGCCCCTCCCCACTTGCGCTCTCTCTATCTCTTTTAAAAAAATCTTTAAACTTTAATAAATGTGGTTGTTGGTCTGAAGAATGTGAATTATTATTCTTTAGTGTTAAACAGTAACTTTTTTTCCTCACATATAATACGATTTCCTCAGTTTTGCTAGCTAGAGAGGATGTAGGTTACCCTTTAGGCTAAATCAGGGATTATTTACTCATGGGCTCAAAAATAATAATATGCTATATTAAATGTTCGTAATAGGTGTTCAGAAAGTGCAGATATATACAATTGTTCAAAATAGCAAAATATTTGCTTTTCAGCACTATATTATTAGCCAACTCTTGCCACAATAAAGCTATGTATATATATAAAAGAAACCACTGTAAATCTCAGCGGCTTACAACACCGTTTATGTTTCTTATTCATGGTCCTATAGGTCAGCCGGGACTGTTTGGCTTCAGGCTGGGGATTGACTAAGCTTGGCTTGGGCCTTGGGCTGGGTTCAAATCTACTCCATGTGTCATATTTTGGGACTCAGGCTGATGAAGCAGTTGCTACCTGGGTAGTACTTTTCTCACTGTGATCATAGGAGTGGAAGGAGGTAAGGGAAACAGCCTTTTTTGGGAACTGGCACACAGTCATTTCCACCCACATTTCATTGATTAAACTTAGTCAGACAGCCAACTTTACCATCAATGAATATAGAAATGGACTCCCCCTCCAGGGAGAGGAAATGCAAAGTTACATGGCAAAGGGTGTGAATATATAATTCTAAAACAG
Source organism: Enhydra lutris kenyoni (assembly GCF_002288905.1). Lineage (NCBI taxonomy): Eukaryota > Metazoa > Chordata > Mammalia > Carnivora > Mustelidae > Enhydra > Enhydra lutris. The sequence continues at coordinate 32,272,233 of NW_019154090.1, forward strand.
GAAGGGCATGGGCATTGAGAACAATGAACCAATTTACCAAAAATACTATTAAGTTCTGTCTAAAACATTGAGTAGGGAAGTAGTAATAATAAAGTAAAAAAAATGTGTATATCTATCTATTTATATATATAAATATATATAGATGTGTGTATGTATATATGTATATGTGTGTGTGTGTATAGATACAGATATAGATATAGATATAGATCTCAGGCTTTAGAGCCAGGGACATCTGAGTTTGAATCTTGGCTCCATTCTTTTCTGACTATGTGACTTCCCCAACAGGTAGGTCCTACAACTGCTAGAACTTGGAAAGTGCTCTTCAGCAGGACTTTGTAGATATCTTTCCCTTGTCCTGCCATGAATGGGACTCTCATTTCTTTTTTCTTGTCTGTTTCCCCACTTGCCTGTCTGCTTTCCATATTTGGCAGTTCAAATTCCTGAAATATGGCATCTGTTTGACTCAACGAAATGTCATTGTGCCAGTTGGAGTATATAGTTTTGCAGTGGACCATGTCTGGTCCAGTGGCCAGTCTGTGATCAGGACAAGTGCATAGCCTTGTGTTAGTCAACCCATGGAAAGTTCAATGGAAAGTCATATATAAATAACTTTCTTTGGGAGCACGGCTGGTTGTCCTCCAACGAGTCATGCATTTAGAGCAAAGCTTCTGTTAGGCTGGAAATTCTGTTTCTAAATGGTGCCACATTTTCAAGCCCTTCTTGAGTATAGGCTGAGCCATGCCACTAAATTTTTCCAGTGAAATACAAGCAGATTATGAATATCACTTCCAAACAAAGAGGTTAAGATGTTGGTGTCTTTCCTACTATCTGTTTTCCCATTTAGTAGTTAAGGGTGAAGACTCCAAGACCCCAAAAGAGGACAGAGCTACAAAATGGAAAGAGCCTTGGTCACTGATCATATGGAAGGCTTCCCGTGAGTGAGAGATAAACTTTTAGGGGTTAACATTTAAGGATTGTTTTAACATCAGTTAACAAAGATTGTCCATTCTGCCTGATTGGAAGAGAACAAGTGTTCCTTAAAGGGGCTGTGGTGTGGTGGCATGGTCCTTGCTGGGATTAGTGTGTGGAATGAAGCAAAGCATAAAAGGCTAATCAACTGAGCAAAGGCTTCAGCTGGAGAGGCCCAGTGTGTCCCTGTGACATGGCTTTGCGGATACTACACTCCACTGAGAAGGTTGAGTTCAGTAAGGAGTCAACCATAACTGTCAGGGAACATGGCCTTTGTGAGGGATGAGCTCCAGATCCCAACAGTTGTCCACATTTTAAGTCACACTCATGAAAGAGAGCCTTCATTCAACACAGGAAAGTAAGGATTTCCTTTCCAGGCCCTTGCTCCCCTGGACATGGTTTCTGAAATATCTTTCTTAAGAACTAAGCTTCTCTCTTTCCTTTAGGGGCTCTGCTCACCTGAATCAACCAGTTTTAACAGAATTTGAAAATCTGTTGTCTCTCTGGGGAAGGCACACTTCCCTCTTGGCCTCCAGTAGTAACCAGCATTGGCACCAATTACACTTATTTAAGCTCACTGATGGAGAGGAGGAGCAGGGAGCTGTTCCCTCGTTACCAACCATACCTTGACCTTGATCGTCGTCTCAAGCTTGGCAGCTTGGTGGGAGAGGGGGGAAATGGTGGTAGCCTGGGCCAGAAGATTCTGCTAGAGGAAGTCTACCTTTGACTGCGGGGTGTTCTAAGGCCAGACAGGACTGGGAAAGAAGGAAGTCCAATCTCTTGCAGTTCTCTCTCTCTGTCTCCTTCTGTCTGTCTCTCTTTGTCTTTCTCTCCCTCTTCTCTCTCTCTTTTTCCTGACACAAAGCCAGTGCCCGCATCCAGCTGGCACACCATGTACCGCAGTTGAATTCAGTCCATGCTCCCACACTTTCTCTGTGAGCCACACTGCAATTGCTCCTGCTTCTCTGGTTAGAGAAGGTTCCTGTCTCCCCTTGCCAGATCTATACTGCTTGCCTCTCACTGATAGTCTGACTTCAGCCTGTGTGTTGCCTCCATTCCACTCAGCCAGTTCCCTTCTTTCCTTTGTCAGGTACACTGTAGTGCTGTGGGACCGACTTCCCTTTGGGCCCAAGAGTCTGCTAGCTTGGTAGGTCCCAGAGACTCCCTTTTGGATCTCCATGGCACCATCATAAGCAAGAACCCCCGCAACGTCAGTAAAGGAATGGTATCCATTCGGCTGCTCAAAACAAAGGTTTTAATTCTAAATCTCCCTTCTCCAGCTGATAGCCCGTCTGTCACTGCCGGTGGGAAGGGTGGAGGCGGGCGGGTGGCAAACCATGGAAGGAAGGGAGGGGGGGCGCAGAGCAGCAAGCTTATTAACCTTTCCAAGAGGCTTGTGATTCAAGCTTGTGGAGCTTAACATTTTTTTTCTCTCCCAATTATTTTAATGATGCTGCAGAAAGTTCTAACTTCTGTGCTGAGACTGTGTTGCTGCCACGGTCTGGGCTGATCACATGGTAACATTCCGACCCAGGCTGGGTCACCCCGTAAGGAAAATCAGCTTGGGAAAACCACTCCTCCCGCTGTGTGCAGCACTCTCTCTCTCTCTCTCTCTCTCAGGGTAGGGGGGAGCCTCCTTTTTAAGACCTTTGAAGCTTAAATCTCAGATGTGAGCTTTGCCTCAGAGTTTATTAGTTATGTTTTATCCCCATTCACCACCCCCCTCAAAAAAAGTTTATGTTCACTCAGAATGGCAATTATTTGACTCTAATTCAAACCATTTTTGTGTCATTTAGATCCAGGCACATTGCTTGATCTCAATAATAAGGGAACGTACCAAATATTTTTGTCTCTAAAGGAACTGTAGTCCTATAAGCCAGTTCATCAATCATGTTTTTTTCTTTTTTCCTTCCCTTCCACAGTCTTAATGTATTCCTCATTTCATTTGGAGCAAGAAAATTAAGCCTATAACATAAACTTAAAAGCCAACTACTGTAGTCTGTACTTTGAACCCAGATACAAAAGCAAACATTCCTTCTTATTAGGTTCAGATCAAGATGTATTGATTTAGGAGGTTAACTAATACGTAGCAGGAGGTTGATTAAGGGCTGACATTGTGGGAGAAAGAAGGCAGGAGGAATAGAAGAGGAAGTGACTTTTCTTCTTGTCTATGCACATGCACGCTTTATCTGGAGGCATTGCTAATTTTCAGTAACCCACCGTGAACATCATTGTGGCTGCAAGGATTGCAAAGACAGAGAACATATTTCTGCAAGGCCACCCTCCCTTCCCATTTAACAAGAGCAGCTAGATACTGCTGGGGATTAAAGAGCTATCCATCCTAGTCCGGCCTGTCACCCACGCATATATAATTTTTAAAACTTTTACTGACATATGATATACATAGGAAGACTTGCTCTTACGGTAAGTGTACAGTTTGCTGAATTTTCACAAACTTAACACACCTGTGCAACAAGCATCCAAATTATGAAATGAAACACTAGCACCTTAGCAGCTGCCCCTCCAACACTCACCCAGTCGCTACCTCCCAAAGGGTGACCTAAATTCTAAAATCAGAGGCAGTTTTAATCTTTTTGTGAAATTTCTATAAATGGAATCATATGGAATGTGTTCTTTTATGTCTAGCTTATTTCGTTCAGTATTATATTTGAGAGATTCCCCCTTGTTTTTGTGTATAGTTGTAGACTGGCTACATTCTTTGTTGTGATTTTTTCTATTGTGGGAGTACACCAAAAATTTTTTTTAGTATAATTTTTTATTTTTTTATTAACATATAATGTATTATTAGCCCCAGGGGTACAGGTCTGTGACTCTCCAGGTTTACACACTTCACAGCACTCACCATAGCACATACCTTCCCCAATGTCCATAATCCCACCATCCTCTCCCTACCCACCTCCCCCTGGAAAACTTCAGTTTGTGAGATTAAGAGTCTCTCATGGTTTGTCTCTCTCCTGATCCCATCTTGTTTCATTTATTCTTTTCCTATTCCCCCCAACCCCCCACGTTGCCTCTCAACTTCCTCATATCAGGGAGATCATATGATAATTGTCTTTCTCTGATTGACTTATTTTGCTAAGCATAATACCCTCTAGTTCCATCCACATCATTGCAAATGGCAAGATTTCATTTCTTTTGATGGCTGCATAGTATTCCATTGTATATATATACCATATCTTCTTTATCCATTCATCTGTTGATGGATATCTGGGTTCTTTCCATAGTTTGGCTATTGTGAACATTGCTGCTATAAACATTCAGGTGCAGGTGCCCCTTTGAATCACTACATTTGTATCTTTACAGTAGTAAAATAGTAGTGCGATTGCTGGGTCATAGGATAGATACATCAAAAATTCTAATCCATTCTGTTGTTGAATTCCTTTTGGACTATTATGAATAGTACTATTATGAGCATTCTGGTACATATCCTTTGGTGAACGAATGTCGACATCTTTTCTGGGTTTATTCCTAGGAGAGGAATTGCTGTGTATAGGTTGTGCATATGATTAGTTTTAGTAGAAAGTGCCAGACAGTTTTCCAAAGTGTCTGTAGCCAACTGATACTTTCCCTGGCCATGTACAAGGGTTCTAGTTGCTCCTCGCTTTGGTCAGCATTTGCTTTTTCCAGTGTTTATTTTAATTCTTCTGGAAGGTACGTGGTGATAATCACATTGTCACCTTACTGTGTGTGTCCTACATCCATTAACATTCATTTCTGTGTTTTAGTTAACTTCCTGTCATCTCTTAAGCTCACAGGAACCAAGCAGACCGTTGTCTTCCCTCTACAAAGACTATCTTTCTATACTGATACCTGCACATCGCTTCCTCCACTCACCCACATGGACCTTTCCCTTTCTTGAGCTTTCATTGAACTTCTGCATGGGGCCACCCCATTTGTACTTGATTAGCCCCTGAGTACTATTATGTTCCAGGTGTCTCTGCTGTGTTAGTCTGTCTTCCCAACTGAAGAATGAGCCTGTTGTGGATACAGTCCAGCTCAGGAGGCCATGTGTGCCCACACAAACCCACCAGGATGAGTTCAGATGGATGTGGGCTCTGCCCTGATTGGACTGGACTTTGCACTCTTTGCTCAATCATTACCATGCCCGTGAGCTTTAGTCTAGATGCCTGATATTGATGAAAACCCTTCAAGACTCAAGAAGTTAAATAGGGCGGGGCGCATGCTTCCCCCTCCCTCTCTGCCTGCCTCTCTGCCTACTTGTGATCTCTCTCTGTCAAATAAATAAATAAAATCTTTTTAAAAATATAGGGCAGGAAGATGAGTAATGTGGTAAAATAACTGAGGATTTGGAGCCTCAGTTCCCACATGTACAGAGAGAGAAGAATAGAGTTGTAGTGAGAATTCAACAAGAAAACATAGCAAAGGGGCACCTGGGTGGCTCAGTCATTAAGCGTCTGCCTTCTGCTCAGGTCATGATCCCAGGGTCCTGGATTCGAGCCCCACATCTGGCTCCCTTCTCAGCGGGAGGCCTGCTTCTCCCTCTCTCACTCCCCCTGCTTGTGTTCCCTCTCCTGCTGTCTCTTTCTGTTTCTCAAATAAATAAATAAAATCTTAAAAGACAAAAAGAAAATGTAGCAAAGTATCTGGCATGTTGTGGGTGCTGGATAAGTCCATTTCTTTGGAGATGTCTCAATCTTTTAGTCTTTTAAAACTTTTTTTTAAAGATTTACTTATGTATTTAGAGAGTGAGAGAGCACGAGCAGGAAGGACGGAGTGAGGGGGAGAGAGAAATCAAGCAAATTCTGCCTTGAGAGTGGAGCCCAGTGTGGGGCTTAACTCACGACCCTGAGATCTTGACATGAGCCCAAACCAAGAGTCAGATACTTACCCAACTGCCACCACCTCAATCTCTCAGTCCCATAAGACCGGGAAACTCAAATGGCTTTATAGACCTTTAGTTTGGTCTGGGATTGGCTCATCCTTTTTTTTTTTTTTCCTTTCCTGCTTTTTTTTTTTTTTCCCCCAGCCTCTCTGAAATCAAGCATTAGCCTAAATTAGATGGTGACTTTTGAAATAAATTTAACAACTTTTTCAGAGAAATAACTTTTTTGAAAACAAATTAAGGGGAATGTCTCTTCTGAAGTCTAACTCGGTCCCTTGATAGCAAAATCTTCTTGAAGCCAAGGCAAGGTTAACAGCTCCCTATGTAATGTCCACCCTTGTATGTGCTCAGCCCACTATGTCTAGAGGGAGAAGCCTTAAGTGCAGAGGATGAAGGCAGCACCCATCTCTGCTCCTAAGTATGTGGTTTAAAGTTCAAACATCTCTGCTTCCAGAAGCGTTCTTAGAAAAGTGAATAAGGGAAAAGAGCTGTCTTAGGGATTTTTTTTTTTTTTCCTTCCCTGGAGGTTTTCAGCAGCCCTTTTCCATGGGCAGGCAAGCTCTGGAATCACATACTGACTTTGCCCTGTATAGTGTGACGCAGGACTTGGAATGGTGGCCTCTGTTTTTCTTCTTGAACACTACTGCTCTGTGCCAGGGTGAGTTGGTGTGGCCAAAACTAATTTGGCAGGTCATTCATTTGCTTCCTCTGATAGTGCTACACTGGAGGCAGGGTTATAAAACACTTTCCAGCTGGCTAGACTTCTGATAGGAGTATCTTAGAAAGGTTCCATGGCCTTTAGTTAGATTTAGTGGTCAAAGTTCTCATAGACTTACCTTTCTCTTTCCTTTTTTATTTCCAGCCCATTTCAGTAGAACCACCATTATAATATAGCTCAGTATATTTTATAAAATTTTTAATACCACAGGTCAAACCATGAAGTAAGGACCTTGGATGTTAATGCTGCTAACCAAATTCGTATATAAAGTGATTCCCATATAGATGCCTGCTCTTTGTCTCCTCTAGGAGAGAAATGAATGGAAATGTTAAGAGGAAAGACAGGGAAAATGCATTTCATGACTTGTCCCAAGGCCCTGTCATTTAATCATGTACCAAGAGGAAGTGGTAGGATTTTCTCCATCTTACAGAGATGAGAAAACACGTACTCCCAGAGTGGCTTAATCTTGTTCAAGGTCACATAGCCCTTTGAAGTTGGGATCAGAGCCTGGGGTTTGGCCAGCTGAAGCCTGAATTCTTATCTTCTCTTTCTTCTCTCCTCCCCCACCTGGAATACATGTAACCTTGACACAAATCTTTCAATATTAGAGTTAGGCATGACCTAAGAGGTCAACCCAGGTCCTGTCAAGTATAGGAATTCCCCCTGCAAGGTCCACAACAGCTCACTGAGCTGCTGGGAACCTATAGCAATGATTACCTCATTCCTTCACAGAGCAACTGGTGGCCATGTCAAATGGGTCTTCCTCCTCTTCAGAGGAAATTCCCTTCTTCAAGACTTCCACCCAGGTGTACACTGGGGCAGGTCCACACTTACGCCAGCTTAAGAGCTGACTGTGCACATCAGTTCCTAACTCCACACTTAGTGACCTCAAGTTGGCATCTTGAAATCAGCTATGGTAGGTGTGTTTACACCACAGAGATTGCCAAAAGCTATAAATCACACATTATCCTACCATCTCCCATTCTTAAACATTTATCAGCACACCAGTATCTCTGCCCTCTGGAGTTGATTCTTCCCTTTGTCCTTACATAGGAAAAGTCCAAATCTTTTCCTGCAACAGCCCCTCAGAGACTTTGGGACAGCTCTTCTATCCAATCTCTCTTTCTCTGATGGCTACCAAGAGACCTGGAGTTGAGTCTCAGGTCAATCCCTTCGTTGCTATGGAACCATGAACAAATTAGGTAATCATTCTAAGTTTTAACTTTCCTATAGGCAAAATAGGGGTGATACAAACAATATCTTACCTCTAGGGTGAATGTGATGATTAATTAAGACAACGAATATAGAATACACTGCCTGACCTACAGAAACGTCTCAACTAGCTTTGTTATCAGAATGATCATTATTATTGATCATAATGCCATGAGAATGTAGAGAGCTACCCAGGACTTCTAGCAAATGAAATTTTACCTGTCAGGATCCCAGCAGGTGTAGATAGCCCATACAAAGAGTTTGATTACAAAGAGTTTAATGTCTGGACCATGCGCAGAAGAGCGAAGACAGATAGTTAAGGGAACTAATAAGGGACAATGAGATGCCCAGGATTCACCAACAGGAAGAGATTGTTCTCACCCCATTTCTGAAGGCACAAGGTAAGAGAGCAGTTACAGAGGAGCTGTAGCAAAGGTACAGAAACATACTCCCAAATAGGAGGCCCAGCAGGAAGACAGCAGGGGAATAAACACCATGACTTCATCTCTCTCCTGCCCTCCAACCTCCTGCCAGTTCCCCCAAGAAGCCAGAAGCCAGAGGACACAGGGGATGGGATGATTCCATCCATAGATATCACCTCATGGGGCACAAAGCAAAGAGGAATCATGGAAGGATAGGGTGGGGTGGATGTGGAAACAAACAGAGTGACCAACCAGCATTTGAAGTTTCAATCCTATATTCAATCTGTTAGATCCATCTCTAACTTCTTTCTGCTGTAGAAGATCCAGACTAAGAAACTGTACAGAAATATAGTTGTCAAGAGTGGGGAAAGAGCTAAGTGTGAGGAAGTGTGTTTGATTTGGGGACTTAATTATGCTTTAAATGTGATGTGATGCATTGACAAATGCCTATTATCTCATGATTTTAGAGTTCTCTAAACCCTCCAGAGAGAAAGATCCCATGTTGCCTCATTGACTTAGAGAATTCCCATTCATTGTTCTTATCCAGTGCTTGCCTTTATTTTCTTTCCCTTTGAAATGTGTCTCTTGATAGAGGTCACTGCTGTTGTCTATGCATGTGTGTGTTTCATATTTTAGGGTCTTTAATTGTTCCATTCTGATAGCATTTCCCTCCCCTTTGAACTAACTCTGTAGCCCATTAAAAAAAAAATCTGCAGGACCTGAAATGTATTAAAGTCCTCAGAGTTCCCCAGTACAATGTTTCCATCTGTTTTTGAAAAGAGACATTTTATAGCTCTAGGAGAGCCACTTAAAAACCCCATCTACTGAGGCAATACATTCCCTCATGTGCGGAGAAGTCACCACTGACAAGAACAGCTTCCCCTCTCACCTGGATCTCTCTAAACCTGTCAGATTCTAGGAGGTCTTTGACTCTTCCCTCCGCTCGTTTTTAACACAAAATCCTGTGGTCACTCACACAGTTCATTAAGGCTAGTATCAGTTAGCCTTTAAAAGCCATTTCCAGGAATAATTTCCTGTGAAAATACAAGAGGAGGTTTGACGGTTCAAATGAATCCCAATGATCTGAGCAGACAGGTTTTATAACTGTCTTCTAGGCTACATTTTTAATGTTTATTTCCACATGGCTCTCTGCGGAACAATGACTGAAATAACGACTAACTCTCCTAACTGATCATGTTTGTACCACAGACTGACCACTGTCACACTGTCATTTTTGCACCCTTCTATTATAAATAAGTCTAATTCAGGCTAACTCAGGTGTCTATGGCAGCCACACAGGAAACATACATGAGAAAAGTAACACAGATCTAAAAAAAAAAACACTCCTTGGCAAGCACAGATGCTTATGCCTATAGCTATTTCTTTGATAAAGGTATTCATACAAGACATATTTTACTTTTATCTTATTCTGTATGAAGGAAAACAGTATTGGGAGGGTAACGATAAATGGCAAGAGAGACCAAGGAGACGAAAGGGAGTGATGGAGTGTGTGGAAACCTGGGGAACACATATCCTATCTGGAGGGATACCTCATGGCTTTGCCCAGCGCATTAATGTTACGTGAGAATGAAGACTTGGTGATGTCAAATTTTTGTCTTTCAAAAAGCAAGAATTTCAGGTTTTTATGGGAAATTTTTCCAATTTTAACTATTGGTAACAAATATGAAAAAGTTAAAAAGTATTTCATAATCGAAATCTAATACTTTTTATGCTAGACATCTGGTGATCTGCCAGACACCAGAGAGCAGCTTCTTGTCTTGATGAGTCCACGAATGAATGGAAGGCCAGAGGGATTGTTGCTCCAAATTCCTTCCTTCCTCTGTACTTGATAGAAGTGCAGAAACTAGCATGTTCTAGAAGCCAATCAGTTGGTACTCAACTGCTTTCAAGGCAATCCTGGCTCCTGATTGCCTTCTCCCTTCCCCCAGATTCACCTCTTACCCATGATCCCCATGCACGACATTCTACTCTTACACATACACATTTATACATTCAGCATAGTTATCTAAGAATGCCCTTTTTTGACATCCAGTCTGTGTTTGGATGACTTCCCTTCCTGGGCATTTTATTATTACAGTGTGAAAATATCTCCATAACTATATTGCCAAACTCTAATTTATCCTTGATTCAAAGTCTTCTAGTCACTGGCATGGAAAACTTCTGGCTCATATGATCTAGAAACATTTCCCAGGGCTCTCTTTACTAGCAGTATAAGTTGATTTGTTAGCACTCACCTGGATCTCAATGAGAACAACACAATGTGTATGAAGCACAAAGAAGTGTTAGGATTGCACAATTCATTGATTTGATAAGAAAACCCATCTAAATGATCATTTATTGGGGCACCTGGGTGTCTCAGTCAGTTAAGCATCTGCCTTTGGCTCAGGTCATGATCTCAGGGTCCTGGGATCGAGCCCCACATTGGGCTCCCTGCTCAGCTGGGAGTCTGCTTCTCCCTCTCCCTCTGCCCTTTCCCCCTGCTCCTGCTCTCTCTCATACTCTATCTCTCAAATAAATAAAATCTTAAAAAAAAAATGATCGTTTATCATTGTGTGGATAAAGGCTCCTCAAACAAGGGATCAACATAGGGACTGGGGATGCCAGAAGACATCCTTCAGGACATTAAGACAGCCCTGTGGCTCCTGCTCTTAAAATGGGCATTTCACAACCTTATGGTATCCGAGTGCCTTACAGAAATGGGATAGCTCTCAAGTTAGGCCAGGGTCAATGGAAGATGGAAACCCCTCCAGAGGCAGTCCTCCTCTGAGCTTAGCATTCTCCTGGCCCAGCCCACTTCCAGTCCATGAGCCAGTGTGCTATCTCTGTCTCCTCCTCTACCTCAGCTCTGTCTGCTTGGAGTTGTAATGGTTCTGACATTGGCTTGCTGGCTGGGCTCACATCCTCTGGCTTTCTGAGATGGTCTGTGTCCTGTTTGCTGCATCTGCTTTCCTCAGGTTCTACTGTCAGTGTTTCCAACCAAAGTGCAGTAACTTTGAACCCTTGACTCCTTTGCTAAGAGGATGCTGTCCTTGGCAGCACAGGGCCCATTTCCCACCCCCTCTAAGAACATCTACCTCATGGAAGGATACACAAGCTCCTACCTTTGACAACAACCCCTCTTGCCAGATGCCATGCCTTGGAAACCCTGCCGTATTTAAACCTGAACATTGCCCATTGTTTGCACTGAGTTTTGTTGGCTGACTGCTTGTGCACAGGACATACCAGAGTCACAGCATTGGAATTATTATTTTACGTCTTTCCCTCTAGTTTAAAAAAGAGATTTAAAAAACTGGTTCCATAATGAACAGAAAGCATGACGTTATTGACCTGAAAATAAAAAGGCAAATGCTTATTAAGGCGTGTTGGTCACTATGTGTTAGAGGACAGGAATTCCTGGTGATGCAATTTGCCTCATCCAGAAACTGAGCACAGAAAACCTTTTCATATGTGCTAAGTCTGCAGTTGCAATAAAGCCTCCGTGCAAACAGTCAGCTCTGACTGCAAATCCTCGCTTCTCCACTGAGGTTCACGTCCCTGGGGGCGCAGTGGCATTTCCTAATGGAGCCCAGCACCCAAATTCTAGATCCACATCCCCTAACTCGATGCCATGCAAACAAATTAAAAAAAAAATGGTTTATGGGGAAGGATTCCTACTAGTTGTGGTAGTCCTGAGAGCAATAAAAATGTTACTTGAGGAAGAGAATCATCAGTGTTAGAGATGATCTGTTAATAGTCGTGAGAGTAGCTTTCCTACTGGGGGATGAGTCTTCATGCACCACATATGCCCACTTGGTGTGACAAAACAGAATGTGTAGCGAGGAGCCTGTAGGGAGGTGAATTGAGAATTTGATCGCATCTGAGTAGACAGTTCACTGTCCTGAGCAACTCAAGTCTCACGTCCTCTAAATGAGCAATTAGAATGAGTCCTATGTGTTTTACAAATACAGCTCAGTTAGCTCAGGAAAAGAGAAATGAGTGTGAGTGCCATAACATCCTTAACAGAGATGACCAGTGCAGTTTGTCTACAAAACAGCAGTTCAATCAGGCAAACACCCTTACTCCTGTATAGTTTAGATCAGAAACAAACAAAAACACTGCTTATGCCTATGCCTATGTATCTGTGAGGGTCCAGTCAGGAAAACCGGAATCACAGCTGGTGTTTCAAACAGAAGGGATTGAATAGAGGGACTTGATGACGGACATGAAAGGGGGTAAGGAGGCCAACAGGGGATGGTAATCCAGAGATCAGTAAGAGCAAGAAAAAGATACCAGCCCTCGGGTTAGGAGAAGGCATGTGGTTACCAAGACCAGAATATGATGCCTCGGTTGGAAACTACAGCCACGTTGAGGTCTTCCCAGTGAATGTTGAAATCATAGAGAAAACAATACAGTCTGAAGAAGAGAGTAGGGGAGCGATATCCTGGTCTCTCCCATCTTCCATCCCCCAGCCTTTTTCAGAGTCTCCCTTTGGTTGAATAGATCAGGAAGCCAGGGTACAAGAGAGCCTGGGAAATGTCGTTTCCATAGCGCAATGCGGGAAGTCTTGCAGACGGGCAAAGGACCGGCATATTTGGCATCTCCGAAGACATGGATATTTGTATATTTGCATTGGCTAATTGACTTCTATCTTAAGTGGTCTTTAACAAGCAATGTTTAGCTTCTTTTTTCATTTATTTTCAACTAAAAAAATGAGCGAAGGGAAACCGCAGTCAGGCTGAGATGGGTTTGCCAGTAATTTACCCTGCGAGATACAGAGTTAGGTCTCCCTGTACCGATAGATCTTCATTTTTCCTTAAATGTTCTTTGCCGTCTCCCCTGCTTCTTTTTTTATTTTAGCTCTGGGATTATCCAGTAAACAGGAATGATGATTTCATTCATTTTTATAACCTAATCCCTCACAGGGTGAGGCAAAAGCTGTGGAGTGGGGGAGTACATGCTGGTAACTATTTTAGACTTGTAAATTTTATAAGTTCAAATATCTTACTCAGTGCTAGAACATGAGTAGGAAAATGCCTGGTTCAATGATGTAAACACAGCAAACATCAGCCTAGAATGAAAGAAGGGAAACAGAAGCAAGAGAGGTTTTTCAGGAGCATCCCTGGTTTTTAGACATGAGCAATTTTTGGGGGTCTGAATTGCTCAAATGCGTCAGAGCTTTGGGAAAAACAAAACAAAACAAAACAAAAAACAAAAGCCTTTAGCTGCCGTGAGGGGGATCTGTTCTGTGACGTATAAAATGCCCGGTGACTTTGAACTGTACGAAGGGCAATCTGCTTACGAACCCGTGAAGTGTATGTAAAAGCGCCTGCATGCTTATTTAACAAATCCTTCCGCACTGTGTCGTATTCACAGTATGCCAGCCGGTATGCCAGCCCGGTTCTAAGCTGCTAACATGTGTTACCATTTAAACAACTGTGTAAGGTACAGGGAAACCCTTGGGCGGTGTGCAGCCGCTACTCTTTCTCCTTAGCTTGTAAATGAGGAAACCCAGGCGCAGAAGGATTAAGTAACTGTCCCAAGGTTACTATACAGCTGGTAGCTGGTAGAATCAGGATTTGAACCCACGCAGTTAAGCTCTAGAGTCCTTGTTTTTAAACCGGTAAACTAGGCCTTCTTCTTCAGTGAGACAGCCTCAGGGCAGGATTATTGTTAGGCAACTCAGGGCTCCCTGAGGGCGCCTTTCAGCGGATAAAGTGGGAGGCACCTGGCCTTTCAGGATTGGCCTCAGAAGTCACCTAGTGTAACTTCCTCTGTAATCTCTCGGTGGAAGCGGTGACAATCCCATTCAGATCCAGAAGTGGGAGAGCAATGTCAAAGTGTCAAACAATTTGCAGCCGTGCTTTGAAGCCACCAAGTGAACAAAATACCAGCAGCAATAACCACAATATATGATACCCAGAATGGTGGGTTGGTTTTTATTTGCTGAAATGACCTTATGGTTTCCTATATTTGGTCCTCATTTATCTACAGCAGGAAATGGAAGGAAATGGAGTCTTTCCTTAAGGCAGTTCTCTGTTCCAACTGGTATTCTTCTAACGCCTCCCTTAGCTCTGACAGCCTTCTAAATGGCATCGGACAAGACTTCCACCGACTCAAGTTTCATTGATGTAGTTGTACCCAAATAGAAAATGTTCTGTTGCCTATATTCAAAACACATTGCTAAGCCAATTTTCTTTAAATTCTCCTGAATTTCCTCCCCTGGGAGGATTATACAACTGCCAAGTTTGAATTTTAAACTTTCAGATACTTTTGAGTAATACTCAGTGGACAGGGAGGAAAAAAAAGTATTTTGGTAAGGTGGTGTGTGTGTGTGTGTGTGTGTGTGTGTGTGTTGTCCTCAGAGAAAATTGCAGGTTTTCTACTTTAACTTAACTGTAAAATGCTGAACTAATTTAGCTCAAATCTTTTGAATACACGTTCAATTTATGGGGCCAGTGACTATCAAAAAATTTAAGCTAAAAAATATTGGAAAACCACTCAACTCCCCAGAATCCTGGTTTTGATTAAAATCTGAGTTTGTGACCAATGTTGCTTTTTAAAAAATAGCTCTGGTGGATGCCACAATTAGAGTATTCAATGACATTTCTTTATGATGTGTCCCGAGGGAACAATTTGATTGGTATACAGAGAAAAATTTCAAAAGAGGAACATTTCCTTCTGTGCCATGGTCCAAGACAGGCATTCCACAAGCAGACAGGCAAATATTGGAGTGATCAGGCTGGCTCATCTGTCATGCCTCTGTGGCCAAGGTTAACTCCAGTTACGTGGCTGGCTGCCAAATTTGCCCTCTTCTCTCTCACCAAAGCATAAGTAGACAAAAGATGGCTTACTGCAGCGTAACAGTCCACTGTTCTGTTTTCTGTGACAACCTCTAAATGTGCAAACAAAAACATTAAAAGGACTATTGATGAAATTGTTTTTATTGATTCAGGATGGGCGAGTATGACATCAAATCATTCAATCAGTTTAGCAAGAACTTGAGTAAACCCAACTGTGCGGATCGTTAAGTGAAGTATCTGAATGAACCCATGGAGTTGTCAACAACTCCAAGCTACCTCAGCTTTCCTAGGGCAACCAAACTTCTTTTAAAGTCCACATGTACAATATGGAAAGCTTAACGTGTGTTGGACTGTGGCTTAAGCAGCATAAGGTCAGGGTTAAGATCACCACTTCTGGGATTGGACTTCCAAGATTTGAATCCTGTTTCTGCTACTTGGAGCTGAGTAGTTTTGGGCAAATTACTACCCTGTGCTTTATGTTTACTCTCTATAAAATGGGGATAATGGAAGTGCATGGTTTATAGTGTTGTGAGGATCAAATGACTTAATTTATGCTCAGTGTTTATTTTTTTTAAGATTTTATTTATTTATTTGAGAGAGAGAGAGAGAGAGCAGGAGCCAGGGAGGAGCAGTGGAACAAGCAGATTTCCAGCTGAGTGGAGAGCAAATTGGGGCTCAGTCAAGACCCTGAGATCATGACTTGAGCCGAAGTCAGACACTTAACTGATCGAGTTCCCCCGGCACCCCATGCTCAGTGTTTAGAAGGGTAATTGGTGCATTGTGAGTGTTCAGTAAATGTGATTATCATTTATGCTCTTGTTTGATTCCGATATTCTTACCAATTTATCAGTATACTTCTCTAGCCACCGCAACTGAGAAAGTAGGGAAGTCCCACCTTCAGCGCAATCATCTGGTGACTTGGGGATGTCATTTATTGTCAACAAACCTTGTGGGATTTTAAGGCTATTCTTATATGGTGGTGTCTGCTATAAAACCAAACTAGCTGAAATAGAGCCCAGTAAATAAATAGCCGATATCCATAGTCCAAAGTAAAATGGCAGAGTGAAACAGAGTAAGTTTGTTTGTTTAAGGAAAAGAATGGAAGAGAAAGGGAAAGAAAGAAATATGCTTCCAGGAATCAAAGAAAAGAAAGGCCACATTACTCAGTTTAGCACCTTTGAACTGGATCAAAGTCACAGAGAAACTGGAGACTTTGGTGTCCCTCATTTCCCAAATGCACTCCTGATTTCTCCTCTACCTCAAACAGATGGAGGAAACTTTGTGCAGGGTCATCTATGTCCAGCTTGGAGAGATGTGCATTCACAGGTTATGAAAGCAACCCAAGATAAATGTGAAGGAAAGTTTTCATAAAGAACTTGACAAGTAATCCCAACAAGTGGAGGGGAGAAGGGAATTACAATATGTAGTACAAGAAAGTAGTACATGAACGAAAATTATTTAAATTAAGAGTCTATTAAATGTGTTATGTAATGTATTCTCAGATGAACTAATAATTACAAACACAGATACATCCTGCTACAATTTCAACTTCAAGGATCAAGATGATTTTCTTTAGAAATATGAGTAGAAAAAGCAAGTTGAATATTAGGATAAAAATCAAGCTGACCTCAGACTTCTCTATAGCAATATCTATTGCCAGAAACAGTGGAGCAGTGTCTTCAAGTTATTTGGGATAGATGTAGGATAAAAAGGGGTTGACAGCAAAATTCTAAATGGAGCCAAGAGGGCATATAGATTTAACACCAACTAAATTGTATGCAAAAATTTAAGAACTATAATTTTTATGGTTAAATTACTTAATATTTGTAAAGCACTTGAGCTGTGCCTGGTATATAAAATACACCATGTGTTAGTTAATGCATTAAATGGGAATGAACTGAATCTCATGAAATCCCTGAGTTCTTCTTAATCAAACCAGATGAGTCAAAGATTTAAAGAAAAATGATGACTCCATTAAGATATTATAAGAAAACATTGGTGTGTTTATGACCACAGTGTATGAAAAGACCTTTTGAAGTAAGACATACAGTACGGAAGTCACAAAATTAAAGATTAATACATCTAATTACAAAAATATTTAAAATTTCTATATAGAAAAAATGTGTTATAAAGTCATAAGTCAATCAACTGATTGAAGAATATTCATAACACATTTCTGACAAAGGACTCATTCCTTTAATATATAAAGATATAAATATAATATATATTTATATATAAATATTATATTTAAAATATTATATTAAAAATAAATATAAATATAATATATTTATATATTAATATAATATAAAATAATATAAAAATAAGAACAAAATTTAGGTGTGATACTAGTATTATGGTATTTTTGTTTTTCTCACTTTTCAAGTCAAAGCAAAAGCAAGCACCCTGGAAAAATGGGTGAGGAATCTGATCAAAAACTGAAATATAATGGCCAATAAGTAAATGGCAAGATTTCAACCTCATTCATAATAAAAAGAAACACAAATTAAAATGAGATACCATTTTATCAATGTTTGATGACACACAAGGTTGATGATGATTTTGTTGATGTAAAAATTAATCAGTACACACTTTTTTTTTTAGTACACACTTTTTTGAAGGACAGTTTAGCTACAGTCTTAAAAAAAAAAAAAAGGTTTTAAATGCACATATTCTGACCCAGAAAATCCATTTTTAGAAATGTACCCTCTGGATATACTTGGACATTTTAATATAAATTTATTATTGAGATATTTTTATAAAAGAAAAAAAAAGACTGGAAATACCTAAATGTCCATCAGGAGGGGTAAATTAAATAAATCATTGCAATAATATTACCTTTAAAAATCAGACCTGAGTGGAAAAAATATATATGTATATATTGAAAAAGCAAAAATCTAGGAAGGTGTGGCTATCAGTCCTTTGTGCAAAATATCTGCACACGAATATGTACACATGCTTATATGCATATGCTAGCATCTGTGTAATGTCTTGATTTCCATAAGGTTATACATGTATCTGAATCCTGGTTACCTTTAGAAAAATTCATTTAGGGTAGAAAAGAAAGAGGTAGACCTTTATTTTCATTTTATGTGTTTTTGGATAGTTTAAACTTTTTAATGTATGTGTGGATTATTATCCACACATTTTTGAAATTAACAGAGATTATATGGGTAACAGAATTATAATTTCCTTTCTTCATTAAAAATACTTTAAAATATTATTTAAAATAAAATGTGATACAATTATTCAAATCTTAATAGTTTATAAACTTACGTTGAAATGAAAGTGAATTCCTGAAAGTATTCAGATATTTAATAAATGGGGAGCAGTGCTTTCAGTTTACTATGAGCGAGGGGTTCTGGGGACTAAGCATTTGCCATTTGCATTCTGCTCTCTTGAGTGACAGCTTGATCTGTATAGCAAGACAATGGCCTCTTTCCCTAGTTCTCCTTCCCTGAACCTGCCTTCTCCAGAGTGAGACCTTTAAACTCTCTTTATTAAAAACACATATCCCAGGGTGCCTGGGTGGCTCAGTGGGTTAAAGCCTCTGCCTTCAGCTCAGGTCATGATCTGAGGGTCCTGGAATCAAGCCCCGCGTCGGCTCTCTGCTCAGCGGGGAGCCTGCTTCCCCTTCTCTCTCTGCCTGCCTCTCTGCCTACTTGTGATCTCTGTCAAATAAATAAATAAAATCTTTAAAATAAATAAATAAATAAATAAATAAATAAATAAATAAATAATACATATCCCTGGAGGCGTTCCTGTTGCATAGACTTGGAGGAGAAATCATAGAGTTCAGAAAACAGTCTGAAGTACAAGAGGTTTTCTTTGTACCTTAGTATACAGTAGAAAATGTTCATTAAGGTGGGATTTCACAGAAGAAATAATATAGTCATTTATTTTTGAGGTGAGTCAACCTAATGCATGTTATTTCAAAAAAGAAGTAGAGAGACAACTGGAGAAGAATTCTTACCTTTCAGTTCCTATTGTGGCTTAAGTATAGCCAAATTAACAAAATGGGAGAAACACCCAGTTTCAATTTTTAATTACTGATGTAGTACAGGAAACAAGAGTGAACTGATCTAAAAGTTACTTCCTATCTAAAAGTGCTTCATTTGTTTATTGCTGAAAATGAAGGAAGACATGTGGGAAAGCAATTCAGACATCTTCCAGTAACTCCATAATGAAAATCACTTAAAATATGCAAAGGAGGTAAGTTATAGGAGACTTAACTTATACCGAACATGGCGAAATAGTTATCATTCTGTCTGATTCTGATTTGGCACTTTGGAATACCGTTATTAACTTGCCAGTTCAAGTGACGCTAGACTTCACTGAATTCAAACTTACTCTGAATTCAAATAATAAATAGTTCTCAAATAACCAGAGAACCTTACTCCTTATACTACTTTTATGACAAATGAACAAATAACAAGTAGAAGTAATTTCTTTTCCCCTCCCTTTCTCCATTCTTTCCTCCCTTCCTCCCTCCCTTTCTTCTTTGAAACTAACACTCTATAGTTTCTCAAATGGTTGGGACAAATAGGATACAATGTCTATGTATTTTAAAATAGCGGGCACAAGGATAATACTTGGTTATAAACATGGTCCTGAGGTTTCCATTATAGGAACCTAACCAAATTAAAAATATTCAAAAATAGATTAAATTGTGTTCAGTGACATTTTCTTGTAATTATGTGTCGTATGTAAACAAAATGTAAAATTGTATTTTGATTTCACTTTTGAATGCTAGTTCCATTCATCAGCATATTAAAATAATTAACTCCCCCAAATCCCCATCTTTTCTGTATACATAATAGCTTACTTGACTAATAAGATGCTAGAACTATAATTTGATGAATCAGTACCAAGTTAGCAAAAATTAATTGTTAGAAGAGCAGGAGGTCTATTGTTAACATTTATTTTTCAGGGATTTACTGCAATGATAACTTTTTTTTTTTTTTTAAGATTTTATTTATTTATTTGACAGGGAGAGACAGAGAGAGAGGGAACACAAGTAGGGCGCATGGGAAAGGGAGAAGCAGGCTTCCCGCTGAGCAAGGAGCCTGATACAGGGCTAGATCCCAGCCAGGACCTTGGGATCATGACCTGAGCCAAAGGCAGACACTTAAGGACTGAGCCACGCAGGCACCCTTAGGGCAATGATAGTTTAATTGTCTTATAGCTTTTCTCTGCTCTGCATTAAACCAAATACTGCCCATCTGTTAACTGCTTTATGTATGCAAATTGGTCTTTTATTAATTAATTGTTCAAACACAAAACTACACCCTCATAGCTTAAAATGATTCCTTTCCCGTTGTCATCAGACTTAGCTTACTCCTCCATATACACTGACTGGCATGAATGAACTTGGGGAAATAATCTTAAAGACTAATCACTGATAGTTGGGAATTGAAATTTTGGATTCTAGAATGAGAGCCCCCCCCCCCCCCCCCGTTCCCCGCCCAAGAATTTTCTCTGGGTCTGTATACTTGTAAACTGAGCATGTTCCTCCTTCTGCACTTTCTACACTGGTTAATGTCATGTAATCCTTTTCCATTCCCTGTGGACCCTTAAGTGCCATCAGATCTTATCTCTTCAATCTCTTATAGCCTTCTCCTTTGCCCCATGCTTCTGCTGAGTTCAAGGACTTCTCATCTCTTGCTTGAATAATTAGAACAACCTTTTAATTTGTCCTTCTGCCTGCAGTCTGGCACTTCTCCAAACAAAGATCATGCTCACTTCTACTAAAGAGATTTTTCTCAAAGGAGATCCTATAGGGAAAAGTCCAAAGTCCTTTGCCCAGCAAAATGCTGGCACCCCTCTCTCCTCTTCTGTCCAGTCACACTAAATTGCCGACCATTTCTTTAATGCATCTTGATGTTTCATGCTTTCCTGCCTTTACCCCTGCTGTTCCTCCTGCGTAGAATTCCCTTCCCCCTTGCCTATCTGCCCAGCACCTGCTCAGTTTTCATGATTTGATTCAAGTATTATGTTCTCCCAGGAAACCTTCTCTGACCTCCAGGGGAAGGTAGTCACTGTGTTGGTTCACTTTTTGTACCTTGTATAAACTTCTGTTTGATGGATTTGTGTTAATCGCTGTGTTCATCTTTGTTGCCCCAGAAACGTAGCAGTGTCTGGAAAAGTCAAAGTCATTGAATAAATAAATGAACAAAGAAAATGCAGGAAACAGCTCTCCAAAGCCGACAGTGTTATTTCATTCGTGGCAGAGTGCCATTTAAATTTGGGGCGCTTCAGACAGGTGCGATCTCAGGTCAGTAGATATTCTGCTGACTGTCATCCAGTGTTTATTTTGAGTTCCACCAGAAGCTGAATCTAAGACAAGGATCTGAGTACAGGTAGGTTACAGGGAGGTGGTGAAACACAATCAGAGCAATAGAAGAGTGAGGCAGGGCAGGGAAGGCAGCTGATAAAGGATGCATTATCAAGCCTTTAGTGCTACAGGCAACTGGAATTTTGGGGAGTCAGTTTAGATCATGCCCCTTAGTTCCCCTCTCAGAGGAAGGTGAGGTACTGATACACTCCCATGAGGCATTGATTGAGGGCTGCTTCTGGGAGGTATGAAATCCCTTAGCACATCTGGCCAGCGGCACAGGTCAGCCTAGCAAACTCGAGCAAATGGAGAAAGCCCTCGGTTGGCAGTCAGGGGTGTGCTGGAGTGGACAGGGCTGAGGGGCTGGTGGTGGGCTGCATCTTCTCTTCCAGTGCCATTGAGTGGTCACTGCATAGTACACATGAGAAGATGAAACAGGATAGTTTGCTAAATCTCTCAAGTCATATACACCTCATGTTATTTGCTCAACAAGTAAGTTCTACATTAATTAGGGCAGAAAGCAAAAACTTTTGTATCCTGTTAAGACAGTTTGTGAAATATTTCCCGGGGTGAGAATGCCCATTAAGAACCACTGGTTAGGGGCGCCTGCGTGGCTCAGTGGGTTAAGCCTCTGCCTTTGGCTCAGGTCATGATCTCAGGGTCCTAGGATCGAGCCCCACATTGGGCTCTCTGCTCAGCTGGGAGCCTGCTTCCCCCCACCCCCTCTCTGCCTGCCTCTCTGCCTACTTGTGATCTCTGTCTGTCAAATAAATAAATAAAATCTTAAAAAAAAAAAAAAGAATCACTGGTTGGGGTGCCTGGGTGGCTCAGTCGGTTAAGGGGCTGCCTTTGGCTCAGGCCATGTTCTGGAGGGTCTTGGGATGGAGCCCCGCATCAGGCTTCCTGCTCAGTGGGGAGTCTGCTTCTCCCTCTGGCCCTCCCCCTCAACTCATTTTCTCTCTCTTCCCTCTCTCTCAAATAAATAAATAAAACCTTTAAAAAAAAAAAGAAGAATCACTGGTTAAAGTGATTCTCTTGGATTGCTGTTGTTCAATCTGAGTATTTTTTTATCATAATTCTTAAGTTGCTACCTCCAAACCACTTTTGCCCTTGCAGAATTCTTACTGAATCAAAAGGTAAGTAAGATGAAAAAAATTTCAGCTAGTCCCATGGAGGGCACTGTGAGGCAATGAACATGACTGATGGCTTGAAGGCTAACTCTGCCAGCTTACTAAACTTCCTGTGGTCCTACCAATTGTAAAAAGTGCAGAAATATGCAAATGAAGTTTTAAGTAGATGACGAATCCCTGGGTATAAATTAGAACTATTTCCCTGGGAGATATCTTCTTGTAAAAAATAAATGATCACCCAGAAATCCTACAACAAAGCCAGCATGTAAACCCTTTGATGATTTTGTTAAAGGCCTCCAGGTAACCTCAAACATTTCATGAACTATCTGGAGATATTATTTCAGATACCAGGGTAATTCTTTTTCTTTATGTTCCTACACTCACCGACTCAGCTTCCTCCCCTCACTCCTGCTTCCATTCCATGCACTTTCCTTCCACTCCATTCTTCTTCTCTACCTGTGATCCAGAAACACCATTGAAGAGCTGTTGTTAATGCACCAGCCCTGCAGTGCAGTGGACCAGCCTTCTTCTGGAAACACCCCTCCTGTGAATTCGAAGACAAATTACCACGGTCTGCTTTTCACTTCTCTGAGACTTTCTCTGCATCATCTTCTACACCTTCCTTGGCAATCTTTTCTTCTCTAAATGGCTGAGATTAAGCTCTGAAATCGGCAACCCAATCCCCTAATCCTTTTCCTGAGCTATAGGCTGGTGTCTCATTATCTGGTCTATACTTCCATGAAGATATTTAACCACACCCAAAAAGAACCACTCCTGGATCTCCCATCCACCTCCGGTTCACACTCCTTACTGTGAATAGCACCGTAGGTTTTCAGTCACCCAAGCCCTAAAAACTGCAGATATCAATTCTTCCCATGCCCAATGCTACTGGCCATCTCCAGGCCACACCTACCCATCTGATCTCCCTTATAGCTCTCACACTGGTTTCTTTTTTCACTGGTGGACTTTAGGCCTCCATTATCACTCCATCACCATTATGTGTATAGTTTAAGAAGCTACTACCCAGTCCCTTTACCTACAGTCTCTCCATTGTCCCTAGTCTTCACTGCTATTTGTTTCCTTCACATGAATCTCTAGCCTTGTCATTCCTCTGGTAAAATTATTTCACAGTGATCCAGTTATACAAAATACAGTCCCAAGTGCTTTAGACTAACAGTTAAGATTCTTGAGGTCCTCTGCATAGTCCCCTCCCTTTGAGCAGGATCTGGATCCGTGTCTAGGATGGGCTGTGACTCCCCTTATTAGGTTATATTGTATGGCAACAGGTGATGGGATTTTTGCAGATGTAATTAAAGTCCCTGATCAGTTGAATTTGAGTAAATGAAAAGGGAAATGGGCCTATGCTGGATGACCCTATAATCAGGTGAGTCTTTTAGAAGAGGGTCTAGTAATCAGACAGATGTTCTCCTGTTGGCATCGATGAAAGAAATGATCATGAGTGAGTTTTATAGATGCAAGGAAATGAATTCTGCCACTAGCCCCATAGGCCTAAAGGAGTACTCTGAGCCTTAAATGAGACTGCAGCCTTGTGAGATCCTGAGTAGAGAGCCAGCTAAGCCATGCCTAGCTCTGTGACCCATAGAAACTACAAGATAATAAAGGGACATGAAACCACTGAGTTTGTGGTAATTTGTTACATAGCAATAGATAACTAATACAACTGTCCTGGTTAAATTAGCTCAATGGGAGATTTCAACAGCTCAGAGAGTAGGAGCAAAGGAAATGTGAGATATTTGTTTTTCCTGCCAGCTCCTTCCCAGCTAGCTGATCTTGAACCAGAGGTGCCCCACATCTGCCAGTGGCTCCCTCCTGCAGCTGCTGCTTTCTCAGGGCTCTGTCAGGGCTGCTTCTAAGCCCCTGTAGGCCTAAGGGTTGTAAAGCCTCCCTTTGGCTTCCTCATCCAGGGCCCAGGGGCTTCACTCTCCCTTGTCATTTTCCCTCATCTCAGCCCAAACCTTTGCATAATGCCTTTTGTTAAACTTCCAGAAATTCTTTGTTAAACAACGTGCCATCACTTTCCTGCCAGGATCCTACCTAAAGAATGGACTTACCTGTGGTCTCACCATGTCCCGGTCCAAATCCTTGTGCAGATCTGAGCTACCACCCATTCTCTTCCAGGCACCTCCTGTATTTTCCCACCTGAGGTTTTGGCTTTGGGTGTGCCTATCGTGTGGAATTGAGACTGTAGGCATGGTGGCAGTGGAGCATGGCATGGGGGTAGTGGGGAGAAATACTCAAACTAACAAGAACAAGGACTCTGGAAGAGAGTGCCGGTAGAGTTGCTTACTCACATGTGTGACCTTGGGAAAATGGCTTAACCCCTCCAAGCACATTTTCTTTGTCTGTAAAGGGGCTTGATAATACCCACTGGGCAAGGTTCTTGGAAGAATCAGGTAGAAAGCAGCTAGTATGAGAAAAGCAGTAACTAACCGCATTGGTGGACCTCTAACTACTGTTAATGCTGACATTCATAAAGACACCCACTGATCCTACAGCAATTCTTGTCCTAAATGTTCCTCTCAAATGCCATCCCTCCTATAAATGTAATGAATCTACATTTCAGAAGTGAAACTGTTCTTTCTTCACTAAACCTAGAGCTGTTGTTTTTCACTTGACGTTCTTATTCATGTATCTTACATTTACTCATTGGGAATTTGTTCCATCTCTTCTGCTGAATTCTAAATGTATCATGGTCGGAGACTGTATTTTTGTGTAACTT
Organism: Enhydra lutris kenyoni; assembly: GCF_002288905.1. Lineage (NCBI taxonomy): Eukaryota > Metazoa > Chordata > Mammalia > Carnivora > Mustelidae > Enhydra > Enhydra lutris. Next base: position 32,297,419 of record NW_019154090.1, read on the forward strand.
GAGACTTGCGTAAATAGTGCCATGGACATAATCGCTTCTCAGTAAATGTGTGAAGACTGAATATGTAAAAAGAAATATGAACCATTGACTGATCACGATCCAGTTAACACAAGATCAAAATATTTTAGTATCATGGACAAGATAGGCATTGATATATGGTAATGAAATAGTATTTAATCGATATCTAAAACAGCCTATTGGAAGGCCATAATTATTTTCCAGATGCATATGTTCATCGAACATTCATTCTTGGTATCTACCAAGTGCAAAAGAAAATAACGTAAAACAAGTGTAATTTTGGAAGAATCAGTGACCTAATTTGCATGTGTATAGTAATTTAAATTTTGCAATATTTCTTTTGACACATCATCTTCTCATTTCTCACAACAGCTTTGCGAAGAGATCAGCTGTTAATCTCTACATGTTATTCATGAGAGAGCTGAGACTGAAAATTTGTTATTGTCTCAGATCAACCCAAAATGCTGACCTTTCTGATGAAATATCCACTGTCTGGCAATATGATAAAAGCTTTTGGGAGAAAAGAAGAAAAAAGAAAAAAAGGCGTGCAAAGTCCTAGCTCTCAAAATCAGGCCATAATATTTCAGGCAGAAAGCTGAAAAACACATTTCAAGATATATAGAGTAGCAATCAGGATCTTCTGTTTGTATGGCATTTTTAAATTCTCCAATTCCACACATATTTTATGCATTTGACCTTCATCATGCAGTCTGAGGTAGGCAGAATATGTATGTGTGTGTATATATATATATATATATATATATATATATATATACATTTTTTTCTTTTACCCTGATCAACATATGAGCCCAAGAGATGACCATTTTATTTTTTTAATTAATTGATTTATTTTTGAGAGAGGGGAGAGAGGGAGGGAGGGAGGGAGGGAGAAAGAGAGAGAGAGCCCCAAGGGAGAGAATTTAAACAGGCTGCAAGCCCAGTGGAGCCCTACACAGGGCTCCATCTCACAACCCCAGGATCATGACCTGAGCTGAAATCAAGAGTTGAATGCTTAACTGACTGGGCCACCCAGATGCCCCAAGAGCTGACCTTTTAAATTCAGCCATGCACAACTGAAACAGAACAAGAATCTAAGTCACCCGATTAGGTCTTGGGTTGTCACCAACTTGTTGATAGAATACCTACTGTGTGCATCCTAAAATACAATCTAGTCAATTCACAAAGCTCATTCTACCCTCATTTTTATTTGCAAAACTAAGCCTAGTTTTGCAAATAAATCACTCCACCTTCTGATCCTTTCTACCATATCTAACCACACACCAAACAGGTCAAAGTTTGATTGACGAGATGCTGCTCTTTTGCTGTGGCTGCTGGGCCCTGTGAAGTAAGTATTGGTGTTGGGTGTCACACTATTAACAAAGTGATAGTATGCTAAAAAGCCAAGAGGTTTCTCAGGGGAGTTGCCACAGGTTTCAGTGGAATGACAATTACAAGGTAGATGGATCATTTAATGCCTGCTGTGACCTTTACAATAGTAAGGATCATTATTTTAATGTTAATTTGCATAATGGTTGACCTAGCAAGAATGATGGTGAATGCTAATAGCTGCAGGATGCAATAAAATTAAACATTATCTGGGTTGAATGGCTAAAGGAAAAGTTGCCAAAGTATGACTGTTTAAGCACTTAATTTCATCTTAGGTCATGTCCACATATAATCAAATGTGGATTTCTGGTATCTCTTTAAAAAAATGGCAAGAGGGGCACCTGGGTGGCTCAGTGGTTTAAAGCCTCTGCCTTCAGCTCAGGTCATGATCCTAGGGTCCTGGGATCGAGCCCCACATCAGGCTCTCTGCTCAGTGGGGAGCCTACTTCCTGCCCCCTCTCTCTGCCTGCTTCTCTGCCTACTTGTGATCTCTGTCTGTCAAATTAAAAAAAAAACAAACTGGCAAGAAATGACTGGAAGGGAATAGCAACACCCTCTTTCATACAGAGTCCTTACAGAGTATGTTTTTCTTTTCTTTTTTCTTTTTTTTTTTTTAAACATCATTTGCTTTTGTCCTCTAGCAACTACCATCAACCCTTCCCCCAAACTCCACACCCCCACTCTGGCCACTCCTCACATCTGGCAGATAACACCAAATTTGATTTGCCCACAAAGAATGAATCTCACCTTATGGGCTGAAAAACTTGTAATAAACCTTTGAAAAAGTAAGGCTGGCCACAGTTGGCAGTAAGTGATATGTTCAAAGCTCAACGACACTGACACCTAAAGTAATAAACTTGCATTCTGAGTTGCAGGTGGAAGGTGGCTATTAGCAGAGAGTAAAAAGAGAGATAGGTCATCTCCATTTATAGTTATAGTTTCTAATTATTTCTGTTGCTTGGAAAGTGAGCAGGTATGATCACCCTCTAGTATGTACCCCAATTCAGCCTGTGGAGATTATTTATTTATTTACTTACTTATTTACTTATTTATTTAGGGACTTTTTTTCTACCAAGAGTTGGAATTCATTTCCACCACAAGAGGGCAGCCATCTCTAAAAAACAACCTGAGAGCAGGACTCTTCCACAAATAGGGCCAAAATTGAGGAAGTTGTGCTTGGGACAGGCATTCAGCAGTCCTTCAGAAATCTTACATCATACATGAAAGAAATCCTGTGATGGGCAACACTGAGATGGAATGGAGAGCCTAGAAGTGTCCATTTTCTGTCGGAGATTATTTCAGACACCGACAAAGTTTCCGTTTCGCAAGTTATGGAGGCCTCAAGCTGCAAGGCAACCTTGATGTCATCGCCAGAGATTTAGTTTTCATCTTTACTCAAGGAGCATCCAACAGCTATCATCTTTCTCCTCCTCTTTAAAAGCTACATACTGATTTAGGTTTCATTGTTTTGTCTTCTAAATCTCCCTGATGACAGAAACAATTATTAACTTCTCAGTTAAACTTGATAGGGAAGGAAATAGTTTTGGAAGCACAATAAACACTTTTTTAAGGTAAGTGTTTAAGGGTAGGATATGTTCTGTTGCCGACTTGTTAGGGAACCAATGCTGCAGAGGGACAAGCAGCCTCTATAGCACTTTATTTTCAGGGGAGAAAAAAGTAGCACGCTCCTGAGTATTTTCCCCTCCCCCATCCCATTTATTTTCCTAGTAGGTAGGCTTCCTCCAAAATACCTTATTTGACCTTTATACTTTCAGAAACAGCGAGTGCCTAATTCCCCTCTGTGGGTTGCTAATCCGATTTACGTGAGCAGAACCTAGAATTATTTTAGCTTCCCAACTGAAAAAATAATACACATGGATAATACGCTGTTAAAAGCTCCGGCTTCAGACTTTTTCTGCTTTGCAGGCTGGGGGTTCTGTGCAAACAAACTTGATTTTGCTGATCTGGTTTTTTCCAAAAATTTTCTGCCCTGGGCTTCTGGGCAACCTGGTTGGTTGTGTCATGCACAAAGGGTCCTGGAACCCTGGGAGGGACAGAAAGTCTTAACCTCCGAAATGCCATGGTGCGGCAGATGTGGGCAATATTTGGCTGAGGAGGTCAAGTGGCTTGAGCACATGTCGTCTACCTGCTACTGGGGCTTGGTGGGTCAGAAGGTTCTAAGGTCTTGCACGCTTGGTTCACACTGTGCATTATTTTACCTTCCTCTGAGCTGCCAGTCGCCTGCTCCCGAGTGGGGCAAGATAAATATCACAAAGCATGAAGTAATGGCTACCATAAAAAATAATAATCATCCTCTCTTCGGACTGCCACACACAGGAGTCCACGTTGCGAGTATCATGTAGAGCGGGACCATATCCAAGTCACAAACGTAGATACGTAGACGTATATTTATAGAAATGTACTTTCGTTAGCGTATATTTACATATATAGATCTACCGATAGAGACACACGAATATTTTCGTATGTTACATGTACATTTATCTGAATAGAGCATTTACATAAACATAAATGTATACATAAGTGTAAATGCGTACTCACGCGTTTACATATGTATGTACACAAACCTGTGTGTGTAAAGTTTAAATGACATCTACTTTGCAATCTCTAGTTTTCTTTTAACTCTCCTACCCTGGGGAAACAGAAGTGTCTACCCAAGCCAATGCCACGCTGCTGTGTAACTTGGTTGAGGTCTTTTTTTTTTTTTTCTCCTTTTTTTCATCGTCTAGTACCGAAAAACTTCAAACTGAAAGTTGAATAACGGGTCGGGTGGGAAATAAAGGCTCGACCCTGTGTTTGTTCCGAATTTCGCCCCCGCAGTCCCAGGGAGGGTCCTGTGCTCCAGTAGCTCTTCCCTTTGAGAGCAGGGGCTGGATGCGCGAGCGCCCCCCTCGGCGGCCACGCGTCCCCGCCCTCGGCCCCACCCCGCCGCGGCTGCCCCGGCGCGCCGTCCACACCCCTGCGCGCCGCTCCCGCCCGCTCGGGGATCCCCGGCGAGCCGCGCCACCGAGGGGGAGGTGTTCGGCCTCCGCGGAGAGGGTGACTGCGTCCCCTTTAAAAGCCGCGAGCGCCGCGCCACGGCGCCGCCGCCGCCGCCGTCGCCGCCGGAGTCCTCGCCCCGCCGCGCTGCGCCCGGCTTGCGCTGCGCCTGCCGCTCCGCTTCCCACACCCCGCCGGGGATTGGCAGCCGCCGCCGGACATCAGCCGCCACAGGCTCCGCCGCCGACGCGAACGACTTCGCGGCGAGCGCCTCGCGGATTACTGGGGGCTCCGAGGCACCAGCGCGCCGCAGACCTCGCGCGGGCTGGAGAGCCCGGCCGTGCGCGCTACTGCGCCGTGGCCTCGCCTGCCCGGGCCGCGCCAGAGCCGAGCACCGGCGCGCAGAGCGCGGGGGAGCCGGGAGCCGAGCCCGAGCGCCGCGATGCCGATCACCTACTGCCGGAGCGCGGGGGCCTGCGACGCGCCGGTCGACGTGTGAGCGGACCCCAGGCTGGCCACAAAGCGCATCGCAGCTTGGCCCGGGGGCTAGAAGGGCGAGGGAAGAGCGCGGCCACCCGCCTCGGCGGCCCGGGACTCGGCTCGACTCGCCGGAGAATGCGCCCGAGGACGCCGGAGCGCCGGAGCCGCGGGGGTTTCAGCTGGCGAGCGCTAATGGGGGTGCGCTGGAGTAAGGCAGAGTGATGCGGGGGGGCAATTCGCCCGGCACCGAGATCGCCGCTGCGCCCTTGCCCGGACCCGGCGTCTCCCAGGATGGCTGCCCCGAGCCATGGGCCGCCGCGGAGCTAGCGCGGAGCGCCCGACCCTCGCCCCCCGAGTGCCGCAGCCGGCTCCGCGCGGGGCCACGCGTCCCGCGGGCGCTGGTTCCTAAGGACAACGACAGCACCAGCTTTTCCTCTCTCCCTTCTCTTCCCTGCCTCGTACTCCTCCCCCTGCTCGCCGTTGTTGTGTGTCAGCACTTGGCTGGAGACTTCTTGAACTTGCAGGGAGAATAGCTTGCGCTCCCCACTTCGCGCCAGTGCCTTTGCCCCAGCGGATCCAGCCTCGCCGCCTCCGGACCCCGCGTCCCTCCACTCGTCCGCTGGGCCCGACCCCGAGACGCCGTTCCCTGCGTGAGGAGAAGGACTGCCCCGCCGGCACCCGGGTGGAGGAGGAGGCGAAGGAAGGGAACCCGGTCCCTGAACCAGGTCCTTCGACCAGAGCTTTTTCCATGTGGAGGCTCTTTCAATGGACGTGTCCCCGCGTGCTTCTTAGACGGTCTGCGGTCTCCTAAAGGTGGAGGACGTGGGCCCCGGGCTGGGACTGGGGGGTTGGGAGCGGGGCCTGGGCGGCCGCTGCCGCCTAGCCGGTCTTGGGGCCGGGCCTGGCCGGACGTAAACAGACCCCCTCCAGGTCCACGTGCAGCCGAGCCCCTGCGGGGATGCCCCCATCCGACCGCCCCCGGCGACCGTCAGCCTAGCCCTCCTGGTTCGCACTCTTCCGCCCCTCCTCCCTTTCCTCTCTTCAGTATTTTATTAGGGCTGTTAACACTTAGATGATTTAAAAAAAAAAAAAGTCACAGAAATCCCTTCGAGAGGGTGGCCCCTGGATTTCACCCGTTAGTTGCCAACCCTTAAGCCCTGTCACAGTCATCTTTCTCCCTTCTTCAAGTTTCTCAGGAAGACCTGCTCTCCACTCAGAGCCAAGTCCCATTTAGGAAAAAACTAGAAGTTGGGGTTCTCCGTGTTTGTTTCCAGGAGTGAGAGCGGGGCAGTACTTCAGTATCATCTTCTGTTGACACGTGAATTAATAGATACTAGTTCGAGGAGTATACATGTGTATCTTGACTGCTTGGGGGGGAGGGGGTGGTTCGGGGTCGGAGTGGCCTGTCCTGACACCTCTGAGGTTAGAGACTTGGGCCACAAGTTGCAAGTGGCTTCGAAAGTTGTGGCCTTGAGTTTACTGGATCTGGAAGTTATAGACTGTGTGTGTGTGTGTGTGTGTGTGTGTGTATCAGGAAGTTCTATACAGTGCCTGTAAGGAAGTCACATGCACCATTCGTGCGTGTTTATATGCAAGCGAGCGCTGGGCAATGTGTTTGGGTTTGTTTAGGGAGCCGAGAGGTGTCAGACCAAGCGGTGGTGGTTTCCTCAGGTTCCCTGCACAGGCTGTCAGCGCGAGTGTCACAGAATAAAAGGTGACAGTCTTGACGCTGGTGGGGTGTGTGTGTGTGTGTGTGTGTGTGTGTGTGTGTGTGTGTGTGCAAATCGTATCAGGTGGATCAGAGTGAGATGGAAGGGGAAAAGCCTTCGGGCTCGGGAACTAGGAGTTTTCCGTTCTCCCAAACGTTCGAGCTTCAGCCCCTTTCAAGTATCTCCGCGAGTTTTGCAAACCAGGTGGGCACCCTGGAGGAGGAGGCAACGGACTGAGCGGGAGCCCGGGGACGCGGGGGCGGGAGGGGAGAGGGTTGGGCCGGGAACGCGGTGACTCACGTCGGTCCTGTCCGCAGGTCGACCATGGTGGCCGGGACCCGCTGTCTTCTAGCGTTGCTGCTTCCCCAGGTCCTCCTGGGCGGCGCGGCCGGTCTCATTCCCGAGCTGGGCCGGAGGAAGTTCGCGGCATCCACTGGCCGCTCGTCTTCCCAGCCCTCGGAGGAAGTCCTGAGCGAGTTCGAGTTGCGGCTGCTCAGCATGTTCGGCCTGAAGCGGAGACCGACCCCCAGCAGGGACGCCGTGGTGCCCCCCTACATGCTGGACCTGTACCGCCGGCACTCGGGTCAGCCAGGCGCACCCGCCCCGGACCACCGGCTGGAGAGGGCAGCCAGCCTCGCCAACACCGTGCGCAGCTTCCACCACGAAGGTGAGGCGTGGAGCCGAGAGTGGGGGCGGAGATGCGGGCGGAGAGCCACCTCCAAAAGCTCCCCACCGTGGGCTGACGGTTGGCATCCCTGGAAAGGCAGCTTGGCCAGGGCGCCGCCGCAGACGTTTCCATTCTTGCCTTTCCGAACCTGGCTTTAACGCACTGCCTGTGTGGCGCGGGAATCCGGGATTCCCCTTTGGTAAATCCGCACCCTTTTCTTGGCTTGCAGCCAGAAGAGCGACTCCTCCTCCAGGAACTGGAAAGAAATCAAGTGATGGGGAAGATGAGGGCAAGAGGCTGCCCCTAGTCAGTTAAACGTGCAAGAATTTCGTAGGGGAAGAATGAAAAGAAGGGGGGCAGATGGGGATCTCTTTTCCTCTGTTTGGAAGTCCTTGCCCTGTAAGTCTGCTTCTCCTGCTTAAGCTGGGGTTTCAGGGTAGACACAGCCAAGGGCAGAATTTTCAGAGATACTATTGAAAAATCAAAGCCTGGGCCCCAAAGTCTTTCTAATTTTCAGTTGATCTGGGCCTGGTTTGGAAGATTGCGAATCCCTATCTAATCCCCGTGGGAGATCAATTCCACAATCAATCTTATTGTTTCCACAATGACTTTCTTGTTTTGTGCTTAAATCTGAGATGGACTCCCTAGTAGAGACAAGGCAAGCCTTCAGATAAAAGCTTTTGCAGCAGCTGCCTGTTTTTTTTTTTTTTTTTAATGTGCACTGAAATGTGGATTTTTTTTTTTCCTTTATGATAGTGGATGTGGTTTTCCTAAGGTAGGATGTTTCTGCTTGTTTCAGGGAATTAGTGAATTTGAAATGTTTGAGAGGAGCTGTTGACATCTGTTGTACCCAAGTTCTTGGATCAATTAGTCAAAAATATGTTCTACACTAGTTCTTTTTTCTATACTTTTAAATTCCCCTTTGGCTTAATACATTGCAAATAGAACATGGGTTTCATCAAGTTCAAGAGAAAGATCCAAAGCTGTATGTCACAGAGTAGCCACGTGTAGGTTACTGGGCAGTTGGAAGTGAAGTTCCCCTTTTCTTGCCTTGAGGTGGTAAATTTCAAGTAGAAATCTATGCTCTGATATGTACAAATAAGAAAGGTTGCAGCCAGGCATTTTCTCCCAGTGTGAAGGATGACTACACTTTTTGTGAGAACAGCTCTGGATATTGTGAAGAAGTCCCAAAGGCAGGTTGCATAACGCAAGGTACTACTACATCAAAGCAGGCGTACACTGTAAGGGGGACACTGAATTGATAATCTGTTTATCATAACCGGTCATTTTCCAGCACAGTTCCAAGTGAGGTGCTTTTTGCAGTAGAGCTCCATGAGAAAGGGTATAAGATACCATTTTACTCCTTCAGGATTCACGGACTAAAGCCAGAAGTTGTCTCTTGTCATATATAGTATTGTTTTCACTCCTGAATGTTCTGTCAACATAACCTTGGGATGGTTATAGATGCCCCTTATCATTCCCAGCTGATGCTGATTAGAATTGTTTTTTTCTGCATAGGAAAGTAGCGAGAGTAGCTATTTCAGTCACTTCTCCTGGAAATTTAGCCTGGAGCCACTCTTAACTATTTTTAAGGCCAGGAAGGTACTGTGTGTCTCTTCTAACCTAAAAGAAGGAACATTTAAGTCATTTGACACCTAAAACATTCAGTTGCAGGAGTATTCCTTCAGTGAAGTTTGTGGATTTCTCCTTCCTCTAGAAGGGGCTTGATCAAAACTAAATGGGCTACAAATTATTTGAGTGTTATTTTAACTTAAATAGCATGCTTGAGTTTATAAATCAGAATTTATCACTTTAAAAATGTACATGTTTGTGCAAAACAGTACAGAAGTTATCAACCTGCTTAAAATCAACTGAAGAGGAATGTCCCATCTTAATGCAGTTACATGATAGAGAAAAGCCAGGTAATTTTTTCCCTCAAATTTCATCAAATCCATTTCTTCTGTTGTTATGACTAGTACATGATTGTTAGGCCACATAACACATTTTTCAAGGACCATTTCATTTTTGTGGAACCCAGGAGGTTTTTATAAACATCCTTGTACCATGCATGGCACTAAAAATCTTTTAATCAACCATGTGATTAGGGCATCTGGCTTTAAGAGCAGAACGTGGCTCATACAACCTTAATGGGCATTTGTTTGGTGGAGGACTAAGGGCCTGATTCCAAGAACTACCTGTTGGTTTTATTTGTGGGTGGGAGCTGGGTGATTTGGTGAAATGGCAAGACCAGAGATATCATGGTTATCAGATATCCACCGCTGTGTGGAGGTAATGGGACCACACGGTAGGCGAGCTGAAACAAAATTATCAGTTGTCATTTCTCCTATTCAGCTTTGCCTAGTCCTCTGTATATAATCCTTTTCACTCAGGAGGACCCACGTGCTGCAACAGTGTTCTTTTCTCAATCATTAAAAAGTTCTTTGGCCCCACAGACCTTTCTCCACTGCCACAGAGGACAGAAAAATCACTTCTGCAATGGGGAAGAGTGTTCTGTGCTTTGCTGTAGTTAAAAACACATTGAAACTGGTTGACGTGATTGGCCCCCGCAAAAAGTCTTTATGCTTTCCTGCGGAAAGGCCTAAGTGGAATATGGAAGGACCATGTGCTTGCTCTCCAGACTCTGAAGGACACAGTCTTCTTTTTGCATGAAACAATGGAATTATTTGCCTCCATGACTAAAGCCTTTGAATAGAGATTAACTCTTTTCCCACAAATGTAATTATCATGAAAATATCTGTATAACAGGAGAGTTCAAGAAGCAGTTGCTGCCCTAAGAGAGAGAACTTGTATCACAAACTGACAGTGTAAGCAGAGGATTTGGTTATACACACCCCCCAGTGCAATACGTGCCTAATGGTCTTCCCTAGTATCCCCAGGTAGTTCAGTGTCCTTAAGAAGAGCCCCGTCAAAAAAAAAAAAAAAAAAAAAAAAAAGAAGAGCCCCACTGGAAGTCTTTGGAGGTTGAGGCTTTGGTGTCCAACGATTGTTTTTGGACTAATATTTTCTGCCCTTCACTCTTTTGGTGGTTCCTCTGTTTCCTTCTCATTGAGCTATTTTGTCTTTTTTTTTAGATTTGTCCTTTATGTATTTCACTAAGTAGTCAAAGGACAGTAAGAGGGCACATAGTCATTCCAAAGGTGTTGGAGTTAAGGGTGGGCAGATCAGGGTTTGTGAGGATGACCGTACTTTTCCTTTAGTTGCCATATCTTTTGTTGTCTTTTTTTTTTTTAAACAGTTTCCTTTTAACCTTCCTATTTTATATATTTTTCTCCTCGATAATATTAATTTTCTAGCCATTATTTTATATCCTAGAAAATATTGTTTCTTATTCTCAGTCAATTTCAATTCATTTCAGGGCAGTGATTTCCAGTCTTACTGATTTGCTATAGCATCCCTCCCAGTTTTCGTTGTTGTTTTCATGGATGCTTTTGGGCCAGAGTGTTGCAAAATTCTCAAAACATAATGAGAATTCCCTTTTCTGTTAAAACTCACCATTCTTGAGGACAGCTGCAAGGTATCAGTGGTTTCAGACAAGATTTTCATGTCCCAGGGGCCCTAAAGAGTAGTAAAGATATAACTATTCTTTAGTTGTATCTTCTCTCCCCTGTACTTGGGTGATAGTATATTTCTGTCCCTTTGGTTGGGAAAGAACTTACCCTGTGGTTATTACTGTAGCAAATATAAATGTACCCCAATTGTTTTTGACATTTGCTTGAGTTTAAGATTTTATTTATTTGAGAGACAGAGAGAGAGAGCATGCACATGAGTGGGGGCAGGGGTAGGGGCAGAGGGAGAAGGAGAGGGAGAGGGAGAGGGAGAGGGAGAGGGATAAGCCGACTCCCTGCCCTAAGCAGGAAGCCCTGAGTGAGGCTGGATCCCAGGACTTGGAGATCATGACCTGAGCTGAAAGCAGGCACTTTAACAGAGTCACCCAGGTGCCCCTTGCTTGAGTTTTTGACTCCTCCCCTGTGTCAGGTAGTGGCTCTTAGTGGCCAGAAACTTCAGAACTGCAGTAGATTCAAGTTCATAGCTCTGCTCTTCATTTATTAGCTCTGTGACCTTAGGAAAGTCACATAACCTCTCTGAGCTCCCAAGAATTTCATTTCCAAAATAGAGATAAGACTCCCTCCCTAATCTGTTTGTTGTGAGATGATTCCTGTAACGATCTTAGTGCCAGACGGGGCACAAAGAAGTCTCCAGCACTCCAGAGGCATTATCCTGATGACTTCTTTCTCTTATGTCCGGTTGCCCCACTTTTCTAGGGAAAAGGAGGCCAGAGTGAACCCAGGCTGGCTGAGGGAATTCAGACTCCTCTTTTGTATTACTTGGATGTAGATGAATAATTGACAGAGTATAGATGATTGTTAGAACTTCCCTTTTGGAGGAGAGGTCAGATGTCACTGGTGCCATATTTTTCTTTACTTCCCCCCGTTTCTGCAGCCATAGCTCCATCTTTTTGGATAAGAACTTAGAGGTTCAAGAACCCAGGTCTAAAATGGGCTGGAATACACAAATCCCTTTACAAGTTCAGCTTTTTCAACAAGCGTTATTTACAGAGAATTGATAACTATATAAGCCTCTAAAAAAACATACATCATCTACTTAGGTAAATGCTCTATATTTTTAGAATCCCCAGGTGTGGTGTAATGATGTGCAGCTTTTTTTTTTCTTTACTTTATTTCAAATAGGTTTTGATTTTTCTACCCTTAAGAAGAAATTCAGTCCTTGCAGATCAAAGGAAGTGGTGGTAGGTGCCCCAAACTTGAGCTGTTTCTTACTGGATTTGGAGTTTTCTGACTTACCTCTGTGACCTGCATCCACAGGGCCATCACCAGAGTCCTTTGTATTAAGGACAAATAGAGGTTCTTTTTTTCTTTTTAATTTTATTTTTTTCAGTGTTCCAAAATGCACTGTTTGTGTACCACACCCAGTGCTCCATGCAATACATGCCCTCCTTAATACCCACCACCAGGCTCACCCTGCCCCCACCAAAACCCTCAGTTTGTCTCTCAGAGTCTACAGTCTCATGGTTTGTCTCTCCCTCTGATTTCCCCCATCTTCTGGTTCCATCTCCTGGTTCTTAATGAAGCTGGGAATTCAGGGAAATTCTTGCTATTTGATAGTGGAGCTCTTGCCTTTGCTAAGTTACTTACTAAGTGAGTATCCTCCCTGCTACTTAACTTACAGTGAGATTTTGAAGTACATGAAATTGCTATTTTTTTAACATGTCAAACCTAGTCAAACAGTGGCAATTTTATATGATTCATGTCAGTCTTAGATTTATCTTCTGGAGGGTTGTTTTTTTTTTTTTTTTTTTTATTTGACAGAGATCACAAGCAGGCAGAGAGGCAGAGAGAGAGAGAGAGAGAGAGAAGGAAGCAGGCTCCCCGCTGAGCAGAGAGCCCGATGCAGGACTCGATCCCAGGACTCTGGGATGATGAGCCAAAGGCAGAGGCTTTAACCCACTGAGCCACCCAGGCACCCCTGGAGGGTTATTCTATTGTACACCTCCTTTATACCCATCTTTACTCATTCTACCTGTGTTTCATGCTGGTATGGGCGAGTGTCCCTTTGTTATCCTCTGGCTGTGTATGTGTCTGTGTGTGCTCATGTCTATATGTGTTCATAACTTCTCTCTCATTTATGGATTTGGAATCAGAGTTTTTGTTGCGGTTGTGGTTTCTCTGGGTACCTTATTCCATGCCCTCCCCAACCCCACCCAAGCACCTTATTAATACAACTGTTCAGCAAAGGCCCTGGATAATTGGCCTTTCTTCCCCCCTCTTTAAAATAAAAGAGAGTGTTCTTAGGTGTGATGGTATCAGAGAAATCAGTAGTTCAAGCCAGATCTGGCTTTATGTCATTACATCTGGGGGACACCACTGATTTTTATGTCACTCCTTTTTTCTTTGGTATCTGTTGGCTTCTCAGCTAAAAGAATACCTTCAGTGGAAACATTAGGAGGGCCCCTGGATTACAGGGAGGGAAGGAAAGAAGGAGCTGAACACAATCCTTGATACTTGTTGGAGCCACCGAGGAGAGCCCCGCTCTGATTGGTCAGAGAGTTATTTAAAAAATAAATTAAGACAAAATCAGAGTGAGACAAACCATGAGAGACTCTTAACTCTAGGAAACAAACTGAGGGTTGCTGGAGGGGAGGTCGTGGGGGTGGGGTTACTGGTGATGGGCATTAAGGAGGGCACGTGATGGAATGAGCACTGCATGTTGTATGCAATGATGAATCACTGACCTCTACCTCTGAAGCTAATAATAGACTGTATGTTAATTAATTGAATTTAAATAAAACAAAATTAAACAAAAAATAAAAATAGTGCCTGGCCTGAAGTACCATCAGCTTAGAGTGTGAATAGCTCCCAAAAAGTATTCCCAACAGGTGTAGCTTAGCAGACATGAGGGGACCATGGAGGGTTTACTTCTTGGCCTGATAGTCTCCGCATCCCAAGTAGATGAGCTTTGGAAGATCTTTCCGCTGCCCGCGCATGGACTCACCTCTTATTCCTTGGCCAACACTACTGTTTCTTCTCATTTTTGTATTATTTGACCAAGAATCACTTTAAAATATGCTCCTGGAATTTACCATTTCAATGTGAAAAGCATCCTTTAAAACCTTCACCCTGTAAGGTTTGCCCTGTAAGGGCAATCCATGAGCTCCTAGCACTGGCCTCACCTTGGAGCTTACTAGAAATGCAGGTCCCACCTCTCAGGTCCCACCCCAGGCCCACCGAATCAGAATCTGCATTTGAAGACTTAAGGTGTCTTAGGTGTTTTGTGTGAAGATTGAAGTTTGAGAAGCATCCCCTTAAAGCATTACTCCATAATTTGGTGTAAACTGTCCTTCTTGAACTGCCCTTCCACTTAGCTTGCAGCGATGACTGGTGCTTTGACAAGTTTTACACAAGTAGAACCTTTGAGTTGAGTGATCTGATGTGATTCTCCTTTGCTAAGATATCTACATTTTCTGAACAACTTACAGCTGCTTGATGTAGGGGAAATACAACCATAAAATTGATCAATATAGTTTCCATTTATGATAATAATATGGTCAACAGATTTTGTTAGCACTTAGGTTGGATCCTGAATGAAGCAGGTTAAGTTTTTTGACAATGAAAGGACAGGATGTGGTAAAACTAGAATAAACCCAAATGTCTCAAATTCTATTGCTGTTTACTGCCAATTTAATGATAATGTGTACCTTTGATGATTTGCAGACTAAAGCATGCAAGGTGCTGTTATATTTTATTGTTTACTTGGAAAGCAGTACTCCTTAAAATTTAAATTCAGGAATCTTAAATCAGCAAGAGCTTTTATGCATAGCTCACTTAATTGGCTATTTTGAAGTGACACTAGATATAGAATGTTTATTCTGTAGTAGGATGAGATTATCCCTTATGTCCTGAATCTTATGATGGTATTTTTTATAAATTTTCCTATTTTTTTTTTTTTTGGTTTTTGTGTCTATTTGGTAGGTGCATGTTTTTAATAGGTTTATTATTTTTTTAAGGACAAAGGAATTAAAGATTGTTTTCTTCCAAAAGTATCAACCATGAGATTGGGTTTTTGAGGTCATAAGGAGGTGAGAGAACAGACAACAGTTACGAAGTTCCTTCTCTTGAAATTGTCTGGCCTTAATTACTACGGTGTCTTAGTTACCACCCTTACGGTTCCAAAGAAGTCGATCCCTGTAAATGCCTTTGTCTCTGGACTTGGAGTAAAATAGTAGGGTGTGCTTTGCAAAATGTCATCGTTGATGTTGAGTTTCAGACTCTTTAATTAGGAAACTGAAATCTGTATATCGAGATTTGTAAATCATCTAAATTGCAGAGTAATGTTTTAGAATACCGTTTAAGGGATTGACATTAAAGCCTTTTTCTTTTTAAGAAATGCAATAATTTCCTCAAATCCTCACTCATTAGACCTCTACTAACTATAGTGCTGACTTTTTTTTTTTTGCTTTTGCCCTAAAGTCTGTGACTTCCAAAGAAATGCTTCAATGTTTCCCCCATTATTATAGCCACCTGGAAGCAGTATTCATGTATTGGATTAAAAACGTCATAATGAGAAAAAAAATGAATTGTGAAGTTTTGCTTCATGGTGTGCATGTTGACATAGATGTACAGAAAAGGGAGCCTTCCTTTTTATCTAAAGCGGAAGTTATTTTCTGGTTGCAAACTTTTACATGGGTTAAATCAAACCCTGAAGTCAGGCTTACAAATTCTCACAGATCATCAGATTGTCATTATGTACTTTACTGAATGATTTTTTTCTACCTGTTTTTATGTCAAATTAGAATATTTGGAAGAACTGCCAGAAATGAGTGGGAAAACAACCCGGAGATTCTTCTTTAATTTAACTTCTATCCCGACTGACGAGTTTATCACCTCAGCAGAACTTCAGGTTTTTCGGGAACAGATGCACGAAACTTTGGAAAACAACAGCAGTTTCCATCACCGCATTAATATTTATGAGATTATAAAACCTGCAGCAGCCAACTTGAAGTTCCCCGTGACCAGACTTTTGGACACCAGGTTGGTGAATCAGAACGCAAGCAGGTGGGAGAGCTTTGATGTCACCCCTGCTGTGATGAGGTGGACGGCACAGGGGCTCACCAACCACGGATTTGTAGTGGAAGTGACCCACTTGGAGGAGAACCAAGGTGTCTCCAAGAGACACGTCAGGATTAGCAGGTCTTTGCACCAAGATGAGCACAGCTGGTCACAGATCAGGCCACTGCTAGTAACATTTGGCCACGATGGGAAAGGACACCCCCTCCACAAAAGAGAAAAGCGCCAAGCAAAACACAAACAGCGCAAACGCCTTAAGTCCAGCTGTAAGAGACACCCTTTGTATGTGGACTTCAGTGATGTGGGGTGGAATGACTGGATTGTAGCCCCCCCCGGGGTACCACGCCTTTTATTGCCATGGGGAATGCCCTTTTCCGCTGGCAGATCACCTGAACTCCACTAATCACGCCATTGTTCAGACGTTGGTCAACTCCGTTAATTCTAAGATTCCCAAGGCGTGCTGTGTACCAACGGAACTCAGTGCTATCTCCATGTTGTACCTTGATGAAAACGAAAAGGTCGTATTAAAGAACTATCAGGACATGGTTGTGGAGGGTTGTGGGTGTCGTTAGCACAGCAAAATGAAATAAATACACACACACACACACACACACACATATATTTTAAGAAAAAAGCAAAAAAAAAAAAAAAAAAAAAACCAAGTTGACACTTTAATATTTCCCAATGAAGACTTTATTTATGGAATGGAATGGAGAAAAAAAAAACACAGTTATTTTGAAAATATATTTATATCTACAAAAAGAAGTTGGGAAAACAAATATTTTAATCAGAGAATTATTCCTTAAAGATTTTAAAATGTATTTAGTTGTACATTTTATATGGGTTCAACCCCAGCACATGAAGTATAATGGTCAGATTTATTTTGTATTTATTTACTATTATAACCACTTTTTAGGAAAGATAGCTAATTTGTATTTATATGTAATCAAAAGAAGTATTGGGTTTGTACATAATTTTCCAAAAATTGTAGTTGTTTTCAGTTGTGTGTATTTAAGATGAAAAGTCTACATGGAAGGTTACTCTGGCAAAGTGCTTAGCACATTTGCTTTTTTGCAGTGCTACTGTTAAGGTCACAAGTTCAAGTCCAGAAAAAAAAAAAGTGGATAATCCACTCTGCTGACTTTCAAGATTATTATATTATTCAATTCTCAGGAATGTTGCAGAGTGGTTGTCCAATCCATGAGAACCTACGTCCTTATTAGGTGGAATATTTGGATAAGAACCAGACATTGCTGATCTAATAAAGAAACACTCCCCTACCCCTTAACTTGCAGAAAGAATAAAGCAGGACCAATAGAAATAATTAGGAAAATGATAAACCTGCAGGAAAGTGAATAATGGTTTGTTGTTCTTCTTTCCTAAACTAGTGATCCCTTCAAAGGGGTTGGTCTGGCCAAAGTATTAAATAAAACATAAGATTTCTTCATTATGAATATTGTGGTCATGTATATTTAAAATTGATATGTGGTGGCGCTCACGAAGAGTTGGAAATTGATTTGTATTTAACTGTTACCTCATCTGGGAGCTCTTTATGCTCAGAAGGACCCAGTTTTCTAACTTTGCCCAACACACAGCAAAATTGTGCCCATCATGTTTTCTGCCCACTGCCTCTTCTCTGTTGGATCATCTTGCTTTTCTTTCCAAGGTTATGTGAACACATTTCTCCAAATGTTAAACCTCGTTCAGATAATAAATATCAGATCCCTGGCATTTCATTCTATAAAGTCTAACCTGTAAGAGAAAATGGTGCATTTGTATGGCATTCGTGATGTTACCTTGTGTTTGCCTTTTTGCTTCTGAAGTTACTCATTTTGGAGGGAGGTGGGGGAAAGGCACAGAATGGCTGGAAACGTGCAAGCAAGTCACTTGATAATTGATATTTGCCTCAAAGGAATTAGCCACTATTTAGTATTTCACGTGACCCTCTTTGGGGTTCGTGATTTAGGAGAAAGATTTAAGAGCAAACCGAAGCTCCCAAACAAGCAAAACCTGGGAAACCCAAGATAAAGTTTCAGAGATGATATCCCATGCAGCAGAGGCAACGGTGCCAAACAATTAGAAAGGGAAAGTGTCTAAGATCAGCTTCTATGAGGATATCTGCCAATTGGACAGAAGCCCAAGCAGAATGAAGTCAAATTAGGCCACTCAGAGTGAACTCCTGCAGCAGCAGGGCTTCTGTGCTCTGTGTCGAAATCAGACCCAAGGAAGGGTTTGGTGGGTATGTCTCTACAGCCAGGGAACCCACAACTCCCCATGATTTTACTGGAAGTGTTTTTGGGCAACGTCTAGGACTCTGTGCCTCCTCTGATCCTGCTGTGATTGGTGAGGCCTAGTTCTCCTCTTCCCTGCCTTGCCTTGGAACTGGCTGAAAAAAACGAGTGTGCTTGTCAAGGAACAGACTGTTATAATCAGATTCTCCCAAGGAATTAATTGCAATGACCATGAATGTAGTTCCATTTTGATTGTGATATTTAACCCTTGCCTTGAGAGTAGGTAGACCATGTTTTTAAATTAACACTAGTTCTTTTACTCCTGCTTTAAAAATCTTTCCATTCCTTTTCATGCCTATCCCTTTTGCTCTTGCATAGTTCGTATTAGAACCAGATTTGGAGGGCAGGATGATCTCTGTCCCTTAGCCACCCTTTACCTTCACCTGGCATGGAGGTGGGGGACAGATTGCACTGTCTTCACATCTTAAATAACAACCCATGTTTTCTCATCTCCAAAGATTCTAGATGAGACTGTGAGATTATAGCAACAAGAATTTCCATCCATTTGGCAATTCAATACGTTCCTTTGATTTTTCTGCTTCATTGGTTCTGATTTTCTTTGTTAAAATGGTTTTCAGTGGTAGCAACTCAAATGTCTTCTTGTGGGTGTTTTATATGTATATAAATTATATATACACAAACATGTAAATATATACACAGGTAATATGTATAAAAACACGAAGAGATATGATATATATTCCATATGTGTACATGATGGTATTTCCAGCTTCAGTTTAGTTTCAGAGGTTTTGTCATAGTTGAGGACTCTGACCTTGGCAGCTCATTTGAGAAACAGAATATCCTTACATACATTCCACCTTCTTATAGGTGTTTAGGCTCACGTTCTCCATGCTGAGAAAAAGTGTCCTACCTAACTCCATGACACTGAATCTTCTGAATCTTTAGTGGCCATTCTGTAGGGAGCTTTGAATCCTTTTAGAGTTGGCTTTAGATTAAAAAGGAAATTTTAAAGAAAATGTATTAGTTTCTGAATTTTGGAGGATCACCCTTCGAAAGTGATTAAATTATATCATCTGTTTTTGTGCTTGTCTGGGCTGTGTGCTCTCCCTAGCATGGTTCGAACCTGTATGGCAGGTCCAGGTTGCTCCTTTCATTGTTTGCCTTCAAAATTGGGGAAGGGGAAGGCGAAAGTTTACAAATTTATTTGTACTTCCATCTTTTCATAATTCCTACTCCAATTGCTGCTTTAAATTGTACCTCAGGAGGCCGAGATGATCACTAGATAATCTTCACAATCCACATCTTTTCCCTTAATTTTTTATTGGAGGTGGAAAAACCATGTGTGCAACTCAAAGCACTTTTTTGAAGTGTGTTTCTTTTCTGCAGTCTTTAATGTTAGGATACTCATTCACTGAATGTTGGATGCCATAGCCCCCAGTCTGTTATAAGGCAAAAAGGAACATAGCCTTGCAATAAATAATTGAAGTGTAGAATAAGTATGATACAGATGGGCAATTGCAAGGAACCAATATTGCCTTATTCCTTCCCTGCTTTATTGTTTTAGGGAGCAAGAAGGATGAGATGGATAAAATGCATGTCTGCTTCACTCGGGTAACATGCTTTTCCTTTTTTCTCTACTTTATAGACACAAATTACAGCCTTTACAGTATTCTCCAGGGTAGAGTTGGTTTTTTTGTTGTTGCTCTTGTTTTTTACTATTTCCCTGCCCTGCAAATTTCAAAGTGAACTTCTACCTAACTTGGGGGACCAGTGCTCTAAATAAAACATCTGAGATTTTAATGTCATACAAGTCACCAGTATTACCTCAGGGGAATGCAGACCAAAGTATATATAGACCCCTTGAGATCATGCTCTAACATAGGCTCTGTTTCAATGAATCTGAGGTGGGGCCTGAGAGTCTGCATTTCTGAGACGCTCCCAGGTGAAATGTTACCTCTGGCCCACAGACTACACTATGAGTAGCAAGGTTCTGATAATTATCTTCTCAATCACAACAGCAGAAAGTTGGACTGAGTTTAGGCCCCTCTCTGAGAAGGAGTACTTAAGGGGAAAAACAAAACAACAAAACCTGTATACAGGATGGTATTTGAATACATGTCACCATATCTGAAATGATGTTCTACATACTTTTTTCAAAGGCGTTCTTTTCTCCCACAAGATGACTGGCAATTTTGTGTTCTAGCCACCCTCAGACATGAAAACACTTGGTTGCTTATCTTGTAAAATCTGCTCTGCTTGCTTGCTTGGGCATGCAAGCAGTCAGTTTAGTCAAATACGTGTCAGTACATCTATGTGGATGGGGGAGCAGGTGCAAGCCCTTAACGTACTTGAAAAAAGTTTAACACTTAAGTCAGTCCACGGAGTTGATCCCGTGTGATCTTAGTGCCAAGTGTCTGAGTTAAAAGTTTTCCCTTTGAAGGCAGCAAATAGATGTCATACATTTGAAGCATTTGTTTATACTAAAAATGATACTTTTTTTTTTTTTTTAAAGCTCTAAGACAGTTCACTGTAGAGCACCACTGAGCCTAGAGGGTGATATAAACTTCCCAGGCCGGTATTTGAGGTTTGATTTAATGGATATTGGAATTTGTGATGCCGTGGTTGACTTTGAATAAGGTGCTGAGGTGAATGGGCTCAGGCTAGAAAAAGCAAAAGGAATTGATTTCCCTCTGTGGTGGGGGGGTCAGCAAAGAAATAACTGTGTTGGTGTCTCCTTTTCAGCAAAATGTCCTATGTGTGTTCAGCCTCATTTTTACCTTTTAGGAGACTGTTTTGAAGATTTCTTATAAGCAACACAGATCTGAGTATTTGTGGAAATGTTGGAATGAATGAATTTCTAACCTCCGACACCCTTTATATATATAATATATATATATATATATATATATTATATATATAAATGTTAATATATCAATCACTATATCAACATACACTCTATATAGTGCCTAATACACACACATACACACACACATATATATACATATACATACAGACACATACACATATACATATATCTTTTCCCCATATATCCAAAGGAAAAATTTTGCTTTGCTCCTGTCTAGAGTCAATGTGATGAGTGGAGGGCACCTAATACTTTTTTGTTGTTGGGTTTATCATTTCATTTAGGTCTCTACATTTTGAGTTGAGTCCCTCTGAGGTGCTTAAGCAGTATACCAGATGCTGACTTGAACCCCCACTTCAAGACTGTGTTTGCCCCTCACCCTGGGCCCCACTCAAAGGCAGGGCCAGGAGTCCATTATTGTTGCAGTCCGTTCCGATGGGGAGATCTCTCTGCAAACCACCGATTTGCTCAAAGCTTCCCTCATACGGAGCAGGATCTCATCTGGACTGCATTTACACTGGAACCACTTGGCCACAACACTATGAGAGAATAATTATTGAACTATTTTACTGTACAACTATTTCCAAATTGTTGATTTTTTATTGATTTCAGGAGGCAAGCTAATTGCCCCATGGCAACTTGATGTGAACGTTTAATGAAGATCAGGAAACAGAGTTTATGAAAAGCTTTTGTATAGTAACTGCAAAGTTTCAAGAACTGTTTTATACTTCCTGACAGTGCTGGGCCTAGCTTAATGGTTTGTTTTTACTACTTAAGAGTGTAAACCTTGCTTTAGCCCAGTGTGTGGAAACTAGACCCTCATCCCGCGTTACACATTTCCAAGTTGCTTTTTACTCACTCCTGACTTCCTTTCCTGCCATCTACAATCAGGACTTTTTCTGTTTTAATTGCCTGAAAGGGACTTTCTATCTTTTCACGCTGAGAATCTTAACACACACGCGCACACACTCGTGAAGTTAAGTGTCTGTATTGTTTCACTTTGTTTTGGGTGGAGTTTCTTGCCGGCACTTGGTTGCTAGACAACCAAGCAGACAAAAGTTAAGGATTGAAAAGGCATTTTTAAAGATGTCGAATTCTGGTGGCTGAACTATTTTATCTTTGTCTTATTATGGAAGGCTTAGTTTTCTTACCAGGTTACCCTTCCTTTTGTTGGGTAGTTGGCCAGTGGGAGATTTTTTTTGAATTCAAGCTCTTAAGGCATTATCTGTTTGAGAACTTTCTCAAGTGCTGTTCCTGTCTGCTGGAACACACTTCCCACCTGAATGGACAAGAAAAAGCCAGCTTAGTTTCCAAGGGTGTGTTTTAAATCACTAATAAAATTGAGCTCCAGCTCCGAGCCACTTCGATTGTTGCAAGGCAAAGAGGTGGAGAGGAGATCGCTGTCTGAGGCAACGTTCAGGGAAGCACCAGGCTTTGTGGAGAACACGGTCTCAGAGAAGCTGCATTTGCTTTTTTGGTGGACTGCATTGGAAAGGTTTCTAAAAATTCTTAAAACCCTAATTTTAAATCAAAGTCATGTAAATTGCTCATTTCAATAAGGTGTTTCAGGAGTGTGTTATAAATACATGATCTTTATACATCTGCCAAGTTGGACGTGTGTTCACAAGTTTGCCTTGCATGTGTACACAATTTGTAGCCGACGAGCTTTCCTCACTCCAGGTCTGCCCTTTTCCCTTGTTCATCCTCTGTGATGCTGCCTCCCTGTCTCTTTTCTTCGCAGGGTTCCCCATGCTGGTATTCAGTCAAATCCACGGAAAACTTGACCAACTTTACTGATTCATTTACAGGCAGGATTTCCTGGCATGGGGATCAAACAGGGAGCCCTGAAGTTTGTTCATCACAGGCTGTCCTGGAAATGAGGATCTTCTGAAGCCCGTCTGGCCTGTACATATAAATTTGACAAAATGTTCTCCTATAAAGAAACCTTACTACTGACTTAAAAATTGCTCAATCGCTTGGTTTAGGTAGTAAACCTACAAGTCTTCACCAGCACATTAGTATTGTCAGTATCATAAGGCACAGTATTTAAACACCAGGGCCCTGAAATAAATCAGACTGCAAACCTCATGGCAATCAGTAGATGAGCTAAATAGGAAAATAGGCCCAGGAGAAGCTTTTAATATTTTCTAATCTTGTAGGAATAGGTGTGTGTTTGTTGCCTGAATATAGTTTGGTTGAATAAAAGAAAATGGAGAACACTGGAGAAGCCAGGTGTTAATTGTGGTTTTATACACATACACACATACACACGCACACACATACACGCACACACACACAATCAGATCATTGATCACATAAAAAATATATACGATAATATTTAAAAATTGTTCATAAAAAAATCACCCCTGAGGCTGAAAACATCGCCATCCCCCCAAACTTTCCAAAAATTGGCCTATAATATCATGGACTTGTCCCCATGCCAAGAAGTTTAATTACGATACCTGAAATGAACAGCAGTGTTACAGTTTCTTTCTCTTTTCTTTCTTTTTTTTTTTTTTAAAGATTTGAGAGAGAGTATGCTAGAAAGAAAGAGCGAGAGAGAGAGAGCAAATACGAGGAGGAGGACGGGGAGAGGGAGAGGGAGAAGCAGACTCCCCACTGAGCAGCAGACCATTGTGGGGCTGGATATTACCCTTTTCTTTGTGATGTTACAGAACATTATACCTGTGTAGACAAGGGCTTAGAAGTTACTTTTGATGGCTCCCTTTTTATATAACTGGGAAGAAAGAATAGTTTTTGAGCTGAGGTATTCTAGAATCCACTTGCCAACAACAGCAACCCTTAAGAAAAGATAACTCTGCCTTTTTTGGGGAAATATTATCTCTGGATGGTTGTCATTATATAATATGGAAATGAGCTCCAGACTCTCTCTCTTTTGTGAACACATTTCAGTCTTGAGTTTCACTTTCACTGATGAGGCCAGGTTGGGGTCTGGATGTCGGAAGGATACTTCCTGGGTGCCTCTGTTTAACATCACCCCTTGATGTATTCTTGGGTTCACTAAGGTAATTTTAAGGACATAGCATGAGTACAAGGGGTACTGATAGAAATTCCTAAAGTACAATTAGGTGCATTCTCATAGCGTCGTAGGCAGTGTCTCAGAGAGCTCTAATTTCTAGAACATTTAAAGACAGGACAATGAAATTATTGGGGCACCTTCATGGCTCAGTTGGTTAGTCATCTGCCTTTGGCTCAGGTCATGATCTCAGGGTCCTGGGATCGAGCCCTGAGTCAGGCTCCATGCTCAGTGGAGAGTCCGCTTCTCCCTCTCCCTCTCCCCCTCCTCCTGCTCGCATTTGCATGCTCTCTCTCTCTTGCTCTCTCTCACTCTTTCTTCCTAGCATGCTCTCAAACAAATAAAATCTTAAAAAAAAAAAAGAAGAAGCTGTAGCACTGCTGCTCATCTTAGGAATAGTAATTAAGGATCTTCTTAGGATGGGGACAAGTCAATGTATTATATGCCATTCTGGGAAGTTCAAGGGGATGGCAGTGTTTCAGCCTCAGTGGTGTAAAAGTAAGAGCCTCCCTCTATAGCACCTATTGCCCAAACATAACTCTCTGGAGGGCTCCTGCCTAGTAGATCTGTGGGGCTTTAACCTCTGGGTCCCAAGGCTGTCCAGTGAGGAGGTAAGTTAAGTGGTGGTCCTTTGCTGGCTGAAATATAAATTGATACCTTTAATTCTGTACCCATCACTTAACCTGATCCTTAAAAACCAATCAGAATTTTCTTGTAGTTCTATTTTACATTAGCTCTCTTTCTCTTTTCCTTCCTCTGGGTATTAGGACCTTTTGGGAGATAAGGAAATATGTTAGTGAAAGGGGAATTGGAAAAATCAACCTGATTGGATACTAAGGGAGAGGGATTTGGTCCTCTTTCATCACAAACCTGAGAGTTTGCTGAACACAACTGAAACTGTGCTGAAGGTCTCTTCGGAGATGCCAACTTGGAGAAGACACAAAATCCTATTGTTATTTTTCATTTCCATGGTGATGGGACTGAGTTTTGGGAGACAAGTAACTCCACAGACTTACCTTGTGGAAAATACTTGTTGGGGGAGATACCGCGCCTTCAATCCATAACCCAGCCTCTGAGGTGCTGGGGAGAAAGGCTGCTGCAGTGAATGGGGGTAAGAGGGAGGGAGCAGGCAGCCAGTTGGCCTTCTGCACAGTGTATGCACAGAGCAAAGTGCTCTGCTTTGGAGCCAGAAACAGTGATTCATTTGATTTTAATTTTGACGTTAGCATTTTTCTCATGACTCATTTGATAATTTCATATGGAATTTAAAAGGCTGAAACAGTTATTTACTTTTTAGGAACTTAAAACATTCATCAGGTAGAATGCACTTTTATCTTCCCAAACACAAGATGCCCTTAAGACTTCACTGGGGGGGTGGGGATGAGGGGGCATTTCTCCCACCCTTCTCCTCCTAGCTCCAACATGTGCCTCTACCCTAGCTGATCTTCTCACTAATGCTGACTGACTGTCAGGCAGCCTGTTTCATCTTAACTTTTTTCTTATCTTGAATTCCTTTCATCGCTATATATAGGAGGTTAGCTGTAGGTATTTTAAAAAAGATGTTTTCTTATGCTGAAAAAATTCTCCTCTATTCCTGTGTTTTGAGAGCTTTTAACATGCATGAAAAATGCATTTTATGCTTCAGTTGTTGTGATCATATGATTTTTCTTTTTCAGTCTGTTAATGTAGTAGATTACATTGATTGATTTTCAAAAATTCAACCAGACTTGTGTCACTGGAATAATCCCTACTTGGTCATGGCATAATAGTTTTATACATTGTTGAATTCTATCTGCTAATATATTACTAAAAATCTGTGCATCCATATTCATGAGGGATATTGGTCTAAAGTGGGTTTTTTTTAATTATTTTTGTCTGGATTTGTTATAAGGGTAATACTGGCTTCGTGGAATGAATTAGAAAGTGTTCCCTCTTCCTGAATTTTCTGGAAGAGATTGTATAAATTTGGCATTAATTCTTTAAGCATTGGTAGAATTCTTCAGTGAACATCTGGGTTGAAGATTTCTTTTTTGGAGAGATGTTTATGAATTCAATTTCAATTTTTAAAATAGAGAGCTAGTTAAATTATCTACTACATATTAAATGATTTATGATAGTTTGTACTTCTGAGGAATTGGCTCATTTTAAGTTTTCAAATATATGTGTAGAGTTGTTTGTACCTTATTTTTTTGGTGTCTGCACATTCTGTAGTAGTATCTTGTTTTATTCTAGATATTATTAGTTGTGTCTTTTCTCTTCTTTCTTTGTCGGTCTTGCTAGAGGTTTGTAGATTTTATTGATCTTTTCTAAAACCCAAACTTTCTGTTCATTGATTTTTCTCTAAATTTTTCCTGTTTTCAATTTCACAAATTTCTGCACTTTGTTATTTCCTTCCTTCTTATTTGTGTTTGTTTTTGCTCTTCGTTTTCTCTGCTTTTCAGGTGAGAGCTTAGTTTATTGATTTGAAACTTTTCCTCTTCATGTACGCAATTTAGTACTACAAAGTCCCCTCTCAACACTACTTTATCTGTCTGTTGAACATTTTGATGTTATATTTTCACTTTTTCTTTTTTTTTTGCCAGTGAGAATTTCCCTTTGACCCAGGGATTATTTAGAAGTGTTGTTTAGTTTCCAAGTGTTTGAATATTTTGCTTTTCTGCTGTTGATTCCTGGTTTGATTGCATTGTGATCAAACGTACTCTATACAATTTCAAATCTTTTAAGTTTGTTGGAATCCATTCTTTGGCTAAGATTTGGTTTATCTTGTTATATATTATGTGAGTAATTGAAGACAATGTGAATTCTGCTGCTGTGTGGAGTGTTCTGTGAATGTCTTTAGAATTTGTTAGCTGATAATGTGGTAATGTTGAATTTTTCTACATCATTGCTGATTTTATGTCTAGTTATTCTTTTTTTTTTTTTTTTTTTAAAGATTTGATTCATTTATTTGACAAAGAGAGACACAGCGAGAGAGGGAACACAAGCAGGGGGAGTGGGAGAGAGAGAAGTAGGCTTCCTGCAGAGCAGGGAACCCAATGCGGGTCTCGATCCCAGACCCCTGGGATCATGAGGCGAGCCAAAGGCAGATGCTTAACGACTGAGCCACCCAGGTGCCCCTATGTCTAGTTACTCTATAAATTGTTGAGAGAAATGTGTTGAAGTGTTTAACTGTAACAGTTGTTTTTTCCTATCAATTCCTTATCAAAATTTTCCTATCAATTTTTTGACTTAAATATGTATAAACATAAAATACACTGAATCATATTTTTCATCCTGTACTTTCAGTCTACCTAAATCTTTGTACTTGAAGTTACTTTCTTGTAGGCAGCACCTAATTGGGTCATATTTCTTAAACCACTCTGAAACCCTTATCTTTTAATGCTACAATGTCTTTTTTTTTTTTTTTTTGAAATTTTATTTATTTGACAGAGAGAGAGAGAGAGAGAGCAGGCAGAGGGAGAGGAAGCAGCAGGCTTGAGTTGAGCAGGGAGACCAATGTGGGACTTGATCCCACTCTGGGATCATGACCTGAGCCAAAGGCAGACACTTAGCCAACTGAACCACCCAGGTGTCCCTAATGACATGTAATACATTGTTGATAATTGCTTACATCTGACTTTCTATTATTTCTCTTGGTTCTCTCTTCCTTTTGTTTTCTTTTTCCTGCCTGTCTTACTTGAACATTTTTTAGAATTCTATTTTGTCTCTATTTTTTTTTTAAGTGAACCTCTTTGTAAGGCATTTTTATTATGTCCCTATGTACTAGAGAAACTAAAGTGAAGAAATCTTACCTCCCTTTAACGACCCTTTACCCATCCTTATTTAGAACACGGAGGTCTCAAATATTTCCTTGTAGTCATTGCCAACCAGGTGAGACAGGTTGTAATTTTTGCTTTGATCATTGAACATAATTTAGAAAAGTCAATAAGAGAAGGAAAGTCTATTGTGCTTACCCTATTTATCTGTTCTTTCCGTGGACCTTCTTCCTTAGAGAAGTTCAGAGAGTCCTTTGACAGCTGCGCTCCCAGCAGCGGCCTGAGCCGCAGTTGGATTCGCGGCCACCCAGGACAGCACTCATGCTCTCGCGAGAGCTGGAGGCAGTGAGCGTCTCGCCTAAGGCTCATGGCGGCTTGGCAGAGTTCTTTCAGCGCCGCGGGACGCTCGGGGCTGCGATTCTCCATCTCCGTGGTACGTGCTGTAATTCCGCTGCTCTTTTAAGGTAGATCTGCTGGCAATCAATTTTCTTGGGTTTTTTTCACCCGAGAATGTCTCGGTTTCACTTTCGTTCTTGAAGAATACTGTCTACTGGGTATAGGATTCTGGGTTGATCTTTTTTTTTTTTTTCCCCCCCCCAGGCCATAAAAAACAGTGTTCTTTTCTCTCTGCCTTCTGTGGTTTCTGGTGTGAAATTCTCTGCTATTTGAATTTTTTTTTTTTTTTTTTTTTTTATTTTTTTTTTTTTTTTTTTTTTTTTTCCCCCAGTTTCATCTTCTCTCCCCTTTCTTTCCAGGGCTTCAATGACAAGATCTTTTGTTAGAGTTCCAGATATCCCTGAGACTTCATTTCTTTGAGTCTATACTCTGTTGCTTGGATTGAATAATTTCTATTATGTTCAGGTTCATGGATTCTCTCCTCTGCTTATTCATTCCGGTGTTGAGCCCAGCTGTGGAATTTCTTATACCAGTTATTTTGTTTTTCAGTTCTAAGTTTCCGTTTAGTTTTTCGTTGTATCTTCTGTTTCTTTGCCAGGACTTTTTGTACACGCATTTATTTCAGGTATGTGTGTAACTATTCTTCCGAGCAGTTTTATGATGGTTGCTTTACAATGCTTGTCAGATAATGCTAACATCTGTATCATCGCAGAGCAACATCCGATGATTGCCTTTTCTCACTTAGTTTAAGTTCTTCTTGGTTCTTGGCATAACAAGTGATTTTTTATTGAAACCTGGGCAGTTTGGGTATTATAAGATTC
Source organism: Enhydra lutris kenyoni (assembly GCF_002288905.1). Classification (NCBI taxonomy): domain Eukaryota; kingdom Metazoa; phylum Chordata; class Mammalia; order Carnivora; family Mustelidae; genus Enhydra; species Enhydra lutris. The sequence continues at coordinate 32,326,403 of NW_019154090.1, forward strand.
TAGATCTTACTTAAATTTAATGTAACAGACTTCCTCTGACAGTGCGCTGGTGGGTGAAGTGGGCATGCCACCTCCTGCTGCCATGTGGAGGTGGAAGTCCAGTTTTTCCACTGTGCCTCCATTGACACCAAGGGAGTAAGGGTCTTCTTCGTACTGCTGTATGGAGTGGAATTTCAGGGTACCCTTATGGTTTCCACTGACAACTGTGAGGTGTGTTACCACTGTTACCACTGAACACTGGCAAAAATTCTGACTCTTTGTTAGGTTTTCTTTGACATACTCTGAAGAGAGAGAGAGTTGGATGGAGCACTTGTTATAGCCTGCTAAGGGTGCATATCTAGGCTCTCCATTTGACTTGTGCTGGCAGAATTAGGGGGTAAGGCTGCAGTTCTATTCTGTGTTGTTTGGCTGGAGTAGACCTTGTATTTTCTAGAAGTTTTTGTATTTCTAGACGACTCTTTCCCTATTTGGCCAGAGAGGGCAGACTTTCCTCTAGGCTTCTTCCTCGTCTTTCTGTCCTTCCTTTTGTCTTTCTTTCCTTTTTTCTTTATTTTTTTCCCTTCTTTTCTTTTGTGTCTATGATAATGAGGTACCATTTTTTCAGTATCTAGTCTAAAATATGTGAAGCAGAAAGAAGCCCCAAAGAACTTACCACCTGTGTTCTTCCAGCCCAAGGTCCCTAGCTGGACTGCCTTCCTCTAATTAACATTTCAGATCTGCTGGTGTTTGCTTTATATATAATGTCCAGGGTTTTTAGTTAAACTTAGCAGGAAGAATAGGGAAAAGTATGCCTACTCTATCTTCCTGGAAACAAATACCAGCAGGTAAGTTTCTTTCGATCTTTAAATGCCCTCACAAATTTGCAGATCAAAGGTGATAAATTATTTCAATTTTCTGAGGGAAAAATTGAGACACTTAGAGGTAATTTGCCTGATCAAAGTTGCTTAGAAATGTGGCCTTGGCTTCAAGTAAAATCTTGGAATTTTAACAGTTATTATTTTGCCTTTCCTTTTTCTTTCTATGTTTGTTAGAAAGAAAAATCTGGGAATAGGGCTAGTGAGAGTGGGGAAGGAAGGAATAGTTACCAAGAGAAGACTAAAGGATTATTTTTTTTTGTTTGTTTGGAAGCAGCAAATGTTTAGAATTATAAAACTAGGACTTTTTAGTGGATTTTAATTGACCTTTAAATATTGTTAATTTACACATATTGACTATATGATCTTCACTGTTACTTGTGTATGTCTCATCTTGTAAATGAATGATTTCAGTTATTTGTACTGTGTCCTGAAACTCAAAAGGCAAGGCACATGTTTAGTAATCACTGCCACTTCCTTAATTAAAGATTTGCATGGAAATGGGAAGGATGGGGAAAGTTTTCATCACTTTGCAGTGATGAGAGCTTGTATAAAACTTTTATCTGAATACTTTTGGTCCTATAAATTTTCTAGATTGCTTAGTATTTCAAGGAAGATTTTATTTTAGAATGCTCTCTTAAAACCCATTATTTAGAGTTGCTGAGATCTTTGCAATATTGCAAAGGCAATGATAAGCTTAGAGAATTAACTTCCCCTAAGCAAATTTTCCTAATTCTAATATATTTCCTAATAGATAGACCATTCATAACTCCTTTTTCCCTGATTTTGTCTTGATCACTAACACCACTCTTCAGAATTCCTGAATCTAAAATCAAGAAGGGATGAGAAATGGGGAAGACTTTTTAGGAATAAGTGAACTGAATTATCTGCTTGATCTTTCTGTGGCCATTTTGGTTCATCCAGTTCTGAGGAGTTCAGACCTGGCATATATTGTAGAAAGAGTGAGAACTTAGTTCTAGAAAAGAATATGTGGCACAGCAGAGGACAGTTGGGAGGGTAGAAAGAAGTAAAGGTGTATTCATTCCTATAGAAAATTCTCTTTGCTTCTCAATCAAGAGTTATGACAGTTCTGGTTTTACTAAGGAATTTGGGATTCTACTTAAGCTACCTACTGTTCAGGAATTTCCTGGAGTGCCTCTGTCTTCCATCCAGTCTCCTGGTCTTCCTAGAGAACCCAGTGGGAAAAAAGTCTTTGAAGGCAGCAGCTTCTAGGTTTTCACAGGAATTTTAGCTATAGGGATTTTTTTTTTTTCCTAAGTTGGTGGTGGTGTGTTCCAGCCTCTCAGCTGTTGAACTGACTCACTGAGGCATTCAAAGTTGTCTCCACTTTGGTTCAAGAAGCTTTTTTCTTACTTTAATTGCCAGGGAAAGCCTTGCTTCCCTACACTTCCTTTGTTGGAGGGGATAGGCTAATTTTTGCTTGGAGAAAGGAAAAGTAGATGATGATATCTGTCTCCTGCTTTCTCTTTTCTTTTTCCAAGCTATTCTTTTTTTTTTTTTTTAAGATTTTATTTATTTATTAGTCAGAGAGAGAGAGCGCGCGAGCACAGGCAGAGTGGCAGGCAGAGGTAGAGGGCAAAGCAGGCTCCCTGCCGAGCAAGGAGCCCGATGTGGGACTCGATCCCAGGTCTCCGGGATCATGACCTGAGCCAAAGGCAGCCGCTTAACCAACTGAGCCACCCAGGCGTCCGTCCCATTCCAAGCTATTCTTGAAAAAAGACAGCCACATATAAACTACCTGACCAGAAAGGAAACTATGAACTTGGCAGGAGGCAGACTTAGAGCTGAGAGGCAACTGAGAAATCTCAGTTACAAGATTGCAGTTATTTCCCTGAGACTAATTGTCACCTCCAGAAATCAGACCAGAAGGAATAAATATGCATTTTGCCCTGATACGGGCAGGGGAATGAGGAAATGGGGATTGGGGATTAGCCCTTTCATAGGAACTGACTGGGCCTCTGACAGGTCTTCTGAGACCTGCTCCCCAGCAGACAAATGAGATAGGAGGCCCATGCATAGTTTATGTTAGCCATTGGCATTGCCTGCTATAAAAGATGGTTATCTTCTATAACTCCAGAAAAGTTGCTTTAGTAGGGTATCGGAGTTGGCAAGTGTTAGGGGTCCCAAGACTGTTTTTTTTTTTTTTTAAGATTTTATTTATTTATTTGACAGAGAGAGACACAGTGAGAAAGGGAACACAAGCAGGGAGAATAGGAGAGGGAGAAGCAGGCTTCCTGCTGAGCAGGGAGCCCGATGCGATGTGGGGCTCTATTCCAGGACCCTGATCCCAGGAATCTGGGCAGAGCTGAAGGCAGAGGCTTTAACCCACTGAGCCACACAGGCACCCCTGAAGTGTTTCTTTTGGAGATAACAGTTTCTCTCAAGCGCCATCATTCTGGGTGAGTGTAATGGAATTCTGGAAGAATCTATCTAAATATCTTTGCTCTCTTTCTAGAACACAAAGCTACTGCTGCAAACAGTAAGAATAAATGTTTTCTAATGAATCAGAGAACCTGTGTGAACAGGAGAGAATCTTATTTCAACTTTCATTTCTGTATCTCACTTTGAATTTGGATACTTTGTGTCATTTAAAATTTTTTCCCACATACCACTTGCCCTTGTTCCATACCAGAAGCCATGCTAAACGTTTGCAAAGAATAAAGCAGTTTACTTCTAGGCTCAAATATTTAGTAACTTTGTATATAATACTTCTGATTGCAAAATTTTGTGCACCTGGAAAGGAGATCTGTGTGTCTAAATATTGATGTTTCAGTAGGGTTATTGAGCTTATCTCTTACACATGTTCACAAGGAAAGAAGATTTCTGTAACATCGGTTTCAAAGTACAAGTGCTCTATCACTTACTGATTTTCAGCTTTCTGAATCTATTGAGTGTTTCAAATAAAAGCTCAGAGGTTGACAGTTTTGTCTGGGAAGGGGTAATGGATTACAAAGATCTGTTACCTGACTATGCACCAATTTCTCAATTGGGGGAAGATACTCTTCAAAATTTAACAGATATTTGTGGGATAGCTTTTATGCACTGTGTAGTATTATAGGCCCTATGAAGTCAGTGGTGGTTAAAAGCTTACAAACCCTGCCGTGTCTAGTCCACATGCCCACTATTCCTTTGTACTCAAAGTGTGTTGTGTATCAGTCTGCATTAGAAATGCAGAATCTTAGACTCCAAATTTCCTGAACCAGAATCTGCATTTTACCGAGATTCCCAGAGTATTTATGTAGGTGTGAAATCCCGAGAATTTTGCTAGTCAGTTTAAGATCTCAGGCCATAGCCAACCATTGTATGCCATTCCTTGGACCATAGGAATTGGCCCAGAAATGGGTTTGTTTTCAAGGAGATGCTGGTAAAGGAAGTTCTTTCCTCTATAGAGAGAGCCAGAGGAAGGACTACTCTCTTTCTCTGAACTCTGTCTACTATGCTGTCTGGGTTCAATTCTTGAAACTGCTACAGCCTGATGATGCAGGTGAGGATGGGCAGAGGCAAAAGCATCACAGGAGCTTGGAGCAGAACCCTGATTGAACCATGCCCTACCCCTGGACTACTCAGTTATAGAAGCCAATATGTCTCCTAATATCCTAACTGATTCAGTCAAAGAGGCTATATCCTAGAGCCTTAGTAGAAAGGCCCATATGTCAAAAATACAACACACACCAAAATAGGTGAGTTTGGTCAGCAACATGTCAACCCTTATTGCTGCCTGCCAAGGGGTATATATGAGACACAGTTTTGGGAAATCTCTGGGCTTGGGACCAAATTGGAAGGCAAGGTGGAGGAGTGAAACTGCATGTTTTGCTGATAGAGGAGAGTGAGTGGTGAGTCATAGAGATATACAGATGCTTGGGGTTGTTGTGAAAGAGAAGGGAGAAGCCCTTGGATTCCTGAAATGGGATCTATGAGGTGGCCTAAGGCAGAATCAGTCTTCTCTGCTCCCTGCCTTCTTCTTGCTACCCTCATTTGCTCTCACCTTGCTTCTTGTACCACCCAAGGCAAATCAGTGGCCCTCTGCACCTTTTGTTTAGTGCCCTCTCCTTTCTCATCTTTCCGGATTCTCCTCCCACCTCCCCTGGTTGCACTTTTTCCAATTCCACACAATAGGGTTGTGAACGTATAATGGGTCCTTGATGTCTGTTTTTAGGAGGACTGTCTTAGCATGACTTACTCTAGCATCAGTCCAGTAAAGGGTAGAGAGATTGGTTGTGGATTCCCACATTCATGCACACAGATACCTCTGTTGTGAACCCAGAGGACCAAGCCTGAGGATATGAAATAATTATAACTCTGACAGTTTATGGAGCATTTATATTCCAGGCTCTGGGCTGTGCATTTGAAATGCCTTATCTGTTTAAATGCTTTTACACTCATTTTTCAGATGAGGAACTTGAGGCCTACAATAATAAGGATTCTTACCTGCAGTTACTAAGTGGGGAGCAGATTTGAAATCTTGTTTTATATGGGCAAATGTCATGTTAAATTACTAATTTGTGGTGCTTAGGCCTTGGTTATCTACTTATTATTTATATTTTCAAGCCATCGATTGTACATTTTTATTATATGAGCATGTCAGAAGACTATGAGTGATTGGGTTGAGTGACACATTCATGTTTCTGAGTGTGCACTGAGCCAAATAAATGCTTACCAGAGGGTTTTACCAAGAGAGAGTAGCTCTAAGTGTTTTAGTGCAGCAGACTTGGTTGTATTTTCACTGTTAACTATGATCCTTTAAGCATCTCCTTGCCATGTTTTGCTGTTTTCATCTGAAATACAAATATAAGACATAGGAAGACCTTTGTAGTGAATATAATTCTGCATGTCTTTTTTTTTTCAGATTTTATTAAATTTAGAAAGGGGGAGGGAAGGATCAGAAGGAGAGGGGGATAATATCCAGCAGACTCTGCATTGAGCGCAGATCCTGATGTGGGTACCCCCAGATCATGACCTGAGCCAAAATCAAGAGTCGGCTTGGTAACCAACTAAGTCACCCAGGTGCTCTGATCCCACATGCATTTTTTTTTTCTTTTTGATAGCTGAGAATATGAGGCTCAGCAAGATGAAGCAGTGCAGTAGAATTTGCAGTTCATGCAGCAGTGTCAGAATCAGAACCCAGTTATCTTAATTCTCAGATAAAACATTTTTCTTTTTTCTTTTACTCTTTCTTATTAATGCTATTCAAACAGATTTTCCAAACTCTAGGTTAATTATTGATTTTTACTTTATTTTGTAATAAAGTGATCTTTTTTTTTGCATTTAAAAAAAATTATTTATTTTTATTTTCACCATAACAGTATTCCTTGTTTGTGCACCACACCCAGTGCTCCATGCAATCTGTGCCCTCTCTAATACCCACCACCTGGTTCCCCCAACCTCCCACCCCCTGCCGCTAAAGTGATCATTTTTAGATTCCTTCCCCCCCAGTGATCTCTTTGCTGGCGTTCTGATGACACATTTTAATCTAGATGGCCAGGCTTCTAAGTAGAAGTGAGGAGCATGGTAAATCTTCTCCATGAAAAGCAATGATGAGGGTGCCTGGGTGGTCAGTTGGTTAAGCCTCTGCCTTCGGCTCAGGTCATGATCTCAGGGTCCTGGGATGGAGCTCTCTGCTCATTGGGGCGCCTGCTCCCCCCTCCCTCTGCCTGTCTCTCTGCCTACTTGTCATCTCTCTCTCTGTCAAATTAATAAATAAAATCTTTTAAAAAAAGCAATGATGAAACAAACAAAATTATGAAAACCATTTGAGAACTCTTGAAATAAGTCCACCAAAGATATAAAAACAAATTTAGAAGCATTTATTTTTAAAAATTCTACTGAGTTAGAACTGTGAAAACCTGTGGCATGTTAGCCTGGGATGCTTCCATTCATCCTACCCACAAGACCCATTTCAGTCTGTGCAGAAGTTCTGTTAGGACATGGCAAGTTGAGCAGCTTCACTGCTAGAGGGGAGTGACGATTTGGAATGGGGTGCAAAAATATCACATCCTTAAGTGTTACTGAAAATTGTATGATCTCAGTAACAAACAAAAAAGGAAGGCCTACATTGCAACTAGCTTGAAGCTATAATCCTAGTTGGAGAAAACATTTTATCAGGGAAAGCCAGGGGATGAGATAGCCATAGTGGGCCTTGATGTGCTCCAGAATATCTCTGGTCATCTGGAAGGCTAGGTACATGATTAGGCTGTGCACATACTCAGTAGAGACTGGACAGACCCCACCTATATATTCATCCTGGCAGATTGTGAGTCTTTGCACACACAGAAAGTTAAAGTCAAGGCAGTCTTGTAAACCACCTGAACTTTAAATACATTTCACAGCCTACACATAGCTCCATCTTAAAATGGCAGACCGGTTTAGGGTGTTTGAGTACAACTTCTGACCAGTCCTTGCTTGACCATAAACTATGCTATCACAAGGGCAACACTGAGGAAGTCAGACTTAACCAAGTAAGAGTAAAGAAAATAACTGAGCAGAGATATTAGTGGTCACACACTGTGAGGGAGGCAAACTCTGTAGAATTAGTTCAGGCAAATGACTAAACACTTTAAAAAAGCAGCAACAGTAATAGTGCCCAGGAAGAAAAAAATAGAAATCTTGACTTGCTACATTATTTGAAATGTCTGGTTTTCAACAGTGTTCAGTTTTCAACAGCAAAATATGTGTACAATGAATGCCAGCTGTTATACAAAGAAATAGGAAAGTATCACCCATACTCATAAAGAAAAAAGTCAATACCTAGTATCTCTGAGGAGTCCAGTTGTTGGACTCTGTAGACAAAGACTCAAATCAGCTATTATAAATATGTTCGAATAACTAAAGGTAACTATCAAACAATGAAAGAACAATATGATAATAATGATTAACTAAATTGAGACTCTTAATAGAGATATAAATTATACAAAATAAATGGAAATTCTATATATAACAGTAAAATAACTAAAGTGAAGAATCTTTATATTGGCTCTGCAGCATATTTGAGATTGCAGAAAAAAGAATCAGAAAATTGGAAGACAGATCAATAGAATTTGTTCAAGCAGGAGAAGAGAAAGAAAAAAAGAAAAATGAGGAGAGCATCAGGGAATTAATGGGGTACTATCAGTCATACTAACATACACAAATTGGGAGTCTCAGAGAAAAAGGGAGAAAGAAAATATCAGGAAAAAATACTTGAAGACATAATGGCCAAATACTTTCTAAATATGATTAAAAACTGATGTACAGGGGTTCCTGGGTGGCTCTGTTTGTCAAGCATCCAGCTATTGATTTTGGCTCAGGTCATGATCTTGGGGTCCTGGGATGATGGAGCCCTGCATTGGGCTCTGAGCTCAGCAGGGATCATGCGTCAGGATTCTCTCTCTCTCTTTGCCCCTCCCTGCCTAAAATAAAGAAATAATCTTTTGCAAATAATGAAAATAGAAAAATAAATCTACAGATCCAACACTCGATGTCTTCCAAGTATAATAGGTGCCAAGGGAGTCATACCTGGATATTTCATAGTCACATTGCTGAAAACCAAAGACAAAATCTCGAAGAAAAGAAAAAATGATTCATCATATATAAGAGAATGACAGTATGATTAACAGCTGGCTTCTTATCCAAAACAAAAGAAACCAGAATGCAGTGATATGACATATTCAAAATGTTGAAAGAATAGGACTGTCAACCAAGATATATAAATCCATTAAAGTTATCCTTCAAGACATCTCAAGAATTCTAAATCCATTAAATTTATCCTCCCAAATAGACATTTCAAAAAGAAAAACATTCCCAGATTAAAAACGAGTGAGTTTGTTGATAGCACACCTGTATTATAACAGATACGAAAGGAATTCCTTTAGGTTGAAAAGAAATTTTACTAGATGATAAGTAGAATCCACATGAAGAAATAACACTGCAAGAGATAAATATACTGGTAAATATAAAGACCATATAAATTTTTTTCTTTTTTCTTCTTTTAACTGCTTGGAACTATATGAGATTGCATAAAACAATACTTATAAAATTGCATTACTGAACTTATAACAGGTAAAGATGTAATGTATATGAAAATAATAACAAAAAGGAGGAAGAAATGGAGCTAAATTGGAATAAGTTTCTATATTTTATAAGAATTAAGTCAGTATTAATCTGAAGTAGGTTGTAATAATCTAAGAATTTGCAGTGCAAATCCTAAACCAACCACTAAAAAACCCCTCAAAATATTTAAGAAGAAACTAACAAAATAATTAAAATTATGCACTGTAAAATACCCATTTATTCCCACAGAAAGTGGTAGCAGATGAACAGATAAACAAGAAAGGCATGAAACAGAGAAAACCAAAAAGCAAAGTGGCAGATTTGAATGAATCCATACCAAAAGTACACTAAATGTGAATGAATTGAAAACTCTAATCAAAGGCAGAGATTGTCAGACTGGATAAAACTTCAAGTTCCAGCTGTGTGTTGTCTATAAGAGTGACGGTTATAATCCAAATAGGTAAAAATCAAAAGCATGACAGTGATGTACCATGTAAACGATAATCTTAAGCAAGTTGGAATGGCTCTACAATTATGAGAAAAAAATAGCTTTTAAGACAATATATGTTAATAGAGACAAAGAAGGTTATTTAATAATGTAAAAGTGCCCATTAATCAGGAAGATAAAACACTTATGAAAGTGTAAACACTTAATAAGAGATCTCCAAAATATATGAAGCAAAAATGAAAAGAATTGAAAGAAGAAATAGATTACTCAACAATAATAGTTGAAAACATCAGTATCCTGTTCTTAATAATTTATATAACAGTATTTTATATGATAGAAAATCAACAAATGTGCAGAAGACTTAAATAACACTACCAACCAATATGGACCGACACCCTTGGGGATACTTCACCCAGCAGCAGTACACATAGAACATTTTTGGGGGTAGGCTATACATTTTAGGCCAAAATCAAGACACAGTGAATTTAAAATGATTGAAATCATATAATTTTGTCCTCAGGCCACAATATGATTAAATTAAAAATCAACAACAGAAAAAATTTAGGAAATCCCTAAGTTGGAAATTAACATATTTCAATTAATCCATGATCAAAAAAGAAATCACATGGAAATCAGAAAGTATTTTAAAGTGAATAAACCAAAGCATGGCACATCATAATTTGTGGGATGAAACCAAAGCATTGATTAAAGAAAAACTTAAAGCTTTAAACACCTACATTGGAAGTGAAGAAAGATCTCAAATCAATAACCTAGCATTTTGCCTAAAGAAACTAGGAAAAGAAGAAAAAACTAAATGGAAAATAAGCAGAATAATGTAAACAATAAAGATTGAAGTGAAAATCAATGAAATGGAAAACAGAAGAGCATTAGAGAGTATTAATGAAGGCAAAAGTCGAAAAGCTAACAAAGTTGACAGCTTGTGTGACACCTGCCCCCCAACTCAAGATGATATTACAATCAGGAAGGAAAAGAGGGAAGTTTTGTGCTAACCCTGAAGAATTTAAAGGGCTTAGAAAGGAATATTATGGAGAGTTTGATCAAATTGAATTTGATCAAATTGTCAACAAATTGGACAACTTAGCAGACCACATCCAGCAACATACATAAAGGATTTACATCATGAACAAGTACCATTTGTCCTAGGAAAGCAAAGTTGATTTTATACCTGAAGATTAATGTGACACACTATCTAAATGTAAAAAAAAAAAAAAAACAACTATAAAACTTTTAAAAAAGACATAAGAGGAAATGTTCATGACCTTAGGATAGGCAGATGATTCTTAAATATGAAACCAAAATTGAGATCCATAAAATAAAATTTTATAAAGTGGACTTAATCTAAATAAATCTTTTGCACCTCAAAAGACACCAAGAAAATGGAAAAAAGGGTCACAAACTGGATGAAAATATTTCAAATCATAGCTGATAAAAGGTCTGCGTTTATTACATATAAAGAGCTCTTACAGTTCAGTGCAGTTGACCTTTGAATATCATGGGTTTAAACTGCACTGGTCCAGTTATACATGGATTTTTTATAGTATTGTACATATATTTTGTTTTATGGTTTTCTTAATATTTTCTTTTCTCTGGCTTACCTTATCATAAGAATACTATTATACAAAATATATGTTAATTGGCTGTTTATGTTATCAGTAAGTCTTCTGGCCAACAGTAGACTAAATTAAGTCTTTAAGGAGGGGAGTCAAAATTTATACATAGCTTTTTAACTCTAAGTGGGGGTTGGTGTCCCTAACCCCTTTGTTTGTTCAAGGGTCAACTGCACTGAGAATAACATCCTAATTTAAGAAAATGGAAAATTATTTGAATAGGTATTTTACGAAGAAGCTACAGAAATAGTATATAAGCACATGAAAAGATATTTACTATAATTACTCCTTTAGGAAATTCAAATTAAAACCACAATGAGATACCACTGGAAAGACTATAATAAAAAAAGCAGACTATAGCAGATATTGGCAAGGATGTAGAAAAACTGGAACACTCATAGATTGCTGATGAGACTGTAAGCTGGTGCAGACACTTTGGAAATAATTTGACAGTTTCTTAAAAAGTTAAACATAAATTTACCATACAACCCAGTAATTCCACTCCTAAGTATCTACCCAAGAGAAATGAAAACATATGTTTTCCCAAAGACTTTTATTATGAATGTTTGTAGTAGCTTTATGTGTAATAGCTCCAAAGTGGAAAGTGCCCATCAAGTAATGAATGGATAAACAAAATGTGGTATATTCATATAATGGAATACTATTCAGCAATAAAACAAACAACTGATACGTTCTGTAACACGGGTGCATTTGTAAGACATTATGCAAAATGAAAGAAGCCAGAGGCAACAAACAGTATATATTGTATGATTTCCAGTATATGAATTATATATTTTATATGAAATGTCCAGTAAAGGGTAATCTGTGGAGGCAGAAAGCAGTTCAGAGGTTATCTGCAGTAGAGACTGACTGAAGATGGGTCTGAGGGATCTTTTCGGGTGATGGAAATGTTCTAACACTGGATTGTGGGGATGGTTGCACAATGTTATAAATTCATTATGATTTGTTGAAGTACTTAAAATGGGGAGTTTATGGTATGTAAGTTATACTTCAATAAAAGTAAAACTGTTAAGAAAATATTCTAGGTAAAACCAGCCAACCAACAAACAAAGCAAGCAAACCAAATGCAAAAGTACATGTATCAAAAACTAAAAAAACAAACAAAACAAAACAAAAAACTACAGCCTTGCCTTGAACTTCTTGGTTAATGTTGAAATAGTGTCCCAGAAACAAGGCTAATTTTGCAGAGTAAGGATTAACCCAAGTACCCTGCCCTATGACAATGGTAGGTGCATCATATACTGTTTAGTCCTAAAAAGATATAAGCTTCTTTAGGTACTTGTTTCTTTTATTTATTTGCCATCACCTCTCCTCCCCAAAATCCCTAGTCAGAGCTTAGTTGCTGTTGACTGATGTCTCTGAAAGAGCTTGTTGTCCCCTCCTAGTCAGGGGAGAACTGCATGTAATCCTTTCTCAACCTAAATTCCTTGTGGGAGGAGAGGGAGGGCACAGAGCCATGAACTGATCAGGACTGAATTTCATATTTGGGCCAGTAAAGATGATTCTGGTCTGTAACTACACTTGTCACACATTCTTACTCTGAAAGAGTTCTTAGAGGTCACCTGGCTGAGCTCACTTCTTTGCAGCTGGTGACCACCTGTCTTAGTGACTCTAACACTTTGGATTCAAAATAGTAAAAATATGTGCTCTTACTTCTCTGGCTCAAGGCAGATTTTAAAGATTTAAAGGGCCCTGGTTTCTTTGGGTAAGTATTTCTCCCTGTAAATATAAAGGATTCTTATCATTACCAAAACATTCTGAAAACAATGCCGTTCCTGGCATTTGACCCTATTTCATATCTGTATACAAAATAACTATGCACTGAAGCCTTACTATCTTACATTTTCAAGGTTCCAGAAAGCAAGAAAGTGGTAAATAAAGGGGCTATTACAAATGGAATTTCTCTGCAGCCTCACAATTAGTCTTCTGAGAACCTCATAAGCAAAAATGCTAAGTGAAAGAAACCTATAAAACATTGTGCATTGTTCCCACTTTTCTGTTCCCTGTTTTCTTAGAGTCCTCAGGCTTAGAGACCCCAGGGTACTGGCAGGTGCAGTTTTCCATGGAAACTAACCCTGAAAGAATGAAAACCAAAGAGAATTGTGTAAAGTGCCCTCACTCCGTGTAATTTCCTTGCCAACAGTATTTGAGGTCAACCTGGCTTACTTCATGAAGTAAGTAAGGAGGGTTTGCTCAGCTCCATTGGTTGGAAGTCACAGATTAGTGTTATTTCTGTTTCTAGAGGAACAGCCTTCCCTACTGGGTCTGACTTTCAAATACCTCTTATTCTAGCCTCATTCTAGGTTGTTGTTGTTTTTTTCACATTTAGGTTGCCTTTACTTACTTTGTTCATTATAAAATAAATTGGTGTATTTTTAAAGAACCGCGTGAGAAGAATTTTATATGTATATATATAAATTCAGACAGTACAAAAAGTCAAAAAGTAAAAGGGGCACCTGGGTGGCTCAGTGGGTTAAAGCCTCTGCCTTCCACTCAGGTCATGATCTCAGGGTCCTGGGATAGAGCCCTGCATCGGGCTCTCTGCTCGGCAGGGAGCCTGCTTCCTCCTTTCTCTCTCTGCCCACTTGTCTGTCAAATAAATAAATAAAATCTTAAAAAAAAAGTCAAAAAGTAAAAATCTCTATGAGAGCTTCTTCCCAGAAGCAAAATGGGTGTAAGTTGTAAGAATGAGTGTGATTCCTCCAACACTGGCCAGAGGAACACTTTTTTAAGAAAATATTTTACTTATTTATTATTAGAGAGAGAGTACAAAAGCGAAGCAGAGGGAACAGCAAGCTGAGGAGTAAGCAGGCTCCCTGCTCAATGTGGGACTTGATCCCAGGACCTTGGGATCATGATACCAGCTGAAGGCAGATGCTTAACTGACTGAGCCACCCAGGTGTCCCAAGAGGAACACTTTCATTAGTATCTGCCACAGTGGAGAAATAGGTCTCAATTCTGGAAAATTTCTGGGCTTGAAATCAATTTGGGAACTCTCTGCACCTTGCTCTGTAATTTAATTAAAAAAAAAGTAGCTTAGAAGACTTTCTTCATCAATTCACAGATCTAGCTCATGCAGTAGATCAGTGGTTCTTAAACTTGAGAGTGTATCAAAATCACCTGGAGGACTTGGTACACTTCAGATGACCAGGCACCCCCCCCTTACAGTTCTTGATTTCATAGGTCTGGGAATTTGTATTTCTAACCAGCTCTCAGATGCTGCCAGTTGTGCACCATTCTTTATTAGTGCTGTGACTGGATGCTCTGAGCAAATATGGAGATCCATCTCAGCAAAGCAGTACACCACTGTATGAACTTATCATACTATTTTAACCAACCCCATATCATTAAACATTGTGAAGTTCTTTTTATTATCTCATTGTAATCTTATAATGCAATAATATGGATACTTAACCATTTTTAAGTATTCACACTATGAATTATCTTATTTTATTTTCACAGAAATCCTGACTTGGAGGTATTGTCATTATGCCCATTCTACAGATGAGAAGACTGAGTCTCAACAATTATATAATGCAATTAAGGTTCATACAGCAAATAAACAATAATACATATACAACAAATAAATTAAGGCAGATTTACCTGATTCCAGGGCCCATGTTCTTTTCAGAGTCCCTGCCTACAAGGAATTTATAGGTTAGTGAGAGAATTAGGGATGAGGCACAAAAGACTAAGAATAATAGAACGTGATAAATGCCATAAGAAATGCAGAGAAGTTGGTTTAATCAAAGAAGGGATCAGGGTGTACATTCTTCTGGGCCCCCGTCCTTAGAAGTTCTGGCCCTTGGTTATATGCTCTACTATCACTATTTTGAAATTCATAATTTTTAAAAAAGATTTTATTTATTTATTTGACAACGATCACAAGTAGGCAGAGAGACAGGCAGAGAGAGGGGGAAACAGGCTCCCCGCTGAGCAGAGAGCCCGATTTGGGGCTGAAGCCCAGAACCCTGGGATCATGACCTGAGCCTAAGGCAGAGGCTTTAACCCACTGAGCCACCCAAGTGCCCCTGAAATTCATAATTTTTTAACAAAGGCCCCATATTTTCATTTTACACTGGGCCATACAAATTACATAGCTACTTTTGAAATGGTAGGTTTACTCTTCAAAAGTTTTAACAGTGCCTTTAAGAATCACTAAAACTGGCATCTGCACAAAGTTCACTCTCCAATGTTTACTGTACCTTCTTGGGGACAGGGAGCATTTTGAATTGATTTGTGCAGCTTTTTATTCTATACTGCTTTGTTTCCGATCTTCCAGTAGAAACCCAACTGAGATATTTTTTTCTATCTTGAATACATTCAGAGAGGCAAGAAGAAACATTTGTCAAGGAAAAACATCACCAGGACAGTAAATCTGAAGGGAGAGAACAGCTTTCCAAAACCAGCCATAAATGACTTTTTTGGGAGGGGTAAGGGAAGGAAGAATCATCTGTTACTTCCCATCTCCTGGACCACATTGATTTATTAGTTTATTGTTAACTGTAGTTTGCAGCCTCTGAAATTTACTCTTCTTGTGTAAAGCAAAGACGAGATTCTGAAATTTTGCTACATTAGCTAATTTCATATATTTTCCAGGGAGAAAAACTTATTTCCACGTCTGTACACTGGGAAAATTCCATTATGAGCACAGTGCACATCAACTATGCCCCATGGGAGTTCTGCCTTGTGTATTTCATATTTCACGCCATAAACAATGTTATCCGATTTTATAATTAACATTAAATTTTTATAGGAAAAAGTACCTTGTTATACTAGTTGTTAACCTTTCGATGTATTTAAAGCTCATTTCATAAGGAGCCATATGCTTCTTCATCACCATCCTAAGTGGGCCCTGTTGCTAAGTGTTATGGGATCTTGTAATGAAAGATATATACACAGTGTGTTTGCCCAGTACCAGGGGCAGAATTAAGGGAGCAGTGGGAGCCTTAATTCTTGAATTTCTTGACTTCTGTGGATTTCATTTGCAATTTCAGCATTCCAGTGATATTTCCTTTCTCACACCCATTCTTTTTTTCTTTCTTCCTCAACATCCCCGCCTTCTCTCCAGCCCAGATAATTATTTAAACATTCATACTTACTTTCCTACCACATCTGAATTATATGATTAGTTATATGATTCTACTTATTTGTTTTTGAGAGAGAGAGAGAGAGAGAGGGAGGGAATACAAGCAGGGAGAATGGGAGAGGGAGGATCAGGCTTCCCGCTGAGCAGGTAGCCCAATGCAGGGTTCCATCCCAAGACCCTGAGGTCATGACCTGAGCCAAAGGCAGCTGCTTAACCAACTGAGCCACCCTGGTACTCGCCTAGTTATATGATTAATGAAGTAGTGCCATCTCTCATAGGACTTAATTATTGCTTAAATGTTTCTAAGTTATTGCTCAATGACACAAATCCATCTAGGACAAGACATGTAATAAGTAAGCAATGCTTACCTTAACAGGTATTTATATACTTTTCCAAAAATGTTAAGTGGATAACAGCTTACATGAAAATAGGTTCTCAAGCTTGTATTTAAAGTAAAAGCAGAGAATGGCAAAATTGGCCATTGAAGATCTCTTACCTCAAGAGATTGGTATTGATGTACCAGTTGTACATTGCTTAAGAATATGGGTGCATGTATGTTTAATGTGACAATAATTTTTACTAAAGCTAAAATTAAACAACAACCAAATCAGACCAAAAGCAGGTATTAAAGAAGACTCTTTATGCAGACAGCTGGACAGCCAAACCATCTGTGTTCTAACACATATCAAGCAGTGAATGAGGAATGGATGGAGAGACTAATGTGGTCTTGTTTGCTGGTTTCTTTCTTTCTGTTTTAATGTTAAACATCTCCAAATTAATTTATGTTAATTGATTGTTTGCTCATGGGGATTAAGAGAAATGGTAGTCTCATTTTACAGAGGATGAAGTTTCAAAGTCTGTAGCTGAAATTTGCAGGTGGTGCAAACTTATACTTCTGATGTAAATTTGAATTTTTGTGACATGCATACCCAGAGAGGTAAGACATTCTTACTGCAGTATCATTCAACTTGTACAGAAAAGAGTGTTTCAGTTAGATGGTGGTATAGCCTGAAATAGTGCTTCTCAAACTTCAGTGAGCCTCTGAATCCCCTGAGGGATCATGTAGATTGAGAAGATCTGAATTGGGACCTGAAATCCTGAATTTCCAAGTTACTGAGTCATGCTGCTCCTGTTGATTGGAACAGTATACACTGAATAGTCAGAGTGTGATGGAATGAGTATGGGGAACTGAAGAAGGAGTGGTTGGTCATGACGTCTGCCTTCACCTGTGCCGTTGTATACTAATCTCTGAAAATGTCTTAATTCCAGTTCTTCACCAAAAACAACAAATAGGTGTTTAAGTTAGTTGGAACAGATACACAAATGCTTTTAATGTGAAAATATTTGTTATTCGTTACAATGTATACATTTATATTTTTGGTTTCATATTAAAAAAACCCCCAATACTGAAACTGTTCATAGTTACTATCAAGGTTTGAGGTCTGAGTTGCAAACTTAGAAGACTAAAACAGGTAAAAACATCTCTAGTTGGTAAATCAGCTCCTGCTTAGCCATCTTCTATGACTGGTGGTTGTCAATTTTACTTTAAAAGCACTCCCCCGGCATGAAATTTTATAACCTTATTTAATATAGCCTGCTCAGTCTTTAAGTTATATTTTTTATTACAAACCAGTTCTTTTTGTGTTTAATTTAAGATCTGCAATTTAAAAGAATTGTCCCTGAACTCATTTGAGTTAGAGAATATAAATCTACTACCCGGGATGCCTGGGTGGCTCAGTTGGTTGGGCGGCTGCCTTCGGCTCAGGTCATGATCCCGGTGTTCTGGGATCGAGTCCCGCATCGGGCTCCTTGCTCAGCGGGGAGCCTGCTTCTCCCTCTGCCTCTGCCTGCCTCTCTGTCTGCCTGTGCTCGCTCGTGCTCTCTCTCTCTAACAAATAAATAGATAAAATCTTAAAAAAAAATAAATCTACTACCCAATTAAAGGAATCACATTAGGGTAGGATTTATTTCCCATAAGCCATGTGATTTCCTCTCAAAGTAGCAAGACATTTTTGGCTTAAAGATAATTTTTTTAAATGATGCAAACTCTGTATCAAAATAATATTATGGCCTATAATCCCAAGTACTGTCATTTTTCTGTAGAATAGGACATTTCATTGGAACTCATCTAATAAGTAGAAGTTCATCCCCGTCGTTTATTCTGTAAAACAATGACTATTATTTTGCAATAACAGTGCCCTTTGACTAGACTATTTAGAAGTAAAAGCACATCATGAGACTTTGATAATTCAAAGAATCACATTTTTAAAATATTTGCACTGATTTTTTAAAAAAAATCTAGACTGTATTTGCTACCCACTGACATAACTTGGAAAATAATAGTACAAGTGGTAGGGGAGTTTAAAATTTCAATTAGCTAATGTGATCAGAATAAGTTCTTTTCTTCATGGGCAAAATAGACTCAGAAACACAGGATATTTCTTTAGATGAAGATGCTTTTGGGTATTTGGTTTCTCTAGCATTCTTTTACCAGCAGGATGGAAGACAGGGCTTCTGGTGAGGTTAGGGTGAAAACTAAGGGTGCTAGGAACAGTGGGAGTTCAGGGTGTGGCCGCTGACCAGGGTGCTGAGAGGGGAAATTGTTAAATTGCAGCTATCTGTCCGTTCCAGTTAGTGATGGAGATGGACAAACTTTTGCACTTACCCTGTGGTTCTTCCCATTGGAGTGTCCAGTGTGGAGTCCAGTGAGTGATATAACAGAGGTGGTTGCCTTTGTGCAACAGTAATTTAAAGGAGAATTAGAATTTATTGTGATCAGCACAAGGCTTTTACTCTGTAGAATACTAGTTGATACTTTATTTGTTCAATTAGATTAAAAAGATGTTTAAAAATACATTTTAGTTCATTTCTTTCCATGCATTATCTTTCATGGGACTGGCTGGAAGCTCAGTGAATATTGGGTGGGGAACTAGTAGACTCTTGCCACAGATGTTTGGCATTTTAGTGAATCATGATGCTATTTCATGATGTTATGACATGTATGCTCTTAGAAAAGGCCGTTCAAGATGGTGTTGTCCAAGGGCTGGATGAAATTTCCCTCATGTGCCCAGAGTAGCTAGACATATTAAAAAAGAAAAAGAAAGAAAAGGAAGGAAGAAAGAAGGTAATGCTACAGTGTGACAGAGTGAAAGGTGAACACTTAGGTGTCGCAGTTCCAGTATGGTAGATGGAATTGTTCACTCCTTCAGTGCCCCCTTGTGCCCAGTATACTGTAACAGGATAATAAAGTTAAGCACTGTAGAAAGAGACTTGTTGAAAGCCTCCTCCATTATAGTTACATTGTAGCAATGTGTGGTTTTAGCTACTAGAAGAGCAAAAAGAAATATTTATCTTTGTGATCCTGGAACAAAAAGTTATAAATTGGGGCATATCTTTATAATGTTAAATGGTTTTCTCATCAAAATAATAAATTTTACTTGCATTTAAATTAAAAGTATTTTCCCTCTCAAATTTATGTGTAGACTGATCATACATACACACACACACACACACACACGTTCATTCCTCTACAATCAACCAAGCTATGAACTTGGATTATTGTTTACAAACAAATACAATCATTTGGAATTCAAGATGATTTTTGTGAAAATAAAATAATTTTTTTTTTTGGTACGGAAATCAAACTAACTTTTTTTTTTTTTTTTAAAGATTCTATCCATTTATTTGACAGAGAGAAAGATCACAAGTAGGCAGAGAGGCAGGCAGAGAGAGAGGGGGAAGCAGGCTCCCCGCTGAGCAGATAGCCCTGTGCGGCGGGGCTCTATCCCAGGACCCTGAGATCATGACCCGAGCTGAAGGCAGAGGCATTAACCCACTGAGCCACCCAGGCACCCCTCAAACTAACTTTTTCGAAGAGGGCATGGATCAGAGTCTTTCTGATAGACTTAATGGGAATTGAGTATTTTTTTTTACACTGAAACAAACCATGAAAGACTATGAACATCATTTTATTACTGTTTACCTTACAATTTACCTTATAGTTTATCTTATAGGTAAGGATGCCCTCCTTTTGGGATGAAATGGACACAAGTTAATAGTGTTTCATTCTTGATGAGCTGACATCAGGTGTTCACATTTGGCTTATTCATTCCACCTAAGGAAAATAGCAGTGAATCTCTAACATGGTCTGCCAGGGATAAAGGAACAGTATAAATTCTGAATAATCTCTCTGTCCTCTACTTTTATGCAAACTCAATTTAAGCAATTCAAGATGCAAGAGTGCTTGTTTGTTGTTGATTTTCTGTAACTGTAAGACAAGCATTGGGACATGTGCTGCAGAATTTTCCAGCAGCAGTGACATCTGATAATTGATAAAAGTGGGTAACAAAACTAAAGCTTTGTTATGGGTAAGCACCCACTTTGTTATGGGTAGGAACCCACTGAGCACTGAGTTGGTTTTGCTGATTTGGATTTTCTAATTGCCCCTAGGCAGATTCCACTAGAAGCAGCATTTAGAGCTGTAACCATCAACAGTGACCAACTGGCACAATTCTCTCTTTATACTGAGGAAGAAGCTGAAGTTACAGAAGAGAAAGAAATCTAGTCTCATGGGTCAGAGTAGAAGCTTGAATCAAGGTTTCAACTAGAGTTCATGTTAACTACAGACTACGGTTACCATTTACAGAGGCTGTTAGGAGTAACTGCTTCTGTATGTGACTACTCTGAAATAGGAATGGGACTAGATCTTAGGATTTCTGACTCTTCATCTAGTGCTTTTTCTTGCCTGTTACATGGTTACATCACTCCATCTTCCTTCTCTAATGCGAAGACTTGACCCATTCCAAACCTCCTTTGGAAGAAAATGGGTCAATATGTAAGAATGCCTTTGGGCTTAACAATCTCATTAGGAAAATTAAAATTTTTATTCCACTTGAAATAAACTGCTGACAACTTAAAGTACAGTGGAAAAGAAATTCACCATAGGTAAAGAGGATGGGGAACCTTTGGAATTTCTTTTCAATAAAAGATCCCGCAAATAGAAGAAAAGCCCCTGAAACTCTGGTTTTATTAAGGCCCATTAACTTGTGTACTTGAAACAAGAGTATGAAGCTTTTAAAAATCTGCCCTTTCAAAAAATTTGATAAGTTATGTAGGTAGTTACAAGTACTTAAGACGAAAATGAACACTTTTCCTTGGTAAATGTATTTCAGGAACATTGAGAAACCATAACAAGAAAGTTGAGGGTAATAGAACCTCACCTAGTAATTTTCTGGGGTGAGAAGACAAGGCAAAATGGCCCAGGGCTGAAAGGAAAAAGAGAAAGAAGGATAACTCATTGCTAAATAATGTATATAAAGTTCTGTCCTGAAAATCTTATTTTGGGTAAGAACTTTTAACTTTGCTGACAATCTGATCACATTTGATTCATGTTTAAATAAATAGTCTTTGTGTTTCTGGTCAATAAAAACCTGAATACAAGTGAACTATCTTTGCTTATTCTATACCGATATAATTAGGTGGACAATGGGAAAATCCCATCAATGTCTCACTTTACAGTTAACCTAATATTGCTTTCAGCTGGATTGTGGAGGGGATTCTTGGCATTTCTGCTTGAGAGTCTATTCATTTAGCTTGTTAGGGACATTTTTCTTGCTTAAATTCATCTTCAAGTGGCCATTATAACTTGGTCCCAAAGGTAGTGAACGGGTGAGTAGAGAATAGAATTCTTAATGTCCATTTTCTCTGTTCCCTGTGTTTTTGCTTCTCCAAGTGCTGTCTGCAAACTGGTCACATCATCATCACCTGGGAGCTTGCTTGAAATGCAGATCTCAGGCCCTCATGCCTGCCTGTTGAATTAGAACCAACATTTTTAGGACATCCTTGGGTGAATTGTAAGCGCATTAAAGTTTGAGAAGCTGCTATGATCTACATAAATAACACTTCCTCACATCGAAGTGTTGATTATGAAGTTAATAAAGTCTAAAACATACTTCACATGCTTTAAGTGCCTACTCTGGGAAAAACTGGAGAATAAAATGAGTGAGATTATCTGTTTGTATATAGCTTTCTATGCCTCAGCTTGATGTTTCTTCTCTACTTTAAGGCAGCAACTCTTCTGCTGAACCAACTTGGCTTTTGAATGGTTAACTGACTTACACCTTTCATAAATCTGTATTAAACACTCTATGTACCAAGCAAATAAAAAGATGATGAAGACATCCCTCTCTTCTTGAGCAATTCAGACTGTGGCCAGGGAAGCAAAATTAATGTTTCAATGAGCCCTAATTCAGACATTCTTAATTTCAAGTGGGTCACAGACTCTGGTGATAGCATGATGAAAGCTAAGGAACTTTCTCAGGAAATGTCCACAATTTTGGAAGTTAAAGTAACCAGATTAGGTCCAAGATGGGGCTGCCTATGCTAGGCTTTATGTCAGCAAATCAAAACTTAAGTAAGTTTTCATGCTCAGCTCTCCTAGAAGAAGACCTTAGATCAACCAATCCGTAGTTTCCTGCTTCGCCCAAGTTACCTGAGCTGCTTCCAAGATGTCTCTTTGTTCCATGTAAGGAAATCAGCTTTGCTTTAACCAATCAGAAAATGCCCAGTATAACTTCCTTGATCCTGCTCACTTTGGTTTATAAAAATCTCTCATCTTGAACAACTCTTTGGATCTTCTGTTTGCTAGTTTAGATGTTGCCTGATTTATGAGTCACTGAATAAAAGCCTGCTAGATCAGTAAAATCTTTATGGAATATCTGTCGATATGGGGAATTCATGGTACCACTGGAGCCCATTTTAGACCTCTTCAGATAGTTCTCCTAATCTGCTTCACTTTGGCCACAGTGTCTAGGATTCATGAATCTTAGAAATATCCCAAACTCTGAAATCATATATAAAATTCTGCTTACGTGCATTTTTTGTGGAGAGAAACTGTAATATTAATCTGGTTGCCAAAGAAGTCAATTTCCCAAAAAGCAGGTTTAATAGATAATAATCATTTAGAAGGTTTACTTAGATCTTTACTACTTAGCAACAGAACAGGATGGGTAAATAAGAGATTCAGGGGTGGGATCTAAAGAAAATATAAGTGAATTAGTCTAGTTTCACACTCAATTTCTCTTCCCTACTGAGCTGGTGAACACTTGAGGCACCTTCTTCAAACCCCATGTCCACATATTCATAGGTGTTTCTGGAGGGGTGTTCTGATTCCCAAATTTTAGTCCTCGGTGGGCATCACCAATCAATACCTACATCCCAGGAGGCCAATTTTGCCCTTAAACAGGAGGCATTTGCCCAAGTTCCCTATAGTGGGCTGGAAGAGGGGATTTGCTTTGAAGGATCTTCATGGCCATTAGGAAAAGAAAAGAAGGAAAAGGAGAGAAGGAAGGAAGATAGCTTAGAAGGAAGGAGTAAAGGAAGGACATGCAATGTCATGACAGTCTCTTTCATGGATAGTATTAAGGCAATAAAACTGAAAAAAAAAGTGTGTAAAATGCAACTAAGATGTGGGCAAGCAGTTTTTTTGGCCAGGGTTAATTAAAAATGATGTTAAATTTAATATGATAAATTTATTTAAATAGCCTTAGATTGCCCACAGTTACCCAGTCAGTAGAGCTTCAGCTCTATGTAATAGTGTTGTTATTTCAAAATATAGCTCTTTGTATTCTCTTTTTCTTGAATAGTCTTAGATGTTTTCACAAATATAAACAAGTAATACATTTTTCTTTGATATATTTTGTGCTTGAAAATATTTATTTTCCTTTTGGTTTTTAAGGATAAGATACATAAAGTAGGCAGTAAGCTAAAATATATTCCTTTTTTCTTTAATGATAAATGTTCAAACTGCAATCTTAGTCACATATATAGAACTAGATGAGACAACCAGGGAACATTGTAGGTAAGGAAAAGCAGTTGCATTACTTCTTTGAAACTGAGCTTTTCAGATGATTAAAATTTTGGAAAAACTTTTTTGAGTAGAGCGCTTTGTGGATTGTTTTAGAATATAACTGATGGTTCTTCTAATTCTTTAAAGTTGGAATTCATGTATGAATTATAGTGCCTAGAACAGTCTTGTTATTTCATTTTCATTTATGTACTAGTAACAATTTACTCTAATTGAATGTTTTAATCGAGAAATACCAGAGCACTTTACAAGAATTAATTAATGCTCTTAGCTCCCCCAATGCGGTAGGTAGGTAGGTGTTAGCCTTGTTTCATAAATGGAGAATTAAAGAGTTAAGTGACTTGCCCAGGGCCACCCAGGAAGCCAAGACGTGAAAGGCAGAGAGAAACTAAACATTCATGGCTCCGGGTGGATGCTCATCCCTAAGGTTCTCCAGCTAGAGGAAGGGCTGTGTTTTGGTTAATGTGGTGGTATAAAAGAACAAGGAGAAAATGTAGAGGTCCTCTGATCTTCACTCCTTTATTTCATAGACAAGGAAACTAAATGACAGAGCAGTGATGAGGCTTCACTGCCCAAGATAAATTTGTTCATTTATTTGCTCGGTAAGTATTCATCGAGTACCTGTTGGATGACAAGCATGCTTTAAATTTTGAAAACACACTAAACAAAGCCCCTGTCTTTGAGGAGCTTACATGACAGTGGGAGGAAGACAGTCAATAAAAACAAGTAGACAAATAAATTTTATGCTGTATCAGATTGGAGTAAGTGTTTTGAAAAAAAACAAAAAAAGTCCACAAAGAAGTTGAAGTGTGTGTATTGGAGGGGAGGTGTTACTGTTTTATACATGGTATGAAATAAAATAAAACGTTTGATCAGAGATAACGGACTGTAGGAATAAGATATGCAGGTAGCTAAGGGAAGTTTTCTAAGTAGAAGGAACAGTATATATGGAGGCAAAATCCCTGAGTAGAAAAGTGCTTGACTTACTTGAGAAACAGTAAGAAGGTCAGTTTACTCAAGAGAAGCAAGCAAAAGGAAGAATCTTAGGCAGTGAGATCAGAGTGCAAAAGGAGACAGTAATTTCTAAGACCTGGCCAGACATTGTAAGGACTTCAGCTCTTACCCTGACATGTGAGGCTATGTGACAATTTGGGCAGAGGAGTGTTGTAATCTGACTTAGGTTTGAGAAGGATCACACTGGCTGTTATGTGGAGCAGAGTTGGTGGGGTTTAGGGGAAGGGTACAAATAGAGAGATCAGTTAATGGGCAAGGGATCATGCTAAAATTGAATATTGACCAAGACAAACATCAGGGAGTAAGAAGAGCTATCATGAGGCTGAATAGCTGTAACATTAAATTTCCAACTTTAAAGCATAAGCATTTCTCCTTGTCTTTCCAGGTATTTAATTAGTTTCAGAAGTTTTAAAAATATTTCTTCTGTGTGAGTAACAGCAACTGTATCTAAATTTTCTTCAATGTGCACTCTTTAAGATACAGAGGCCAAATAAATCATGGCCAAGGAGCCAGCTGCACTTAGGTGTGGATATGCAGGTCACTCAAAAGTGAGACATTTGCTGAGATACCTCCTGGGTAGAGAGCTGATGATGGGCCCAGCCTGCTGGAGACAGGGGCTGGTGCTGGAGTTAAGCCTGTGAATACCAGGTCATCAGACTTGGGTTCGAGTCTTGGGTTTGTCTTGTAAGCTGAACGACCTTGGATAAATTCACCTCTCAGAGGTTCAGTTTCCTCATCTGTGAGATGAGGTTAATAATACCAGCTCTTTCAGATCATTCACAAGCTCAGATCTGAGGTAAAATGCTTAATACTGTTTTTTGGTAGTAGTCAGACTCATTAAAGATTAATTTTTATTAGTCTTCAGCTTATTAAAAGAAACTTTTCCATGGAAATGCTTATAAAACAAGTCACTTTTATATTTCAGCCTTCATTGTTACTGCTAAATATCTTCAAGAATTTTAGCAAGAAAATTATAGGTCTTAGTAATTCTTTTGGTTCTTTGTCATCAAGTATTTTTAAGTGCACGCTACATTATAGAGTCTACTTTTTTTTTTTAAAGATTTTATCCATTTATTTTACAGAGAGAGAGAGATCACAAGTAGGTGGAGAGGCAGTAGGTGGAGAGGCATTTATTTTACAGAGAGAGAGAGAGGAGGAAGCAGGCTCCCCACTGAGCAGAGAGCTGATGCAGGACTCGATCCCAGGACCCCAGGATCACGACCTGAGCCGAAGGCAGAGGCCTCAACCCACTGAGCCACCCAGGCGCCCTGAGTCTATGATTTTTAATGAGGGAACCATCTTCATTTAGCAGGAAGATTCTATGTAAATGAACATATCAATTAGGAATGTTTTTGTTGCATAGAACAAAAGGATATGGCTAGCAGAGTCTTCAGTGAGAAAGATATGTAATGATTTTTTATGCCAAGGGATCTAGAGGTTGGTTGGTGGACCAGGAATGGTGTAGTTGTTCAGGGATCAGTCTGATTTGTATTTTACTGTTTTATCATTCTTGGTGTATTAGGTTTTCATTATTATGCTGTTTGTCTCACATTGCAAGATGGTTGCTTATCTCATAGTTCTGGGTATTATATCTTCATGGTAGTTACATTTAGAAGAGTAGAGATGGGAGAAAAAGATGCTGTTCTCACCAAGCTTGCTTTTTTTAATTTTAGAAAGGAAGCTCCCAATAAATATCCACCTATGTCTCATTACTCAGTATAGGGCCACATGACAATTGTAGACCTTTTTGCTTCATCATTGAAGGAAAGGATTACTGTATCTACCATAGAATAATCATGTATCATTCCCTGTAGATGAGAGAAGCCTGCATTCCCGAAGATCCAGATCTCTTTGCCTGCTCTTAAACAAAGAATCAGGATTCTTTTAGAAGTAAGAAGTGCACTTGTGTTTGTATGTGCGGCTGGGTCAAGAATGACGGACAGAGAAGTGTCTAAATGAATACTTTATCTTAGATAGAGTAGTGTTGGATGGCTTTTCTGGAAGTGACATTTAAGCTGTGATCTGAATTCCCCCAGGGAAAAGGAACCTGACCTGGTATGTTGGAGGAACAAGAATCTGTCCGTCGTGGCTGAGTGTGATGGGAAATGATAGGTGGTCAAAGGCCAGGTTAAGAGTTTGCATCTTACTCAAGGTAAAACTTACTCAGTACAAGAATGACAAGATCTGATTTCTGGCTTCCGAGCAGTTATTGAATGGAGTTGGCAAGAGGAGAAGCAAGAACGTGAATCAGGAGGCTATTTCAGGCCTCTAGGCAGTTGAAGGTGGAGGGTTAGACTAGGATGTTATCTTCCACATTTGCAACCAGTGATTCTCTCCTGATATTTACATGCTTGTGTCACCACTTCCCGCATTTTACCAGGGTTAGTCAATATGACCTGTAGAATATAGCAGAAGTGATGTTCTGTTGCTTCTGAGATTAGGTTATAAAAAATTATGGCTTCCATCTTGGTCTCTCTTTTCCTTGATCTCTCACTCTGGGAGAAATAGGCTACCATGTTTTGAGCTACCATAGGGAGAAGCTCACATAGCAGAAAACTGAAACCTCCAGCCAGCAGCCAGCAAGGAACTGAGGTATGCCAGCAACTTTATGTGTGACCTTGGATGCAGATCCTTCCCCTGTTGACACAACTGCAGCCCTGGTCAACCTGCAGCCCTCATGAATTTTCAACCTCATGAGAGACTCGGAACCAGAACTATCCAGCAAAGTCTGTCCCAGATTCCTGACCCTCAAACCATGTAATGCAATAAATCCCTATTGTTTTATGGCACTATGTTCTGGAATTATTTGTTATGCCAAAATAGATGACTAACACAGATTTTTTCAATGGAGATGGAGAGAATTAGAATTTTAGATAATTTTAATTCAGCAAGAATTTCTGATGGATTATGTGTAAGGAGTGAGAGAAAAGAGTCTGATCAAAGTTAGCTTTCAGACTTTTTACTTGAGCAAATGGGAGGGTTTTTGTGCTGTTTATAAAAATGAGGAAATTTAGAGGGAAAGGCAAGTTTGGCTGACATAAGAGTTTTGCTCTCGGACATGTCACGTTTGAGATGTTGATTATTTCTTAGGTGGGCAGTTGGCTATGAATCTGAAGTTCTGGGGAGAAGTCAAGAATGGAGATATAGATTGAGGACTTTCTAGAATATAGGTGGCATTTGCAGGCTGTGGAACTGGATGAGATAAACTAAAGGGGGTATAAAGAGAAAATGAGGGTGCAAAGCATGGCCTTGGGCCTCTCAACATTGCTGTTCTTATTGTAAACATTGACAAGGGAATGAAAAATGAATATCTAAATTAAAACAGAGCTCACTTTATAATTAAAACTCAAAATATATAAAAGTATTAAGTTGTTCTATACTAGGCCTATTCATTATTGGGCATTTCTACTGAAGAAACCTTTTAAACCTCTTTATGATGTGGCATTTGTACACCCTGGCTATGTGTTAAGACTACTATGAGACCTTAACTCTTGAACTTCCTGATACCTAGTATACTTTCACTTGAAACTTTCCTAGTGTGTGACCGTAAATTTAAAAGTTGACCATGTATAGCTGTGCACAGTGGCTTCTAATGTGTCTACATTTCCAAGAAATAAACCATATATTGGCTATTTGTGAGTGTGGAGAAATTTAAGGAAATATATTTCCATTTCATATTCTGTAGCAAATTACAGCTTGATATGAGTCTTTGAAAAATATTTACTTTACTTCAAACAACATGCTTACCCTGAGATTTTCCAGGAGTGTTGATAATACACTCCTAGAAATTGGTAATTATAAGTGATGTGGTGTACCAGAACCTTGTCACCCTCACGCTTCTTGGAAACAGGCTGAAGAAGTTATCTTTTTCCCTGAGGGTTTGCTTAGAAAACTGAAAACCAGTCTTCCATTTGAGGTCAAGTTCCATTACATTGAAAACCTATAGTCTTCAAGATACATAGCAAGAAACAAAATTATATCTCCAGTGATCAGGGAAAAGCATGTCCTCTATAGCTTGTAGAGGAAAAGGTAATGGCCGGTTAACTAAATCTCTTGTATTGGTGGAATAATAGGACTGAAACTTCTCAAAAGTTGAGTGTGAATAGAATATTTTCCCATTGCTTTCTGGACTATCTCCCACTCCTTTCAAGACTCCAGGGAATGAAAACTTTTGATTGTATCCTAAAACTTACAATTTGTGCTTCCCATGAGAATACCCCCCCCATACTATGCCTGTACGTCAATCATGATATGTCACCAGCAGGTGGCAACAGCGGGTGTAATAGAATGAAAACCCCCAGGTCAGGATCTCTGCGGATAACTAAGAAGGGTGGCATGCCAGGGTATGCAGAAGGGAAATGACTACTACTTATTAAAAAGAAATGCGTTTTACCACTCTATCTCACTTCTCCAAAAGCCCATTTTCTTTCTTCCACCAACACTGATTTGGACCAGAGGTCAGTACTCTATTAACCAGAGGGAGGTCTTTTTAACAACCTGTAGATCTTTTCTTCTACATCAGGGGAGGGTGGTTTGCCAGCATTTGTTAAAGTGTTCTCATTTCTTGACTTGCCTGCCCCTATGGGCCTCTTAAAACAACTCTGAAAACAAGTGGCAAAGAATAATTTACTACTTAGAAGACTTAGCAAGAACCAACTAATTTGACCCTGTTAAGTGGGGTATTACAAAGCTAGGAAGGGATGACTGGGTTATTTGCCAACATGAGAAAACAACAGAATTCATTAGTTTTTAAAGCTGGTAGCAGCTGTGGTGAAAGGGGTTCACTGGCATTGACTTTCAGCCAGTTGGTGAAAAGTCCCATTTCTTTGTGGATGCCAACTTAGAGAGAGGGACTTGCCCCTTGCAGTGGCTCTGTGTGATTTCAAATCCAGTGTTTTGACAAACACAATATGGCAGGGTGGACATGCTTGGACTTGTCACATACACAATGAGGGTCTCAAGCTCTCTTTCAGATCCAAGGTACAAGGTTGTTTGAGGAACGAGTTCAACTGGGAGTGAGGTTCTTGAAGGTACATCTGCTCCACAGGGATGCAAACCCTTGGAAGGGCATTCTTTGCAGGCTGAGGATGGGACAAACAATAAATGAGTGAGGATAAGCTCTCCCTGCGCATGACTCTGAGCTCAAACTTACCTTATATACTTAATAAATTAGTGAGGCATCAGCTATTACAATATATCAAGGGCAGTGAATACAAAAATATGAGGATATGGTTTGGAGGCACAGTCTTAGCAGGACAACATTAAAAATGATCCTTTCATGTTCCTCTGCAAGCAAGTATGTATGCATTTTGCAGAAATCTCTCACCTTCCATCCCACTCAGAATCTGAACTGTTAGGTTTGCTGAGACGCAGTTCTAATTATCCATGAGGCCTCTTCCCACTTCACTCTCTAAGACCAACAAGTTGTCATATTTTTAAGAAGGTGGGATCTAGGGGGTACCTGGGTGGCTTAGTTGGTTGAGCATCTGACTCTTGATTTCAGCTCAGGTCATGGTCTCAGGGTCATGGGATCCAACCCTGTGTTGGATACTGTGCTCTCTCACCCCGCTCAAACATACTGGCTTGGTCTCTCAAATAATAAATAAATCTTAAAAAAAAAATCTATAAATATTAAAAATGTAATCTGCCCCCCACCCACACTCGTCACATTATTGGTAACTCAGGTCTAGCTTTGTTTTTGTATTTCAAAACATTTATTAATTATGATTATTATTTGTTGTCTGGCTCCCCCAAATAGAACATAAATTCTGTAAATGCAAGAATTTTGTTTAATTTTTTCTTAGTTTTTTCTTAGTGGAGTATACCAAGTACCTTGAATATCTCTGCTATACAAAGGCATTCAAGTTAATATTTGATAAATGACAACAGTCTTACACACTAGGTACACATGTACCACATGTACCACACATACTCTCATCTACCCTCACACACATATACTCACACATACATATGCTCACAAACTCATACGCTTTTCATACATACCTCACAAACACTCTCATATTCATGTACACTCATACACACATAAACAATTTATTTTTGCTCTTGGTGAGGTTGATTTATAAACTATTTTGTATTCCTGTTACAAAGGTAATACTATTAGAGCTGATTAAATATTCATTCAGGTGAATTGGCTAACTTTTCTCCCTGGAATGATTTCTAAAAAAGAAAATACTTTTATATCATACAGGGTAATACCTTATTATGCACATGTTTGTTAGAGAGTATTGTCTTTCTGATATTAATGATTATGAGATAGTATGACTATGAAATATATTCATAGAGATATTAGGAGTATTTTTAGAGAAATACAGTTTTAATATTCTAGTAGTTAAAGTAATAGTAAGCAGGCTACTAAGCTGTTCCAAATAAACACTCTGTTAGACCTCGTTGAATGAATAGATAAGGATCACTTATAATTAACACCCTGTTGGGTAGCTGTAAGTGTGTTTGAAAACAATTTGTTCCCTTAAGTAAATTTGAATGCCTCCCACCTCCACTTTTATTTATATTATTAATTTGTTTAATCAATCTATTTTTTTACAATGGGAAAGTAAACTGTAGCAACATAGACAACAGACAAAGTTGTACTTAGATTGTCACAAATTATAAATTATAGGTCTTAATTAATTGCATTCATTTTCTCTTGAAAAAGTGTTCCATAATATAACTACCAGGTGATTCATTTGGATGGTTACTTTTTGCCTCTTCACATTCACTCTTCTTTATCCAGAATCCTCCCAGATCATACTTCTTTATCCAAATTCTCATTCAGAAAATGATTGAGCCACAAAAATGTAGATTTTGTTTTGTTTGCAAAGGAGTATTTGTGGTAGAGATAAGTGATTTTTTTTTTTAAGATTTTATTTATTTGTCAGAGAGACAGAGTGCATAAGCAGGGGGACCAGCAGGCAGAGGGAGAAACAGACTCCCTGCTGAGCAGGGAGCCCGATGTGGGACTCGATCCCAGGACCCTGGGATCATGACCTGTCCGAAGGCAGATCCTTAAATGACTGAGCAACCCAGGTGTCCCTGAGTGATGGTTTTTTTGTTGTTGTTGTTTTGTTTTGTTTTGTTTTGTTTTGTTTTTTTTAGCTCTGTTTAGTTCTCCTGATACTTGGTTTAGTTTTCTCAATTTATTTTTTGGACATTGCATCAATTTATTTTTTGGACATAGAAAGCCTAGCTCTTTCCACTGGGTACTTTCCCTGGTTTGGAGTTCTAGAATCTGTGTCTTCTGCACTCAGTGTGACCATCTTTTTTTAGTTGGAACATTCCTGCAGGGCCTATTTTCCCAAATAGGGTAGTGCATGAATCCATAGTTAGAAGTGTTACAGACTTCTTCATGTATAGCTAAAATTTGACTTCTTGGGGTTGCCACCACTGGCAGTAGAACTAATTAGGTCCTATCTACTACTTCTTTCTTCCTCTATGTGTCAAGAGCCTTTTCTCAAGAAGACTTAAGAGGGACACTATTTTTTTCCTTGCTCCAGGGAGACTACTTTCTTAATTTTTACTGAACAAAGTGAGCATTTATGTAAACACATGCACACATGAAGTTCATGCCATCATTTTATAAGGTTTACCTCATTTTTAAAGATTTTTCTTCAGTTTTTATTTATTTGCCAGAGCAAGAGAACAGGTGTACAAGCAGGGGGAGCAGCAGGCAGGGAGAGAAGCAGGCTCTCCACTGATCAAGGAGCCCCATAAGAGACTTGATCCAGGCCGATGAGATCATGTCCTGAGGCGAAGACAGACACTTAACTGACTGAGCCACCTAAGTGTCAAAGTTTATCTCATTTTTAAATGGGATATGTACTTTTTGCTTCCAGGAAGAAATCTCTTCCCAACTGGTAGAAAGTCAGAGGGAAAAGAAAAAGAGTATTTGCATTGCAGAAACTTTTGTCCAGACAATTTCACAGGGGTACATGCCTTTTGTAAAATGAGGCACAACTATTTCTTGGAGAAGTCTACATGGGTACCTGGTCACAGCTACTTATATCTTTGAGGTTGGATTATAGGTTTTTTTACTGACGTCATTCGTCCTCAGAACATCCAAGACTCATCATTGCTTCTACTGTTCTAGGGAGGATAATCTGGAAGTACACATTGACTGAGAACCCAAATATTACACAAACTTAACCAAGAATCAAATCCAAAACTTTGGACATACTTGAACAACAGCAAGAGAGGACAAATGGAGTGCATTTGTCTACATCTGTGAACTGTGTTTTTATAAGTAATGGTGACTTTAAGTCTTTATAGTAATGCCTTCACTTTTTCTAATCTATCGAAAGCAAGGGGATGTGGAAGGAGTTTGCGAACCTTGACAATGTCTTAGATCCAAGTTTGATCTTCAAATTCTGGATTGCTTTGAGAAATAGCTGAACACATAGCAATGATCAATTAAAGAATTATAATCAGCAAAATGATGTATTTTTTTCTCAGATCCAGATAACAATCATCTGGAGGAGATTAGATATCAAAATAGAGCAGGGTAAAAAAAAATCATGAAGGAAAATCACCTTTGACTTAAAATTAAATATGGTGACATCTAACATCAAAGTAGATTCTTGCAGTGTCTGGAATTGTTTGGTCACTACAAGGATCATTTTCAGAACCAGATCTTCTGCTTTATCTCTGTGGTCCTTTCTGTCTCCTGGCAAATGAGGTCAGGGCCTCTGGGCTATTAGAAACATTCAAGATATTTTATGGAACTATGCATGGAGGCCAAGAGAGAATGGGCTTGTCAACAAATGGCTATTTACAACTGTCACTGAATTCGTAGTAAAGATATCTGAACATTTTGATTTCCCTGATCCACCCAGACCTTTGCTTCTTGCTACTTAACATATTTCCAAAATTTTGGGAATAGAGTTTGGTTTCAGAGTTTATCAAATATTTTGTAAACTTTAGAGGGAATATCTGTGTTAAGAATATGGTTATAGGGGCGCCTGGGTGGCTCAGTGGGTTAAAGCCTCTGCCTTAGGCTTGGGTCATGATCTCAGGGTTCTGGGATCCAGCCCTGCATCGGGCTCCTGCTTGGCGGGAAGCCTGCTTCCTCCTCTCTCTCTGCCTGCCTCTCTGCCTACTTGTGATCTCTCTCTGTCAAATAAATAAAATCTAAAAAAAAAAAAAAAAAAAGAATATGGTTATAATTCCTCATGTCAGAGAGATCATATGATAATTGTCTTTCTCTGATTGACTTATTTTGCTTAACATAATATCCTCTAGTTCCATCCATGTTGTTGCAAATGGCAGATTTCATTTTGAGGAATTTGAGAGGCCTGCGGGCAAGGGGTCGTTGAGGGTAGGGAGGGAAAAAAATGAAACAAGATGGGACCAGGGAAGCAGAGAAACCATGAGAGACTCTTAATCTCAGGAAACAAACTGAAGGTTGCTGGGGGTTGGAGGGAGGGATAGGGTAGCTGGGTTATGGACATTGGAGAGGATATGTGCTATGGTGAGTGATGTGAATTGTGTAAGACTGATGATTCACAGACCTGTACCCCTGAAACAAATAATACATTATATATTAATAAAAAATGTTGTTATTAGGAATATTGAATCAGAATAAACAAATAATTTGTCCTCAGATGACATTTTAGTTAGTAAGATCTTAACTGAAGGCTGAGAAGCTATCACCAAATTTATATTCAATTTGCATATTAAGTACATATTCTGTGATATTAGCAAATAGGATGTTTTGCATATTCACGAAGTTTTTCCGTATTTCCCTAGTTGAAGCTTTAAAGAATTGGTGCATATTAAAGTTTTAAAATGTGCCACATTATTACAAAGACTGTAATTTTTATGTTTTCCATTTCTTAATGCCTTCTGATGATTTGAACCAAAAGCACTTGTTAAGTAGAAGATGAAATAAACATGACATTTTTGCTGGATAGTCCCATCATCTCCCTGCACCATTCAATTTTGAAGTAACATTTATGATTTTTTCCTACTTTGAAATAACATAGGCCCTGTGATCGAAATCATGTAAATTTGTAGAAAGTGTGAAAAGAAAATACTGGTTTGATCTTACTCCTCAAAAATTAGCACTGCTCAAAAATCAGCAGTTAATATATTGATGTTTCTTTCCTGTCTTCTACTACTATATGTTATATAGTTTGTCTTCTACTACTGTATATTATGTAGTTTATGTCCCTTTGTGTGTGTGTGTGTTTTACTTCACACACAGTTTTGCATATTATGAGCTCTTCCTAAATATATTTGTAATATTCAGAATGGATAATTAATAGCACAAATCACCAAGCCTTTCTGTATTTCAACATATTGTTTAAGAAAAAGGTACTTTTATTTTATTGTTTTTAAAGAGTTTATTTATTTGACAGACAGAGATCACAAGTAGGCAGAGAAGCATGCAGAGAGTGAGATGGAAGCAGGCCACCTGCTGAGCAGAGAGCCAGATGTGGGGCTCGATCCCAGGACCCTGAGATCATGACCTGAGCTGAAGGCAGAGGCTTTAACCAACTGAGCCACCCATGCGCCCCAAGAAAAAGGTACTTTTCGACGATGAAGAAAACCATGACACCCAAAAAGCAGAACTTCATTTATGATTGATAACTACCATAAAATATTAAATGTCCACTAAATGCCTCTTGGTTTCTTGATTTTTCCAGCACCCTTGTTTGGGACAGTGGTTTAAATCTGTCATTTAGATATCAGGAGTAAATTTTTGAAAGCTGGGCTTCAAACTGGGAGACTTAGTGGGAAACAAAATCACTAAGGAAGACACTTAGAAATCCATGGATCTCCTGGGTGGGGGGGATGTATTTTAGGATCTCTTAAATTGATGTTAGTCTAAAGGAAGGCTGAAAATGATGAACTTTTAAGGACTGTCTTTTTTACTATGACATTAAATGAAATGGAAAATACTTCAATACCTGGAACACATATATATATCATAGTTTATGGCTTGGTAACACTTAGAAAGGAAAGATGCTATTTTCTGAATTTCTCTTTGATAATCATTTGCATTTTCCTTCTGATTTAAGTTTCATTGTGGAGGTGGGTAAGGGAACTATTAGTACAGTTTCCCAATCTGTTGAAACTTTTGAAGTAGGCTGAAAACCTGTGAAGATATCAGTACCCTCCACTTTTCAAGATACTGTACAACTCTTATGTAGGAAAAAAAACCCAAGCCAAAACAGAACCAAAAACCTCTAACCAAACACCAGTATGCTACTCTTAGACCAAATTGTTCTCTTTGTCATTTCTGAAAGAGTCAAACTAACACACAGTTAGTGGGATATTTAGCTATTGAAATGGCATTCTTTTTGCACCCAAGACTTTGAGACTTGTGGGTTTTTAGGACTCTACCCTGAACAGTCTATCCTCTAGGTTGATATCCCAAGAGTGTCAGATAAATTTTTTGAGTTTAGCAAGACAGATAAAAAATGTACTGGGGCGCCTGGGTGGCTCAATGGGTTAAGCCTCTGCCTTCGGCTCAGGTCATGATCCCAGGGTCCTGCGATTGAGTCCCACATTGGGCTCTCTGCTCAGCGGGGAGCCGGCTTCCCCCTTTCTCTCTGTCTGCTTCTCTACCTACTTGTGATCTCTCTCTCTCTGTGTCAAATAAATAAATAAAATCATTAAAAAATTTTTAAAAAATTACTACACAATTGAAAAATACATTGATTCCTCTTTAGATTTAGAGTTAGGAAAAAAGAACTAGTCATGAGTACCTGGTGGAAAATGTTAGGATTTGTTGTAAAAATTTCAGACCTGGAAGACCCTTGAGCCTTTTATGTCTTGTCCAAACCAGTCCTATAGAGTAAAGTCTCAGAGTGCCTAGGACAGTCCCAGTCTATGCCTGTTGTCCCTGTGTAATTATAAAAGCACCTCCTGTCACTCTAAAGAGTTTCTGGTTTAAAAGATAAATTATATAGTTACCTTACTAGGAAGGGAATGGAATCTCAAGCCTGGATCGAGTTGCACAGGTTTCTCAACTAGACCAAACTGAGTTTATACCAAAGTAGAGATAGACTCTCTAAACTTCCAGACCAGGGTTAAATATATCATACTGATGCTATTTGTGATTTAGGATGAAATTGAATAAATGCAAAACCCCTGGATTTTTGACTAAGCAGTGCATGTGCACTTTAGCTTACATTAGGATTACCTGGAGGCTTGTTAAAACAGACTACTGGGCCCCACAACTATAGTTTATTTCAGAAATCTAGTGTGGGGCTGATAATTTGCATTTCTAGCAAGCTCCCATGTGATGCTGGTCCTGCTTATGCAGGGTGCTCTCATTTTGAGAACCTCAGACCTACACAGTGTTAAAGCAACATTTGCATGAGTTTCAGGACTGCGCACCTTCCCCACCTCTAAATGTTCACTTTTTCTTCTCAATATATAATTTATTTTATATGTACCATAATTTTCTTACAGTAAAAACTAGAGGATGGAGTGAAAAGTTAATTTGAAATACAAAATTCATGGAAAAAGGCTGAGATGGGATTGGCGGGTTTTTTGTTTGTTTTGTTTTGTTTTTTGGTCAGCAGACACAGGACCAGTCTTTGAGGGGAAAACTGGAAGCCTATCCAGTTGGAAGGGAGAAAATTGCTTCTACATGTAGGCTCAAGAAGCTTGCTATTCAGAGTGTATCCATGATTCATCAGTATCGTCTGGAGATTGCAGGAAATGCAGAGTTAGGAGCTTCTGAGGCTTCTCTAAGAGCTTCTTAAATTGGTCCTGGTTAACTGGTATAGTAAGTGAGTGCAGAAGGAGTGGAGTCACCTAAAAGGAGGGGCACCTAAAGTTTACCTTGAGATGGTCGAGGCATCAAAAAGAGGTTCAATTGCACAAATTCTTTCCCATTGAAATATTAGCTCCAGACAGTCTCTGCTTTCAAACCATCATGAAGTAAGATTAAAGTTTACTAGATCTGAAATAGTTTTGTATTTTAAACACTGG
Organism: Enhydra lutris kenyoni; assembly: GCF_002288905.1. Taxonomy (NCBI): domain Eukaryota; kingdom Metazoa; phylum Chordata; class Mammalia; order Carnivora; family Mustelidae; genus Enhydra; species Enhydra lutris. The sequence continues at coordinate 32,364,324 of NW_019154090.1, forward strand.
ATAAGGGGCATGCTGAACCCAACAGAAATCTGGAGAGGGACAGGGGAGACCTTCTCCACTCTCATTTGGAGAAGTGCCTAACTAGAAATAGATGGGAAACTAACAAAAGGTAAGAAACTAGGGGAAGGCAGAGTTTAAAATCATAAAGCACCATGTCAGTCAGGGGAAGAGTTTGTCTCAACAGTTGCCTTAGCCTAGGTTAGAGGATTTAGTTGGTTAGAATGAAGTTATGTATTAATAGCACCATTGAAATAAAATTCACCTGGAAGTTCTGAAGGTGGAATTAATAAGAACTTCCAGTAATGTCATTTCAAGTACACTGAGTTTTCCAGGAATCATTAGATCCAAATGATAAGACATTGACATTGGATTTTCATTCCCTGCCATTTCTTCAACAACAGCAAAATGGGAAAACTTTTTCTGTAAAATACATATTAGAAACAGAATTTTGTGTGAGTCAAGCAGAATCACCTTTGCAAGTATAGCAATGGTGAGTCACCATTTTAAATGACTTGTCAACTCTCAAAACCCTGTGGTTGCTATGAATGACATTGCCTTTCCTGGAGCATACCTCGAAGATAGTCAGCTTCAAAGAGCACCATTTTCTCTCTGACTTTTAAGAGACCAAGTGTTCAAAATGCCCTTTTCCTTTGTGCACCTGCAGTTTTGAGTCAACAAAAATTGCCAACCCAGGGTGATAAGCTCCATATAAATAATTAATGACATGGAACTAATTACTCCTGCATTAGGCCACCTGCACCCTCAAAGCTCAAGAGCCCCAGGTGTGAAAATTGCAGGGGCAGCTAATTGTGAGCTGCATTTCATCACGTAAATCCCGTGCAGGAGGCCCTGGCTGTTTCCTGCTCACGGTTTTTCAGGGTTGAGCGGGCTGAGCATAGGTGGGACTAGCTGCATTTGCAACTATCTCAGAAGGCAAACCAGACAACACAGTGACTTGAAAACCGAGCCCTTAGAGGCATCCAGGAGGTAATAGGGATTAGGTTTAATTAGAGGAAAATACGCCTTGAAGGATATGGTTGGAAATTGTCCCTTGAGGTATGTGAAACCTGTAACAACTCTAGGTGAGAATGCTACATTTAGGAGCTAGGAGATATCTGCTTGATTAGTCAAGTAGGTTATCCAACTAGAGGACTTCAGAATTTAAGTCTTGAAATAAATTATATATCTCTACAGCTGAAGTTTTATCAGCATATTTTTTGGTGGGGATCTTTGAGTGCATTGGTGCTGTGTATGTGTATGTATGTGTGTAGTATAGACTCCTCCAGCCAAGGTCTTAGAATCTTGTTTAAAAGGAAATCTAAGATGAAGAACTCTGTGCTGAATTGAACACCTGTAGAAGTTCTCAGGCTGTCTTGCAGAGGTCTCATTATTATTTTGTGTTGGCTTTGGAACAAGGAAGAACAGGAAAACAAAAACAAAAACAACATGATCATAGTTATTACACCCAGCAACTTCAAATTCACCATTGGATTGTGCTTGATGCAAAGAGTGTGGTCTGAAGATCCAGTTCCACATTTAATGATTAGTTTCTTATCAATTATTATTCCTATCTTGTGGTTTGAAGGTGAGCTGAGGAAAGGAATATTTATGAAGTGATAGCATTAAGTATTCTTTTTTTTTTTTTAAAGATTTTATTTGAGAGAGGGAATGAGAGGGAGTGAGCATGAGAGGGAGAAGAAGACCCCCTTGCTGAGCAGAGAGCCCAATGTGGGATTCAATCCCAGAACTCCAGGATCATGACCTGAGCTGAAAGGCAGTTGTTAACCAGCTGAGCCACCTAGGTGCCCAGGATTAAGTGTTCTAAAAGTAACTGGAAAAAATTCCAACTGAGTTTGTCACATATATATTTTTCCTTCTATACACACACACACATACACACACACACACACAATTTTACATGAATTAGGTCATGGAACACCTACTGTTTTCATCTTGTAAGTTGAAAAATCTGAAAAAAAAACCCCTTTTTTTGGCTTAACTCCCTTATCCTCTTCTCTTCTGCCCCTTAAACCTGCAACTGAAGTTAATAATCTACAATTTTTTCTATGCTCATTATAATATTTAAATTTATATTTAAATACCTGCATAGTGGTCTCTAGCCGTTTTTTTAAATTAATAGACTTTTGTTGAGTGGTTTTAGGTTTACATAAAAATTGAGCGGAAAGTACAGAAAGATCTTATAAGCCCCTCAACTACCCTCCCCCAGTATTTTCTATTCTTAAGTCTTGTGTTAGTTTTGTACATTTGTTACAATTGATGAGCCAGTATTGATACATTATTACACATATTAATTGAAATCCATCCTTAGAGTTTTCTTGTGTTGTATAACCTATGTGGTTTGACAAATATGTAATGACATAGTATCTACCATAACAGCATCCAGAGAAGTCTTGCTGCCCTTCAATTCCAAATCATGTTTTTACAAAAATTGGATATATCTTACATCTTTTTGCTTACTATCTTGGAGTCAGCTGACTGGGTGGATCTACCTCTTTGCTTTTAAGGGCTGTATTGTTTTCCATGGTAGGACCACGCCACAGTTTATTCGGCATTTCCCCTTGTGGAGTAGAATTTAACATTCTGCCCTTATACAGGATTAACTCCCGGGAGTAGGGCTGCAAGATCAAAGGTTGTGCGCACTAATAATTTTAATAAGCATTATCACATTGCTTTTAAAGATAGCTGCATCAGGTGAGATTTCCATGAGTAATGTGTAAGTACCTTTTTTGGTCCTAATCCCCACCAGGAACAGGCGTTTTTTTAAGAGTTGATAGTTTTAAACACTTGGCAATTCTTGTTTGAGAAGGACACATAACACACTAGTTACTTATGTTGGCTCTAAATTCTGATTGGATTAGAATTCTGGCATTACCGCCTTTTGCTCATCGACCTCAGGCAATTCATTTCACTTACTAGTGCCTCAGTTTCCTCATCTGTAAAGTATGGATGGTAATGATTCTATTACATTAAAGGGTTGATTGGGTGATTAGATAAATAAAACACATAATATGTGGCCTGTGCCTAGCTTAGACTAGGCATTCAGTTAATGACAGTTTTTATTATTAGAATGTTACAATTTGATCATCAGACCCTTTGAGCAATATCCAGGAATATTGCTTCATTATGATATTCCTGGATAAATTCTAGAGTTCTTTCAAATTTGATGATAATTAGGTGAGATACAAAGCAGGTGCAAACTCTTTTTTTTTTTTTTAAAGATTTTTTTATTTGTTTATTTGTCATAGAGAGAGAAGTGAGAGCAAGCACAGGCAGACAGAGTGGCAGGCAGAGGCAGAGGGAGAAGCAGGCTCCCTGCCAAGCAAGGAGCCCGATGTGGGACTCGATCCCAGGACGCTGGGATCATGACCTGAGCCAAAGGCAGCCACTTAACCAACTGAGCCACCCAGGTGTCCCCAAACTGTCTCTTAATGCCAAACCACAGAATATAGTACTCTGAAACAGAAGGCCATCTCTAATCATTATCCCTCTGTACATGTGCAAAAAGAGTTATTAAAAATCAGGTATAATAGAACCTTGCTCTGTATAAGTACAAACCTTTTGTCAGAGTTGAAGCTACCTTGCATATCAAATTTATTTAATTGTTATTTCTTCCTTTTCTATATTTAAAGATAATATAGAAGCTGTTACTATTAAATTAAGTAGCTTATTTCTCTTTAGATTTTATTTTAAATCTTTTGTTTAGGCAGCCTGTAGACTGTACCTCAGGGCATATTATATGTTCCCTGTGATTCTTTGGACCTAAGACTCTCTCTGACTCTCACTCTATCCCATGCTATTTTTGCTACTCACTCACGTAAAATTATTCCTTAGGAGAAGCTGGGAGCATCCTTTGGGGAGAGATATTGGGGGAAAAGGAGCGGTTAGGGGAGGGGGCTGGGAGGAGTGGTGGGTGTTTGAACTCTGTCTTCGCAACAGAAGTATTATCTTCCAGGAGCCTCTAGGCCAGTGGCAGTCAGGTAACAGGGCAGGTGTTCCATTCGAGTCTTAGGTGAAATGGCCTCTTCCTCAAAGGAAAATTTTTGTGATAGATTAAGAAATTGTGAACATGCTAGTAGTATGGTCCCTGCTCTCATGCTGGGCAATGTGTAGTTGTGACAGAAAGCTGGTTATATCAGATAAAGACCTTGAAGAGCTGTGAGGATTTTTCTTGTTTCCTGGGGACCTTTGTTCCATACTGCTGCAGGAAATATGGCTTATGAACTGAATGACCTTCTAGTAAACATGCCTTGCTATGTAAACCCTTATTTCTGAACAAGAAGACAGCATATGTTGTCAGACAAAGGAGTTTTTATTAGCTCTTGTGAATAATGCCAAACACTGAAATTTCCAAGATGTTTTCACTATTTTATGGGATTTGTGGAAGAGAGTATTTGAATCAAAATTGGTATTGACTTGAACAATCAGTAGAGTGCAGTTTCTTGAATGGTAAAATTGAAAATCAGTTTTTTTAATTATAGCCAATTTTTATATGACTCCATACCAGAAAGTAATTTATGTTCTACACATTTTAAGTTATTAATTTAGTAACACTCACTGAATGCCCAGAATATGTAAAAAAGGGGGGGCAGTTAAATTCTATAAGGCCTGATCTAATTCCCTTCTTAGGTTAACATCAAGCTAACATCAAGCTAACATCAAGAATGGGAAATATAACACTTGTCAGTAGCATTAACATTTGTAAAGCTCTGAGCAAGTAGAATGGACCCTAAGTGACTGTAAGAAGAAGGAATATCTTCTGCTTGGAAAGTCGGCAACTGTATCACATGGGTAGAGAAATGAGCCCAGGCTTTTAATGATGGGTATGGATTCCAACATCTTTAGTGAGAGGAGGCCTTCCTAAGAAGATGTGCTGTGTAGGCTGAGGGTGTGAGAAACATTCTAGAGAGAGTGAATAGGTTGATTTGGATCCCAGATGGGTGAGACCAGTTTTAATTTCATATATTCCCTTTTCATAAAAATAAATTTGTGAATTAATAAAAAGAAAAATCCCTTCTCATGCCATGTGTCTCCAGTCTGGGCTGACAAAGTCAATTCACCTAAATCCAAGAAAAATAGTGGGCAGTAACTCTCAAATTGTAGAGGAACTATAATGTTGAGGATCTTGAATAACAGTTTTTGTTTGTTTGTTTTTTAGTGGACTTCCGTTCTGGAGTCCACAGGGAATTATTACAATGTTTTGAGCAGGTGTGGTGTTGGAATTGTCAAAGATGAGACTGTCCCTAAGAGAGTAAGAGGAGAAACACGGTTTACCTATCACTTGTGTGGAAGGAACAATAAAGTGGGAGAAACCAGAGATGAATTTGAAGTTTTAAATTGTTGTGGATTGACTGAAAGGTAGTGTAATGTTTAACTGCTTGAGTTGTAAAGTGCATAGATACAGTTTGAATCTCATTTTTCTCACTTCCTAAGAACAACTTTGGGAAAGTTTTCTTATCTTTAAAATAGGAATCCTAATATAATCCAATTATAGAAGTTGCCTAAATAGGTCTGTGCTTCAGAAACTGTAGTTACTTATATGATTAAGGCAGTATTTCAGGCAAAAAACCCTGGACTGAACTGCCCAAGTCCCTTCCATTTGTTGGAGTCAGTATATCAGAGGCAGAAATCAAAATAAGCATAAAATAATGGGTAGGATTTGAGGTTGGTTTTCCATTTGTAAATTGCCTGTAGAATGCCGTGAATGATTTATAGAAGTTCTAGTAGTGAAAGATAGGAAGGGAAAAGAAAGGATAGGAATGGTAGGGTGGGACATCCTGAACCAAAGCAGAGAATTATTACTGGGAAAATGTTGTGTAATGGGGGGATGGGAAGCTGACAGGAGGAAGCCTGGATCATGTGTGTACTCATTACACTGCTTATTTTGGAGAAGATGTGGAAAATTGCATGCAGAGTTTGAAAATGACTGTCCCAGCTATGATTCACTAAAGAAGTCACTCTCAGCCTCATCGACCTTGGCATTTTTTCAGAGGTCATGTTTACACATAATTTATAAAGTTATAACATGCGGTTGAAAGTTTCTCTGGCATATTTAGAAATGTCAGGGAGGGCATTTCTCACCATTTCACTCTGCCTGCCTTCAGTTTCTGCCTATGTTTTAATTCAGTAAGTATTTACTGTGCTTAGAGCAATGAAAGGCTCTAGTTTTGTGTGCTATAAGCCACAAATCTGGAGCCCTCTGGAGTGTTAGTTCTGTTGTGTTTGCCACCTGGTTCTCAGCTGGGCACCTTTAAATAATGAAGAAATGTCTATTCTCTGGGTTCTAAGAGCATCATTCATCTGGTCCCTCACATTGGTCCTCTTCGTTCTCTGGGTTATAGCCAAAGTTAAGTTTTTTTTTTTTTTTTTAATGTTTTGAAGAAAAGTCATCAGATTAGGTATATTATGTAATCCCACTGACTGCTGCTTTTGCCTTGTGATTTGATACCATTAAACGGAGGTCACTTCTCTAAAGGGCCTGTCTCATTCCTAGGCAGGTCCAGTTGCTAACATGCTCTTCCTTAAAATCTGTGTCTATTTTTGCTTGTTCGTTCTGGACCTAAATAGAATAAATCTCTTCCCTCTTTTACATTAAGAGCAATTAATTTGGAAGCTATCATGTTTCCATATCTCCCCTTATTTTTTTTCTTTTGCAAACTAAATGTACCTCAGTTGTTTCAATAAATTTTCTGACATGGTGAATACTTCTACGTTTTCTAGTATTTGAAGTCTCTTCTTCAGTAATTAACAGATAGTATTATGTCTTCAGGGTAACTTATCTTGATAGGTGTACTAGGCTTTCACATAGATGAGCAACTAATTTTTAAATTAGTTTTTCTCTGAAAGTTGACTTGAAGAGGTGATAATTTCAGTTATTTGACCAATTTCCTGAGGAAAACCCCTTTGGCCTAATTTTGAGGGTTTGTCACTCTGCTTTCTGAAGTGGTTTTTGGTGACCAAGTCAGGTTTGAACATACTTCAAATTTTATAAGAAGGAATTTTCTAACTTTTGTGGCAGAATTGTTTCATATTATTAATTCTTTTATAGCAATATAAAGTGGGCTTTTGTTCATTAAACATTTACTGAGTGCCTGACATACATTAGATGAGAAGTTGTAAAAGATGAATAATGTTCTTGCCAGTCACCAAAAGCTCTCCTGGTGTCATTTAGCTTTGCTCTTCCATTGATAAATCTCATTATGCTGTTCAAAGTTCTTTCATGTTCACTATAGCATTTGAACCATGGGCTCTGGAATCTGGAGGAGCAGAGAGAAGCCAGAGGTCACACTCTCATTGAGAGCTGAAGTACCTGAAACCCAGAGTGGAAATACCACCTGACTTTGTCCCATCCTGTTCACCAGGTTCTACAAACAAGTATGAAGTCAACGAAGCCAACTTGGGATTGAAAAACATTATCCTTAGTTTGAAACCAGAAGTGATAGGAGAAGTTCTAAAAATTATACATGAGATATTTTTCAAATTATTGAGTGGAATATGTTACTTTTCATAGATCTTAGACTATTTCCAGAGTTAACCTGAAAGGGACAACACTCAGGGAGATGTTTAGAGGCCATTATTAAACTTCCTGATACCTCTGAGATAATAGCACATATTTATTGTGGTTTAGCAACAAATTTATTTGTAGGACATTTTTTAGCCACCTCAACTTTGGGAATAAAGACAAAAACCCAGAGGGAATCATAAAAATTCTTTGGGCAGCCAAACAGATGTTACAAGTTATGTAATTGAGTTTTAACAAAGAAATAGCTAAATATTTATACATTATCCTTAAGATGGCAGGGAAGAGTTTAATCATGTTTAAAAAGATCATTAATAGAAGTCTTCAGTTGTATGGAAAGTGATATTGGATACATGAGATATTATGAGCTGTTTAATGGAGTATTAAAAAAAGTTGGATTTGAAATTGAAGATGATTTTGGAGAGACAACAATTAATGCAGGCCCAGGAGGTTTTTTTTTTTTTAAAGTAATATTGTTAAATAAAAAGATATTTGAACATAAACCTTGAGAAGGTTCCTCAACCCTTTGAAGCTGTGATTTTAGCTTTTGGCTGTGTGATGCATATCTTTTACCTCCATTTCATTACCATTTTTGGACCCCATCATTAAGCACATTATTTAGTAGTATAGGTCAAATTTTTTTCAAACAAATGCCACTAAAATGCAAAAAAAACCTCCCAAATGTCACTAATTTTACATGGCATTGCATGCAGTAAAATTCCAGAACTATAAAATAACTTGGTTAAACCTGAGAGTTTATTGTATAAGAGAATTTGGATTGTGCCCAAGTTATCTCAAGTGTAATACTGTTATCCACCTGGGTTGAGCCTGACTTCCCATGAGCTTTGGCACTGAGGTAGGGGGTCTTGAGCTAATTAGTCACTTCTGCCAAAGGCCAGGGATTAAATCATGTTTCCTGGAAACTATAATTCTATAGATGTGTTTTCAAAGTTTTGTACCTCTGAACAGTGTCACTCATCTGCAAAGTTTCATGTTTTTTTTTTTTTTTTTTTTTTTTCCCACCAGTATTTGACTGCCTGGGTATAAAAGGAGGGAAACATGTGGCTGGATTGATCTAGGGTTTAGAATTATGGTAAAAGGACAAGGCAGTAGGAGCTAATAGGTAAAGTAGAAATCAAAAGAACAAACCAGGATGACAAGACTGCTTAGGAAAAGAAGCCCAGAGGAGGCTCTCTGAATGGAGGAAAAGGAAAGCTATTAAGACTAGAGGACATCATGAGTGAGGGAAGAAATTGGAAGAATATGCTCAGAAGGAAGGGTTATCTGGAATTAAAATTTCAGAAGTGGAACAATCCTGAAATTCACGTTATGTTCATGGAAGTAGATTAGCAAAGGCATTAGAAATTTTAGTATTGGGTTCAGGCAGACAGAGCACCGTAGGTATCTGATGATGACTGTGTTGTCTACTAGGATGTCACCAATTGGCAAGAGCTCTGGTGATCTACAAAGACTGTGATCCTGGTACCAAAGTCCTCAGTTGAGGGAGGGAGTATTCTGGGAGCCAGTAGGTATCAGTCCTGTGGAGGGACAAGCAATAATGGAATTAGTTGTCATAAGGCTTTGAGAAGGAGTTTGGCAGAAGCTTGGAAGGCCATGAGGAGAAAAGAGAATTCTGATTTTGGACTTGTCTGAGAATGATGGGAGACTGAACAGTCTTCTATTAGTAGAGTTGCAAGGGGAAATGGAGTGAATGTGTGAAAGGGGAAATGGAGTGAATGTGTGAAAGGGCAGATTTTGCTTAGCAGGGGGACACCTGCTGATCTTCAGTTTCTTTATTTCATAAGACTCTTAGAATCTGTTTTCCACTTTTAGAATTCTCACCATCATCTATGGCAAAGTGGCCAATGCCATAGCCTGCATTGAAGAGATCTGGTGGCCTGGTTTTAACACCTTGTTTGAAAATCAGCAGCCTGAATCGGCAAGCCTCATCCTTCCCCTGTAATGTCCCACAGCTGTGAATTCTCCAGTTAATTATATGTTGGGTAATGAGGATTGCTTTTATCTGTACTAAATTTCAGTTTTAAGCTTTATTAATGGGCTTTCATTTTGGTACTTGTGGGAAAAGGGCAGTGAAGAGCCCTATTAAATTTTCCCTTGGGTTTTTATGTCTCTTCCTTCCTTCCAAGTAGAATAATAAATATTTGCTTCCTTTCTTCTGTAACATTCCATCATTTTTAACCCAGATAGATGCCTCATCCAACACTTCTGGATCCCAGGTATGCCACTTATTAGTTCTTGAGCTTCTCTCTGCCTCAGTTTCCAAATTTGTAAATTAATGATGATATTTATTTCAGAGACTTGTTATGAATTATAAGTGAACCAGTAACGTTTGGAAAGCAATAAGAACACGGTCTGGCAATAATAAGCCTGATGAAAAGTATTTGTTAAAATACTGTTTGTGTGATTCTTTAGTAGTAACACTTGCTGAGAACTTGGCCACAGAAAACAACAACATAAAGCCATTGACAAGTGTTGTCTTCTTTTAAGGATGAAATTCTTTTTCTTGGAGTTCCCCATTGTGGTTCTGCAGACTTGCATATCTCTAATAGAATCTTGTGAATAGACACATCCTCAGTATCAACTTCATAACTTCCTCTGCCTCTGTCACCATGGGCCACTTATCTCTCTACTGTCTCACACTTGTTCCAGCCAAAGGTTAGGAATTTCAGTCAAAGTCTTAGTAGTGGATTAGAAAGCCTTCTTCTCCTTTGGTGTGCTATACCAAAGCTTCTCAAGGCTAGTGGTTGGGCCATTAAAGGGCCTGAGCTGAACTTAATTGTTAACCCACTTCCTAACCAAACCTCTAACTCAATTAGCACTTATTTGACTGTCTAAATCTTTGGCTTGAAGCACCCTGCCAGTTTGGGTGGGAGTTCTTGGTATGAAAAGACACCCTTTTCCTGGGAACTCAGCCCGGACGAACCAATTCACTTCACATTTCTTTCCCACCGCCTACAAATGGGAAGCAGATCTTCATCCCAGTTCATCTATTGGGATTGAAGCCAGCAGGCTGATAGATCCCATCAACCAGTCCATCTCTTAAATTTCCTGGTCTTCTTAATACTTATAATGACTTTTGAGTAACGTCTTTACTTTAAATAACCTTTCATTGGGAAGCTTCTGTGCTTGCCGGCAATTCCTTTGGGGAGAGCAACAATTTTGAAGATGATATTTGTGTTCCTCTTAATGCCATTTTATAACTTGAGCGTTAAAGATTGTTAAGCAAACAAGTACAGCTTTTGGTTTTGTGCTAACATTTTATGACTGGTGAATTCAGTGACCTTCTACTTCGGCTTTGATCTTAATAATTTTAAATATCATAGAGTCTGATTCACAAGGCAGTAACGGCAGCTCATTATTCCTGGCATGATTAGTCTAGGTTAGAAATTAGCTTTGAGGCCCCCGGCACTATGCTCTAATACTTTCTGAAATGGAACACCTGTGTAATGGCTGCACAAATCATTTGGTTAAATCAGTCTCTAATTTAATGAGCTCTGACTTCACATTTGTGTTGTGATCTTCAAGAGTTAAATATGTATACATAGTTTTGAATTTGCCATTTTATACAATTATATACATGCTCAGCTTGTGTAACTTATTGCTACTAATTTGTATAAGAAACCTTTGCTTAGATAAACATCTGTAAGTTGAAAATCAGCCTTTACATTAAAAGGAACAAAATAGAAAACCATAGTAATCTGTCTGCAGTACAGCCCACTTGCCAACATGTAAAGAGCAACAACAGAATGTCTTTATGATTTATCCTCAGAAACTTTGGGTAAAGTTGCGAATGAATATGAGATTTTTAGTATCTACACCAGAAGTTCAAGATTGTACACAACCAGTTGCTATTTTATAGGTTACCCTTTCATTTTGTGTTCTCTGGATCATCACATCACCTGGGAACTTAGAAATGCAGAATCTCAGGCCTCACCCTCAGTCTTTTCAATCAGAGGCTGCATTTTAATAAGATCCTCAGAAGATTTGTAGATACAGTGAAGTTTGATAAACATTAATTAATTAGCTCACTCTACTTAAGCTGATACTGACTTCTGCTCCCATTGTTTGTATTTAGAGCCCAAAGTCCTAGAGAGATAAAACCAGATAGGACTAACAAAAGTTAATATTATGTGGATTTCTAGTAACATCAGGAAATCCTGAATTCAGCCACATCTCACCAGGGCCTTCCTACCATCTTTTTCCAAGCCCTCATCACCCTTTGGCTAGATTATTGCAAGAGCTTCTCAAGTATCCTTCTTGCTTCTACCTTACCTGTCTGTTACTCTGTCCAGCTTCACCACTTGATCATAATCTGTTCTCCACATTGCAGAGTAATTATTTTAAAACCTGACTTAGATCCATCCTCTCTGCCTCAAACTTTCTATTGGTTCCTCATGTCACTCAGAGTGAAAGCTCCTGTTACATGTAGATAAAATCTGCTCAAATATTTTGAGTCAATGAACATACTTAGAGTCATGTGAATTCTTCCTGGAGTGGACGGATATTGGGTATCATATGGTATCCACTTCTCTGATCATATTTTAATACAGAGTTATTTTTCACTTCCTGGAATCTTTGAAACCACTAGGGTTTATGTCACTGAACTTCGTTCACTGAACAAGGGAAAGGATTGCTACTGGCTGCCTAGTTCTCCTTGCTCAGAATTCTAGGAAATCAGGCTATGGGAAAGGGAGGTGGAGTGCTGAAAAAGAATGTGCTAGAGGTGTGGTGCCTGGAATTTGGCAGTTGCTCAAAATAGTACCTGGGGAAATCTTGTGTTGGGTTGACAAAATTGCACTTTTTGCCTTTCCCTGTTGCTGCCTTTCTCTCTTTCTCCCTTGCTATATAATTTTCTTTCTTCTAATTTTCTCCTTCCCCCTCCCTCCCTCATTTCCTTTTCTCCTCCTCTTTTTCTCTTTCTTTCTTTTTCTCTTCTCTATTTTGCTTCATGTCTTCCTCGTGTTCCTTTGAGATCCGAAGCATATTGTGAATTGTTGACTATATTTACTTATCTTCATATTTCTTTTCTTATGTAGAAGATAATTTGAGTTGTTATTGTTCATGTTTCTGTAAATATTTGGCCTAGCACTCAAAGATTAAGAGTTTTTCTGTAGCAATTTAATGGATCTCCAAAGAGGAAAACCCACACCTTTGCTGTGAATGTTCAACCGCATTTGAGCAATGCTATTCAATTAGTTCACTTGCAAATACCTGTCTGTGACTGATTTCTTTTTATGGGCCAAAGTTTTTGCAATCAGGTTTCATAAAGATCATTTGAGATTTGTGCAGATTTTATTTTTCATGCATGGCAGCAATAGGATCTCCTATCGCATATGTTCTGGTATCTTGACAAACAAGTCTTTAAGAGGTAAAGTCCACATCCCTCCTCCTTGAACCTTGATGGGCCATGGTAATTGTCTCAATGTATAAAGTAAAATGAAAGCAAGTGCTATGTGACTTCTGAGGCTAGGTTATAAAAGTGTGTACTTCAGAACATCCAGGATGTTGTGCTGTGAGGAAGCTCGAGCAGCCCAGAGTGAGGCCACATTGAAAGAAACCATGATCCTTGGCTCCTAGCTCCAGCTAAGCAATCAGCCAGTATCAGCACAAAGGAGCCAGCCATAGCAGTCAGCCATTCTAGAAATGGCTCCTCCATCCCCTGGTTGAATTGAATGGAATATGGGTGAACAATTCCCACCAAGCCATCTCAAACTACGTATTCATGAACATAATAAACAGTGGTTATTGTCTTAAATTTCAGGGTGACTTATCATGCAGGAATAGATAAGTGATGCAATATAATCCTTAGCCATTTAGTTTTGTATTTAGCCAAAGAGTTTGAAAAGCACTTAAAGATCAAATAGTATGACCCACTTATCTTAAAACCAGTAGCATTCACAGAGAATGGCCATTGTCTAACCTTTTCTGAAGCATTTACTTTGTCCCAGTACCATAATTTGAATGCAAAAATCTCCGGAACTCTGCCCAGGATAGTTTAATTTTCTAACATCTTACTACATTAGGAAATTATGCACTACTGTTTTCATGCCTTTTTCAGACTCTAGGACCAGTGATGGATGACCCTGGAGAGGCTTTACATTAGGAATGAAAATAGCAAGTGTGAATTCCAAGCTCATCACAACCATCATCTTGGGACACTTTAGCTTTGTCAAGGGGCAGGGAGGGCCTCAAATAAGACATGATGTAAAAAAGGTAGTGAGTCTTCAGGGAGGGGTAAAACTGAGGCTAGTAAGACTGAGCTGCTCTTCAGAGCTGGTCCTGAAGAACTTGGATAGCAACTAAGTAGAGAGAAGGGTTGTTGTATTTTAAGAACCATTTCTTGACAATCATTAGTAGCCGAGGACCCCAACCTGCTAGGTATGGGTCTAGTGTTGGCAAGATCTAGGCAGAGGCAGTGCTCAATGCCAGACAACTGTAAGCAAAATCCATCCATGTAGAGGTTAAGGCCCTCCCTAGAGTCTTCAATCCAGCCTTTCTTGGAGAGAGGCCAGCCAAGGTCAAGCAGCCTGTCTGAACTGAGGTTCAGGGCAGCACCCTCAATTCGAAGGGGAACTAAATCACCAGCCAGTAAGGAATCCAGATAGAACTGGTTTCCCTCAAAGTGGCTAATTTGTGTTATTATTGCTTCTCTACTTATTGCATAATATTGTTTAGAATATTCTCAGGCTCTAAAAAGCAAAATGGAAAAGTCTATCAGTCCATAGCACTGTTAACCTGTTTTCCAAGATGTTTGTCATTTCTTTCTTAATATTCTACTGATTTCTACATGAGTCAATCACTCATTTCTTTGTCCTTGCAAATTGCATAGACCCATCTTAATTATAGATCTCTGAAAATTTTAGAAGTCATTCCTTAAGTAAATTGGTCCTTCTGCCAGTTTGCAGAGCTGGTGGAGGGGAGGAAGCAGGCTAGAAGCAGGTGAGCTGCAAAGAGGATTACTTGGTGATTCTGTGGCAGGAAGAAGCACAGGAAGAGGGCCGGAGAACACCAAGAAAATGTGGAAACAGCCTTAAGAGCAACTTGGGACAGTTTGGTTCTCCTATAGAAGATAATAAAAAAATGAAAAAAAAAAGTTCAGATATGTGTTTATTTTGTTTACTATTTTATATCCAGAAATCAGGGCAGTGCCTGGCATGAGGTAAATATTAACAAAACATTTACTGGAAGAAACAAACACACACAAACCCTACAGCTCCCCCAGCACATCTCTGGGATAAGCCCAGGCCACTGGCCCTAAGTTTTCAGTCTCTACAACCATCTTCCAAAGTCTCTTCTGCTTCTTTCTTTAAAATTATTAATGATACAGAATAGCAAGAGCCCTTTGCATCAGAAATTCCTGTTAGTATTAGGGAGGAAAAAACGCTTTTGACCATCTTCTAATTGATTAACTGGATCTTCCAGATGCATTGAGATGAAGGCAATGCATCTGGGGCAGGAAAGCCAAAGTGTTCCCAGCCTTCTGCCTTTCTTGTAAAGCCCCTTATAGTCAGGCACTATTTGGGATCCTTAGCCTTCTTTTGGGGAGGCTTCTTCCTCTTGTGTCAAATGTCCAAAGAGTAGAGACCTGCGCTACCCCTCCCCCCTTAAATAAAGAAAAACAGAAGTTAATTCACTGGAGAGATCTGTGGACATGGCCAGGTTACAGCTTCCCGGGGGCAAGGAAACCTGACTCTCTCTTTAATAAGCAGATGGTTGACCTTGGTGACATTCACTTACCACTTTTCCTTTCTCATCTGAGGCCTTGGGAGGTGAGTTTCCTCTCTTCTCTAATAGACATATTATGAACTTCTAACACAGTTTCAGGACAGAGTAAGTATTAAAATGAAGTGGAGAGTTTCATGCTTCAGTTCTTTCACATAGATCATTTTGTTTAATGAAATGGTCCTGGCCTTGTAGTTCCATATTTCAGGAGTAGAAATGTCTGTTTATCAAGCTCACTCTGTTGCAGGACCAGGAAGATTCTAATGTGTTAGAGTTAGTTTTGTGCCTCATGCCACATTGCCTCTGTAGACCTTAGATTTTACTGTCAGCACCTTCTGTACTGTTTTGTAGAGGTCCACATAAGATGGAGCCCCATTGTCTCTAGTGAAAACAGATCAATTCACTTTTTAATTGGCTGTCCCTCATTCTTTATTTCATCATTCTGGGATCATCCCAACTTCCCATGGGATCATCTCTCAAATATGCTACCTGCACCCAAGTCCTTATCTCAGGCTGTACTTTTGAGAGAGCCCAAATGAAGCCAAACTGTCATATGTGAGGTTGCAGACAATGCAGCAACTTTTATATGAACCACACAGAAAGTGATGTGCTAGTTAACAGCTCTCCCAAAGACAAACCCCTGATTTGTAGCATTTGCCAATTTCTGTGATGTAAATACTGCCACTATGGCCAGTGTCAAGCCACCAGCATGATATTGCTAAACCCAGAGTGGGATGAGGTGTCCACTGTCAGCCCTCCAAATGCACGTTGGTACCAGCACATCACTGCCAGAGCCCAGACCAATGGAATACATTTAACTGGTCATCAAGAAATACCAATTTAGACTGTAGATACTACTAATGTTCCCTTTTCTGTTAGATGCCCTTAACCATTTTATTGCATATTGCTTTATTTATTTGAAGCATTAAAAATGCATATTTTATCCCTGAAACTATATTCAGAATATAAGTCACTGATATTTGGAACTGCTTTTGTGTAATCATGTTGCATAAAGAGCAGTTGCCATCTCAGCAGAGGGCAACAGGTGGCACACAATGAGATAATCTGAGGACAGTTTACTGAGAGAAGTTTTTACAAAGGAATAGGCAGGAGATAGAGAAAGTGGGATTTATATAGTACTCCTAGGTCTGTGTTATTTTTTTTTTCAAAGATTTTATTTATTTATTTGACAGACAGAGATCACAATCAGGCAGAGAGGCAGGCAGGTGGTGGGGGAGGCAGGCTCTCTGCTGAGCAGAGAGCCTGATGCGGGGCTTGATCCCAGGACCCTGAGACCATGACCTGAGCTGAAGGCAGAACCTTAACCCACTGAGCCACCCAGGTGCCCCTAGGTCTGTGTTATTAATCCTAAGCCTGGAAGGGCAGAGAGAAAATATAGTTATCAGAACTGAGGACAGAGAGGGCTGTGTGGCAAGAGGCAGCCGGCAGGAATTGAAAGTTTGCAAAAGACATAGCCAACCCGCAGTAACTAAACAGGAGGTTGCAGGGATAATTATTCTAGCAGTTCTATCCTTCCTTCTAGTCTACTTGGGCAACCCATTGGCAAAACTATTTCTGCCCTTGAGAAGCTTATAGTCTGGTTCTAGTAGGATTTATACACTCATTTGTGCCCTAGGCATAAGAACACATTTTCAAAAAAATGAACAATTTGAAGCCATAAAGAATTAGGTTACCATCACATTAGGTTGCAGTATGAAATAGTAATAGTACTTGGGCTGTTTGAAATGATCAGGGGAAGTAAATCAAGTGCAATGCTGATCTGTTTGCTGGGAAAGCTGTACTTTAACTAATGAAAGTACCACAATCGAAATTGGAAGAGTGGAAATTTACGAGGCAAGCATGCCAGGGAACATTCTGAAGGAAATCCAAGGGAAAGGTGTCTAGACAATATTAAGGAGTGGCTGGACAACGCCGTCAGCTGGTGACACAAATAACTATCTGTAAAGTTAGCAGCTCAAAATGGTTACCATAGATACTCTTGGAATGGAACAATAGGGTTTCTATCAATGCTTTTTTCCCCCAATATACTAAAATGTTTTAAGGAAGTCTTCTTGATTTCATTTTATAATTCTTGACTACTGACCTGTCCATGTGGAAAGATCCAGGTTTTAGAATATGGGCCTGGGAGCACTGTTCTACCCTGACCTAGATTTTGACCTCCTTTTCCTTTTCAGTCTTTGGTCAACAGGTTTCATAGAAATTATGAAGTCTAAGGCTTGGATTTTGATCTTCAGCATTGCTTTCTATTCATGAGAATTTGGGTGAATTTAGGAGTAGGATAAGGTGGAAGAAGAGGTGCTTTCAGTAAGAACTTTTTGAAAGATATTTAAGGAAATAAACTAGTGCTGATGGTCCTTAACTTAAAGTCACTGGACTCCTGGCAGCCGAAACTTCTGTTTGAGTTTCACTCAGTATTGCTTATAGGACATGTAACATCCTGCAGCTTGAATGACACATGCCAGGTTGTCATACTGCACAGCCCTTCCTTCCCGGGACCACAGCTTTAGTATGACATATTTCTGGAGGACACTAGGAATGTGGTTTAAGCTCATCTTTATAACAGAGAAGTGGATGGTGATGTGCTGAAGAAATGAGCAGAGAGTTTATCAAAATGCTTTTGATTATAATTAAGAGAAGAGCCAACCCAAACTGGCTTTAACAATATGAAGTTGTATTGGTCTTCACATCTGGAAAGTTTATAATCTTCAGGCCTGGTTTGCTTTTGGTTGGTTGTTCAAGAGTTCAAGCTCCTCTTTTTAATGAGTCTCTCATTTCAGCCCTCTTCTGTGGGTTATTTTTGTATTCATGGTACCAAAAGAGCTACTGTGCATTACATCCACACCTTCATTACTCAGAACATAATAGTCACTATTCCAGAATCCTCAGTGAATTCCCAGTTTGACTTAAGTCACACACCTACCCCAGATCAATCCTGTGGTCAGAATAATAGAGCGATGTCTTCTTCACCTACAGCCTGTACCTCTGGAACCAAATTCACACAAAGGGAGGCATGGAATGGATGGTAAAGAGATCACTCATTGCAAAGAGTGAATGTGGGCTAGGAAGAAGAGAGGCCCAAAGGGGGGCTTTGACAATAACAGAGTAGTTTTATTCTGTATCTGGTTTAGGCAATACAGAAACCATGTGAATCGGAAGTAATATCACTGAAATTAGTTAAAGTGGTTATATCAAACAATAAGAAAAATTTTAGTTCCATCACCTGTAAGTGATGTGGTTTTGGGTAAGTTGATTTACTTTTCTGAGTCTCAGATTTTTCAACTGTAAGATATGGATGATAATTACTATTGTGCAGGGTTGTGTTGATAATTAACTAAGATAGTGTTTCTAAAGTCTCTAGGATCTTGCATAAAATAGGCACAAATTATATGGAAAATTAACAACCTAATGATAACAATTTATTGCTGCTATATTTAATTCATCTTATATAGACCCAAGGTGGTAGTTACTATATTTTAGAGTTGTTTTGGTGATTATAAAAGATACTATCTCCAAAGGATTTAGACTACATGGGAAGATAATATTATAATAAATAACAATACCATGTATTTTATTTAATATTATATAACATGTAATTATTACCTAGCCTTAGCACTTTATTACTGATTTTGTATTTTATATAATTCCAATGTGCTGAGTTGCAGGACAGCATTCCCTTGATTATTTAAATTTAATCATAGTAGCTTATAAGATTTCCCTTATTAACCATATGGCTCCATATCTTAGTCATTGCAAAAGGCCAATAAATAAACAATGTTGTAGTGATGGTTACGATTCATTATTTTTATTTGTTAGTAGTTATTAATAAAATGTTAACTGTTAAAGTATATTCATTTGATAACAATGCTATGTAATTTCTCCCTTTTGGTAGTCAACACCTACTGTTGAGAAACACCTCATTTTGAGAAAGTAAGGTACAGTTGGCCATGATTGGATTCGGGGGCTGAGAGCTCTGATGGCAATGCCTTGCTGGATTATACGTTCAATTATATTCACAATGGTCTCTCTTAGCAATCTTATTCTTATAAGCTGCTTTTATAAATACAGGGTTTTGGCAGTAGGTCAGATGAAAGTTGTACATTATGGTAGCATTTAGTATATTTATATTTTGAATTGTCTTGCCTTGCAATACTCAAAATTGTACCATTGCTCACATTCTCTTCTTCCATATTCACTGCTACCTATTGGTTATTCATCTCTGGTACTTTTATTGTTTAATTCCTATGGCAGTCTTATTTTTAGTTCCATCTGTTATCTTTAGAAGGTTTTTTTTTTATCATATTCAGTGGTTAATTCCAATCTTATAATCCACATGACTTTTTCTCTAATCTTTCCTAAGCATGTTTTTACATGACTTCTCGGGTTTTTTTTTTTCCCAACTTGCAACCATTTTAATACATCCTAAAACATTGAAGCTTTTGCTTACATCTCAGAAATACATACAGTTATTTGATCAAGTAAATAAATGATTAGAAATTCATAGTAGCCTTAAAAATATGTTCTGTGCTGTATTAAGTTTTAAATAAGACTTAAGTTTGCTTAGAAATATTAGAAATTCTACCTTTTAAAGATTAAGTAAATAATGTTCAGAAATGCATACAGTTCTTATTAAATGCCATTATGTGACTCCTTTAAGCACTGACATTTATCAGCTAACTTGTCATCAAACAATCATTGCAGTATCCTTGGACATACTTTTACTGGCATCTTCATGTGAAAATCACTGCTTCTGAATCTTAAGGACACACACACATACACGTATATATATTCTCCTTTTAGGTTGTAGACCAGATGAGAAATGATTTGCATTAAGAGATTCATGATAAGAACACATTTACTTTTCTTGGAATGTGATCACTGATTAAATGAAATTTTGGGGGCTTTGCACTACTAAGAAGTAATAAAGGATACTAATTAAATTTTTTTGCACAGAGTACATTTTAGAGCAAGGTATGCCTTATGAAGCATGAACATTTAATTCTGAGATGAAACTATTAAATGAAGAAGAACATTTTAATGCTGATGCAATGATGGCCCCAGTAAGCACAGGGACTTTAAATATGTCTAACCACAAATTATTTACAACCAAAACAAAGGGGATAGCAGAAAAGACATTCTTTGATTAATGCTTCTAAATTCATGGAGTAGGACCAGGTTTTTCCCTAAGAAATCTACTGTAAAAAATTCTTGGAGACTCCACTTTCACTATGATACATTTGGTGAAAGATGCTCTTTGCTGGCTGAGGGGCGGGGTGGGGGGACTGTTGGGTTTTGGTGAGTAGGATGCTCTTTTATCCTCTAATCTATTTCAGTAAAATTAGAGCACTATATTAAGGAAAGAGTAAATAAAACTAAAATAATAAACTAATGGAAATAAGATTAAAATAATATTATCTTTATATAGCATATTATAATTATATATTATGATGCACAGTTTCATGTACTCAAAACCGGAATTGCCTTGTTTAATCAATTTAGATGCATCTTAGAGTGCATTATGCTTAGAGCGTATAAATACCGTATTTATGGTTATGCCATTTAGTATTTGGCATTAGGCCCCTACTACACTAGAGTTTCATGGGAAAAAATAAATTATGGCTTACAAGCTTGCCCTACTGGCCACCATTTTAAGGAATGTAATATGCCTTGTGTAACAAGATTGCATTTGTTCATTCACATCACTGCTATCAGCTGTGTTGACTGATTTATAAATATTAAGAAAGAGTTTTGTTCTCTGGGATTGACATAAACTACTAAAATGGTAGGTTTATGGAAGTCTTATGTAGTTCTTTCCATTTGCCAGTGAGCTGAGTAGAAAGATTACTGCTGGGTCCTGTCTTTTTTGTTGTATGACTCTGGACAAGTTGCTTTGCCTCTCAGTCTGTCACTTCATCTGTATAAGGAGAGGGTTTGAAGCAGATTATCTTTAAAATGTCCTTCTAGTTTAGATTTTAATCTTCCACAGGGTAAACTAGCAAAGTAGAAGTTAGTCTTTTGTAGCACATTGATATGGGAAAGGTAGCTAACATGGGATGCAACTGTGTACTTCTTGTCTTAATCCAATGCTTGGAAATGTAGTTCACTTGATTTGTAGGTAATTGCTGACCATGAGCAGCACAGCTCAAGTGAGCCTACATGGAATTAGAAAACAGGAGCTCTTGGTTCTTTCTCATTTGAGCTTTCTCCATGTACAATAATATTTCCTGGGTCTCCCTGTGAAACCCAGTAATAATATCAGTAAGGACAGGAAACCCAGTTAACTGAACTGCTCAGAAGTCTTCCTCATCTTCATGAACTTTCACTCCCAGCACAGGAATAACCACTTTAGGTATTTGACTGAAATTTTACAAGTGCCTTTAGAGTTTAGAACTTTTATTTAATGTTAACCTCAGCTTTTATATGTGTGTGTGTGTGTGTGTGTGTGTATTTGCCTATATATTTTTTTATATGTAAGTTATTCTTATGGAAACCCTACTCTCAATTTTTATTTTTTCCAGAACATTCTTGAGGATTTTCCCACCTACTTTTCTGTCTCAATCTTGACTTTTCACCTTATATTTTTTGCATTTATTTTATTTAGGTATATTCACTCACTTTTCAGTTTTTGCTGATAGAAAAGAATTTCTGTGAAGATAGAACTTTAACTGTCTTGGGCGCCTGGGTGGCTCAGTGGGTTAAGCCGCTGCCTTCGGCTCAGGTCATGATCTCAGGGTCCTGGGATCGAGTCCCGCATCGGGCTCTCTGCTCAGCAGGGAGCCTGCTTCCCTCTCTCTCTGCCTGCCTCTCTGTCTACTTGTGATCTCTCTCTGTCAAATAAATAAATAAAATCTTTAAAAAAAAAAAAAAAAAAAACTTTAACTGTCTTATTCTATCTACCCAGTGTCTAACACTTAAAGGAAGCATAATAAATATTTATTGAAAAAATAAATGAAATAAAATTTATTGTGTACAATATTCCAGGAAAACACTGTTAAGGATTATCTAATATTCTCTGGTCATTTTGAGGTGAGTTAAGATCTCCTTTTTGACAAATGAAGGAACTAAAGATGCAGAATAAATGGAAGTAGATTAAACTCTCCTATTAAAAAAACTTATTAGCTTGAATATTTAAAACAAGAATGTAACAACAACAAAAAACAACCAAGTTAGTAATATATCTTTGAGAGACAAAGCAAAACCATGAAACAGGTAAAAAAAAAAACAAGAAATGGAAAAACAGCCACTGGAAGAATACCAGAAAAAAATGGACAAACCTACAACTATAAAGAGATATTCGTACACACTTCTCTCAGAAGCTGACAAATCAAGCCAACAAAAGATTATCACGGACACAAAATTTTCAACAATTAACAAGCTTGCTATTAAGCTTACTTTCCAACTTGGCTTTTGCTCCTCCTCTGTTACACTTTTCTTTAAAAAGATTTTATTGAAGGGTGCCTGGGTGGCTCAGTGGGTTAAAGCCTCTGCCTTCGGCTCAGGTCATGATCCCAGGGTCCTGGGATCAAGCCCCACATCGGGCTCTCTGCTCAGCAGGGAGTCTGCTTCCTCTTCTCTTTCTCTGCCTGCCTCTTTGCCTACCTGTGATCTCTGTCAAATAAATAAATAAAATCTTAAAAAAAAAAGACTTTATTGAAGTATACTTTACTTAGAGTAAAATGCACAGATCTTAACTGTACTGTTTGATGTACTAGAGAGATGTATACGTACATGCAGCAGTCATCCCAATTCATATTGGAGCATTTTCATTACCAGAGAGTTCTTTTGTGATTCTTTCCTATCAGTTTCCCCAAACCCTACCCTCCAGAGGCAACTCTGATCTGATTTCTTTCACTGAAGATGAGTTTTTTTTTTTTTTTCTGTTCTTGAACTTCATGTAAGTGAACTCATATAATAAATCCTTGTACCAGTTTGGCTGCTTTGACTGCATATAGTGTTTTTCAGATTCAACAATATTGTTGCATGCATCAGTAGTTCTTTCTTATGGCTAAGTAGATTAGTATGGGTTCACCATAGTTTGTTCTTTCACTTGTTGATCAACATTTGGATTGTTTCTGGGTCTTGGGTATTTTCAGTAACATCTCTATGAACATGGAAATACAAGTGTTTTTGTAGACTTATGCTTTCCTTTCTTCTGGGTAAGTACCTAGGGGAGGAGTTGCCATATCATATGACAAATATAAGTTTAACAAAAAAAACTGTCACATTGTTTTTCAAAATGATTACATTATTTTGTATTCTGACACCAGCAGCATATGAGCATTCCAGTTTTCAACATTCTCACCAACTTTGTTAATTATTATAGTGGGTATGAAGTGAAGTGTAAAATAGTATCTCATGTAGTTTTAATTTACATTTCCCTGATGGTGAATGATTTTGATGATGTTTCCATGTGCTAATTCAAATGTTGTATCAAGATTCAAATCTTTTGCCCCTTAAAAGAAAACTGGATTGTTTTATTAAGTAGCATATGATTTTTATATATTTTGAGTATAAGTTCATAGTAGACAGAGTGGCTCCCCAAAAATGTCCATGACCCAATCCTTGGATTCTATGCATGTTACAATATATAGTAAAAGGGATTTGAAGACAGAATTAAGGGTAAGGACCTGAAAATAGGAAATCACTTTAGATCATTTGGGTGGGCCTAGTCTCATTATATGTGTCCATATAACCAGAGAACTTTCTCTGGCTGGAGGCAGAAGAGATGAAGAACTAAAAAAAGTCAGAGAGAATGGAAGGAAGAGAATTATTTGATACACCATTGCTGGCTTAAAGATGGAGGGGGCATGTAACAAAGAAATAGGCAGCCTTAAGGAGCTAAAAGAGGCTCCTGGGTGACAGCCAGCAAGGAAATGAGGACTTCAGCTTAAAAGTCTCAAGGAGCTAAATGCTGCCAACAGCTGAATGAGCCTGGAAGTGGATTTGCCCCAAGAGCCTCCAGTAAGAGTTCTGGATGGCTGACACCTTGATTTTGGCCATGGGAGACCCAGAGCAGAGGAACCAGTCGAGCCCACCTGGACTTCCAACCTAGAGCTGTGAGATAATAAATTTATGTTGCTTTAAATCATTAAGTTTGTGGTAATTTGCTGTAGTAGCAATAGAAAACTAATGTAAGAGTCAAGTCATTGGTCAGATATGCATTGTAGATATATTCTTGCAGTCTTTGGTTTGACTTTTCATTTTTTTAATGGTGTCCTTTGATGACTAGGAGTTTTAAGTTTAGGTGAAGTCCAGTTGTTCTTTTATTTTTTTCGTCTTCAGTGCTCCCTATTTTGTTTGTTGGAACTTACCTCTTATGTTTGATCTCTTCTTCCAAGGTATTTTGGACTTTTGCAGAATTGTTAAGGTTTGTCCTGCAGCTCCCAGTATTTCTCAAGAACAATTAAAATGTGTTGGATCACTGGGTAACCAGAGATCCTAAACATCATGCTCACATTTATGGGCCAAGTTCTCCCTATATGCAGAACCATTCATCCTTATTTCATGAAATTAATTTTGATCTATTTTTCCCAAACCATTATCTTCTCTCAAAGATTTTTAATGGGCTGTTTCAATTCTGAGAGAAAATAAACCATCTTTAACATATATTTTCATTGGTTACCATTTACTGAGTCTTATAATGTGGCAGATACTCTACTGGGAACATGATATATCTGTAATCTTCCTAATAACCCTGCGAGGTAGGTGTTATTGACACCACTTTAAAGATAATACCATAGCTTAGCATTTAAAAAAAAAAAGAACATTCTGAAAATTTATTGCCCAGAGTTTTGCCATTTTTCAGTTCTGATACCCAGTAGGATATTAATCTATATCCATAAATTTATCTTCAGAGTCGAAGTTGTCAGTTTTTATTCTTTAAATAACATGCTTATGATAAACATTTTTGAGTTCTAAGTATTGCTGTTTAAATATTTAAGCAGAAAAGTGATAGGGAAAATTTAATGAGGAGAAAGATCTTAGCAAGTTCTTAACATGTCTTCTCTTTAGATAAGGAGCAAAATAGTATGTAGTAGAGCAATCAGTTAATCCTCTGACACAGTGATCAAAAATAACATTGTAAATATGGAGCAGATGGACATTGTATGCCCTGCAGGCATAATACCCTGAAAAACTTACATATGAAATTCTGACTAGAAATGCATAAACTGAATATCAGCAGGGAATATCAGACAAATCCCAGATGAGGAACATAATTTTTATTTTTAAAGATTTTACTTATTTATTTGACAGACAGAGATCACATGTAGGTGGAGAGGTAGGCAGAGAGAGAGAGAGAGAGAAGGGGAAGCAGGCTCACTGCTGAGCAGAAAGCCCGATGTGGGGCTTGATCCCAGGACCCTGAGATCATGACCCCAGCAAAAGGCAGAGGCTTAACCCACTGAACCACCCAGGCGTCCCGAAGGAAGATAATTTTTTAAAGGGACCATATCCTTCAAAATTGTCGTTGTCTAAAAGATAGACTGAAGAACATTCCTAGATTAAAGCAGACTAAAAGAGACATGTACTCAGCTGTGTACATACTCAGGTGTGCAAAAGCCAGATTTATATATCTCTTTCCATTTGAATATTCAGTGATTTCATTTTGGTAGCTTGAAATTGGTTATGGTGAGAATATTTACATTGTGTGACAAATGTTACAAATGGGGATAGTTATCAACTGGAGCACTGGTTGTTAAACGTTTACCAGCACCCCACTGGAGACTTGACAACCAAGCACAATATGTGATCCTATACCGGATCTTGAATTGGAAGGAAAAATATGTCATAAAGGATGTTACTGGGTCAGTTGACAAAATTGGAATACAGATGGTAGAGAAAGAAGAGTATTGTATCAATGTTAGATTTACTGAAGTTGGTAATTGGACTGTGGTTTTGTAAGAGAATATTTTTATATTCTTAGGAAATACACATTGAAGTATTTAGGAGTAAAGGGCTATCATGTATGCAACTTATACTCATGTGTTTTAGAAAAAAATGTATATAAAGAACATGTATATAAAGAGCACCTGTGTGGCTCAGTTGGTTAGGAAGCCCACTCTTGATTTACGCTCAGATCATGATCTCCTAACATGGAATCAAGCCCCACATTGGGCTTCACGCTCAACAGGGAATCTGCTTCAGGATTTTTTCTCTCTCTCTGCTCCTCCCCTTGCTTGCTCACTCTCTTTCTCTTTCTCTAAAAGAAATCTTTTTTAAAAAGGGCATTATATAAAAACAAATAGTAAAGCAAGTGAGACCAAATACAATATATAAACTAGGTAAAGATTATATAGTTCATTGTTTTACTCTTCTTGGAACTTTTCTATAAGCTTTAACTTACTTTAAAATAATAGTTAAAAATATCCTAAAGGGTAAAAACAAAAACCCAAAAACCAAACCAAACCAAAACAAAAAACTCCACGATGAGAATAAGTTTTAAAAAATCAGAAGACCTGCATATATATTTTTGTTTCGTGACCTATCTTTTTTAGGACAAAGCATTATTCTCCTCAGGCAGACACGGAAAAGAAGGGGAATTTTACCACCTGGAAATTTTACCTCTCCTGGTAAATTGCTTATTTTGGCAGGTTTAAGATGTGCCCTGGCTGTTGTGGTTTTGGTATATCAATGCCACTTGGATCAAAGATTGCTCAGAATCTCACCTGCATTGGGCAAACACTGTTACATGAAACTCAATCCACTCCATTCATTCTCTTGAAATCTTTATAAAGAAGTTGCAAGGGAAATGCATGGATAATTACTGTTTATGCTCAAGGACCAAATTTACCCCTTTCATTGGGTTTGAAGAAGATGGTAATGAGCTTCTATTGTGGCCCTGCCATTCACCAGAAGACAACTCTTTCAAGCTGATGTCTGGTTTAATTCTTTCTCACTGAATAACAGTTCAGCCAAGCTGCTAGGGAAATTTTATTTTTGTTATTTTTTTTAGTAAAAATATTACAAACAAATGTTTAAAAAGCCAAACTGTACTGGAAAGGTACCAGATGAAAAACAGCAATTATATCTATTCCCTGCCCCCCCATAGTCATTATGAACTATTTCTTATATATTTCTGGGGAAGAGAATATGCACACATACTCATATGTATGTTCTTTAAAAATATACAAATGATTCCTTACTGTATACAGTACTTTACATTTTTTCTCTATGATATGTCTTAAATTTTTCCCACCTCTATTAATATATCTGGGACATCTAGGTGAACTGCTTGAAATTGCTGTTTTGGTGGTTTGACCTAATATCTCAAGATATTTTTTAAAACTATAAATTACAAATATATATTATATATTCATATAAATGAATATTTATATATATATATATATAGGGATACTTCTGTGACTTTATCTTTTTGATAATTTCTTTTACTGGGGTAAAATACACATTTTTAATACACATTTTTAGGTAGGAGAAAATATAATTTTTAATTTCAATTTTTATCAAATTTCTTTCTAAAAATGTACCACTTACAGGGACCCTAGCAGTGCAGGACACTGCCTCAACACTACTGTAACTTAGGGATTTTAATTTTTGTTTATCTTAGTTTTAGTTAAAATTTTTAGTTTTTATTTGTTTTGAATAACTTTGAGCAGAGTCTTATAGCCTTATTTGCTTTTTGTATTTCTTTTTTCTTTAATAAAGGTTGCCTTTTTTGTATCTTTTAAAGAGCATTGTTTGACTCATTTCCATTGAGTAATTGGTGCACTAACTTCAAGAAAATAGCTGTTTGTCCTATATTTTGCAAGCATTGAAGGTGAGAGGGGAACATGAATAAAATGTTAACATGGTAAAAATAATGCTGAGACAATGTCATAGCTTATGTATAGAATTTTCTTCTCTTTTTTTGCAATTTTATTTCATTTTTCTAATAAAAATTTTGTCAATTTTTAAAACAATTTTCAATTGTTTATCAGACTTAACATTTCTCTTATGTCTTCTCTATTTTGTATCTGACTTAGCATGACCTCTCCTTCTCAAAAATTATTAAAACTTCATCCCTATTTTCTTCTAAATTTCTAGGACTTCCTTGCTTACCTTCAAAGAAGCACATGCCCTTGCTTTTATAAATATTCCATCTTGATATCAGTCTATGACACCAGAAATAAAATTAAGAAAAAAAAAAGTATAACTATCTCCAGTAACTCTTTACTACAACATGGCTGTGCCATGGTCTGCATTAATTAATCATTCCTTAAAGCTGTTTGTACCTGTTCCTCCAGCTCCTACCTGATTCATGCTCCCAAAACAATTTTACAGTCATTATTTTGACTTTTTGGAAGGTCACTCTTTGGAGTAGGAGTGTAGCTGGAATCCCACCTGTATATGATGAATTTGTATTCTGATACAAAGGAATGTTTCTTTAAAGCCAGTCTTTCCCTGGGCATTGCAGATTTGCAGAGATGAAACCTAGCTCATTCTGAAAGTTAGAGGTAAGAGTTACTTGGAATTACAGGTTAAGGAAGGAGTTAGAGCTGCTTCCTAATTTAGGTTCCTATCTGAAAAATGGCTCAGATACTTGTTCCACATAAGCCCCCCCCCCAAAAAAAAAGAGAGAGAGAGAGTGAGAGAGAAGAAAAGAAAAGAATGCATCCAGGTAAGGAGACCGTCTCTGGGACAAGCAAAAGTTAAGACAACAACGTTGGGGAGTTGTTGTTTTTGTGTGTATCGTTCATTGCTGGCTTGTTTTTTCCAGGAGTTCATTGGACTTAGGCAGCTCAGCCTTCATTTAAGGAAAGGTTCCTGGGTGTCTTGTGGGCTTCACTCCATATACCTCTGCTCTGCATCTATGACTTGCGAAAACAACCATGTGGGATGCTAATTCAGCCTTTGGTTTCTTTTTCATATCAAATACTGCCAACTTGGCCTTAAATGTGTGCCAGATGTGCTATGGTTTTATGATGTGATACTGTTAGGAAGTCTGGGTTAAGTATGAATGTGAGCTGGCTTTTGCTGCTGGAGTGGTTCCTGTCACTGGTGGCTATGGCACAAGCTTGGGAGCCCAAGAGTTTTGCTAGGCATCTTGGCGAGAAAAGCCTGGCAGTAGTCATCAAATCTCTGGTGACAATTGCAGGTTTTCTGGTTGGTTCTCTCCTCTCTGATGGCTAGATTTCTGAGTCATAGAGGAACTTAGAGCTTTCCTGAAGGAGGGATGCTAAAGCTTCACCAGAGTGCAGCATACACTGTGGAAGGCTTGTCAAAAATATCCAAGGATAACCTCCTGGTGTGCACACGTAGGGCACTGTTAACCTTTCCAACCAGTATCTTAAGGGCATTGTCATTGCTGATGAGTTCAAACACTAGAACATATTTAACTTTGGAGTAAGAATTGAAATTAAAATGAAAGGGCAATACCCTGTGAGGGGGAAAAAAAATAAGTAGGAAGTTTAAAGCAAGAAAGAGATGATCTGAACTGAAACAGATTCTTTTGGAGGCTGAAATAGATATATACTTTTCCCAGTTCTGAATATACATTTTTATAAGAAACATATATGAAGCATTATAAATACATATATTATTTATGTTTTTTCCCCTTTTCGTTCTATTTCTTGCAGTCAGACAAAACCGTGATTACAGTTTGGTGCTTTATTTTTGATTTTGACAAAACCCGATCTCATGTATAACTGCGATCAAAGTCATACTAACAAGTGATGTTAGAATTTTGTACACTTTAGAAAACTAAACAATCTTATAAATCAATAAAATTCTCACATTTTAAATCATGAAAATCAAGGTTCTGTTGGTCACTGGGAAGACTTGAATATTTTATTTCTGAAATCTGTTTGCTTACTCTGCAAGTATTTAGGGTAAATTAGGTTGTACCAGAATATTTAGTGGTTCTGATAATCGTAATTACAGATGGGAGAAAATCATAGAGGAAAGCATTGATGTATCTTAGACATTATTTCCCTAATAAGGTATTTACAAAATGCAGGGCAATGAAAGGGATTTTTACATTGAATCAAAATGAAGTACCAAAGACCAATTTGTTTTCAGGATGTGGCAGGCAGTGACTCCCATTTCCTGTAATAGGGTCATAACCTCTTGCTAACAGCCTACCTTCTCTCACACGTTGTGGCTCCAAAAAGATTTATGACTCTTGTTGTCCAGAATTGTCTTTAGTGGAGGGAGCATGCACTTATAAACGTGCAGTGTGGGTAAAGAGGATAGTCTATTTCCCTCATTTCCTTCATTTTTTCAGATACTTGTCTTAGGGCAGAGCTGACCCATAAAACTTGCTGATGGAAATGTTCTAAATCTGTATTAATATGGTAGCCAGCGGCCACATGTGGCTCTTGAGCCTTTGAAATGTGGCTAGTGTGACAAAATAACTGCGTTTTAAGTCTTATGAAAATTTAATTAGTTTAAATTTAGATAGGTACATGTGGTGAGTGGCTGTTGCTTTGGACAGAGCAGGCCTAGACTAGAGCTTAAATAATTTTCCCAGTGATGACTGACTTGGGCCAAACACCACTAACCAGTGCTTCCTAAATAACAGAACAAGTGAAAGAAAAATCAAGTAAATACTTACATTTTTCAGAATTTAGCTTAGACAAGATTTCGTATGACCCTCCTTCCCCCTAATGGCTTTGGGGAAAAGTCATTAATTGTATTAAAAAAAAAAGATGCTCCAATGCCAGTGTCTAAAGTTTTCAAGCAAAAACACACAATTTGATAAATAGATATTTTACTTAGATCTTAGGGATTTTCTTCTTTACTGAAACATATCTAAATTATTCTAATGTGACCTTGTGTCAGGTTGGGTATTAATTTTGAAGTCTCTTATTTATCCCAGACTATCTCAACAAAAATCTTACATGACAAGATGTACAAAAGAAGCATCTTTCTTTCAATGTTTTGGTGCTTTGTTTTCTTTTAAATCATGAAAGAGTGCATGAAATTACTCTCAGAAGCAAAGCAGTTGGCTTTGCTTCACAACTCTAGGAGGAGCTAAGTTTTTGTTTATGTGTGATCCAAGATGATCAGAATCATCCCAAATAGTATATCTCCTAAAGTGAGCCTTCTGTTTCCAAGTGAGTGATTTTTAAACATGTAAACTAGTAGTCACCAAAGAGCATGATTGGTGCCATGATTTTCCTGTAAAAGACATAACGTGATAAAAGGTGATACTGAGGCATGTTTGAAGGTTATGAGATATGAAACTTCTGTAAGGAAAGTTACATGCAATAAATTTAGTTTGACTTCCTAGGAACCAACTTTATTCATTAACCTCTTTTGTTATAGGGAAATGCTCTTCTATCTTGGGAAATCATTGTCCAAATACCATTTCCCGTGTGTGTGTGTGTGTGTGTGTGTGTGTGTGTGTGTGTGTGTATTTAAAAGCACTGGACTTTGTATGTGACTTCTTAGCTGTGTGACAAGTTTCTTTATTCTTCCATTCTCCAGGCCTCTGTTTAATCATCTGGCATGATCATTTATATTTGTGTGTGTGTGTGTGTGTGTGTGTGTGTGTGTTATTTTACATATGTATTTAAAACTTCAAATTTATTAAATTTAAATATTTAAACATTTAAATTTTAAATTAATTAAATTAAATTAAATGTAATTAAATTCTTAAATATTCTTTGAGGAATAATAATGTAGTAGGAATACTTGAAAAAGTCATTGATCACAGAATTTTAAATGTTAGGTGCTGGCTGGGATTTGAGTGCAGGTGGTTTATTTGAGAGGTACAGGAATTGATAGTAAGGGACTGGGCAATTGACAGAGGAAAGAAAGTGAATAAAAGGCAAGGTCATGAGCAAGTCCCCACTGTGAGCAACTGGAGCTCATTCCTTCTGGGACATCTGGGTAAATGTGTAGAATATGCCTTAGTGTTGTCCCATCTGAGACACAAGGAAACTGATGTGCCAGTTACCAAATCTTGTTCGTCACTGCTTGAGCACTGCTCCTCAGGTCTGTTCATTACCAAGCACTACAGTTAATGGGCAGCTAATGAGCACAGTGGCCTTCCATGGCTTTGGAAAACGCCTTCAAGCAGAGATGGGAATATTGGCAGTTGGAAATAAGAAGGAGTACAATGAGTTGTTAAAGCTAGGGATATAGGTAGAGCAACAGCATCCTTTGCTACATGGGAGAAAAGGACACCATAAAGTCCAAAGAAGAGTCTTGTTGGGCTTCTTGTGAACAGTCCTTGAGGTATACCATACTTGAGATCAGCTCTGTCATTCATCCCTGGGTAACCTTGGACAAAAAATCTGATATTCCTCCTCTGTAAAATTCAGCTTGTTAGGGGCGCCTGGCTGGCTCAGAGGGTTAAGCCTCTGCCTTTGGCTCAGGTCATGATCTCAGGGTCCTGGGATCGAGCCCCACATTGGGATTTCTGCTCAGCAGGGAGCCTGCTTCCCCCCCCCCTCTCTGCCTGCCTCTCCCTCTCTCTCTGCCTTCCTGCTTGTGATCTCTCTCTCTCTCTATCAGATAAATAAATAAATAAATAAATAAAAAAATAAAATCTTCAAAAAAAATTAAGCTTGTTACAGACATAGCGTCTTAGGTCCCAATCTAGAACTAATGCGTCAGAATCTTCCATTTTAGCAAGATCCCAAGGAGATTTGTAGCTACATTGAACCTCAAGAATTAGTAGGCTAGAATTATTGTTTTACATGCTTCTTTCCTTTGTCCTGGACAGGTGGAGGAAATTCTCAGATGGAATGGCTATATAGCTAGAGCGTAAGTAAATGTGGCAAAGGTAGTTTGCTATTTAAAGCTTCCATCCCTGCAGACTCAGAGAGAGTAAATGTCTTGATCATTCAGCTGACTCATCCATCTGGAGGCAAGAGAGTGTGTTCTTTCCTAAGACTTCATTCAGCTTGATAATTCTATTCTTTGATGATGAAGGGAGCAACTAGACATGTAGAGGACATGTCAGCTTGGGAGGATCTGTTCATTTGAAACTTGATTTTCTCCCCAGCTTGTTAGCAAAAACTGTGGAGTTTGAAAAATGTTAAGTGGCGGGATACAAAAATAAATCTACATTGTTAATTCAGTGATGTAAGAATAATTTTTACAAGTAGACATCAAATTTAATTCAGTTATTGGGATTAGGAAAATTAGGGGTAAACACTTTTTTTTTTTTAAAGATTTTATTTGTTTATTTGACAGGCAGAGATCACAAGTAAGCAGAGAGGCAGGCAGATAGAGAGAGAGGTGGAAGCAGGTACCCTGCTGAGCAGAGAGTCTGACTCGGGGCTGGATCCCAGGACCCTGGGATCATGACCTGAGCCTAAGGCAGAGGCTTTAACCCACTGAGGCACCCAGGGGCCCCAGGGGTAAACACTTTTAGCTAGCAACTTTTATTACATGTGTATTTATTTTACTGTTGTTGATATTGTTCATTCTTTTAACAAATTCTTGTTGAATAACAGTCCCATATAAGACATAATCTTTAGATCTGAAATAATAGGGTAAATGGGTAAATATGCAAGTCTGGTAAGAGAGAAGAAAAAGGCTGATAACTATAACATAAAGTGGTAGCCTGTTATAGACATATGCCTATGCTTTGGGAGATGATTATGATTTCTGGAAGTTTCAATAAAAATATTAGGAAGTTAAGTTTTTCTATATAATGTATGACTTAATAGGAAAAGGATCTACCAAATTCTAGACAGTACTTAAGTCTTGGCAACAATGGCAAACTGTGGCCATGTCGAGCCCACACTTTGTTTTTGTAAAGTTTAATTGGAACGGAGGCAGATTAATTTGTTATGTATTGTCTCTGGCTGCTTTTATGTTACAGTGCCAAAGTTGAGTAATTGTGGTTGACTTCATATGGCCTGAAAAGCCTAAAATATTTAGTATTTGACTCTTCACAGAAAAAATTTGCTGCCTCCTGCTTTATAAATGTAACCATACTAGAAGATCACCATTACAAACCCTTGCGAGAGACCAGTTCCCTGAGAGTCATCAAGAAGAGCCTAGGAATGAGGAACTTGTGTCCACAGTTGGGCATTTTCAAGACACTGGTTCTTCTTGATTCCTTGCCTCTTTCTTGGCATGATCTAGGTTCCTGCTCATTACTGCTGTGCACCCAGAACCTCACAGAAAAGAGCTCTCTTCTTGTGTATACACAGGAGTGGTGCATGTCTTTATTTCCGTATTCGGGAAAGCACTTGGAAGCTTGATGGCATCAGGCCTGAATCCTCCTTCAGTGCCGCTATGCTTTAGAAAGACTCGGTCTACTTTTTTTTGGAATGGAGGACCCTGGTTCTAAGAGGGTGGTGGAGTAGAGGGATGAACTAGGTTTGTGAGAATTCCTTCTTCTGTAGATAGTAGCAACTTCCAGATATCAGCAGTCCCATCACTTTGCTTTGTAAAACCCTGGTTCTAAGAGGGTGGCAGAGTAGAGGGATGAACTAGGTTTGTGAGAGTTCCTTCTTCTGTAGATAGTAGCAACTTCCAGATACCAGCAGTCCCATCACTTTGCTTTGTAAATGATGCAAAAACTTGATATGGTCCTTCAGGCATGAAAAGCTTTCTCCAGTCTTCTCTGTATTGACTGAAATTACAGCAATGTATTTGTTTGGTTCAGAGGGTACTAACTGGAAGTTCTTTAAAGTATTTGATGTATTTTCTGCATTTTATGTTTCATTTGTTATAACTTGATTTCTTCACCCTTGAGCAGTGTTCTGCCACCATTTGTACTACCTCTTTTTCTTTGCTTCAGCAAAATATAGAGGTTATACCCACTGGATTTCTAAAGGAAATAAACATTTTCCAGTCAGGTTCTAGAAACTGTCTTATATTTTTTACTTCTGACAATATTCAGTAAAACTATAGCCTAGCACAGCAATCAAATTATATAGCTAGCTTTTTAATTTAGAAGGGCCCCACTTTATAGAGGGAAGAGACTTACAAAATTTTTAACTTGACTAATATTGCTGGATTTGGGCATCTGTGAGGTCAGAGGCAGACCTAGCCACAAGGGATGCCTAGAAATTAAAAATCTGGACAACCTGGAAAGAACAGAAATATATATAAGAGGCTATAACTTAGGGTTGTGAGACCCCAGGTGATCAACTATTTCATTTCACCCATTCTTAGCTTTTTCACTATAGCGTAATTATAAACTGGCTGTGTTTGCTCACACATGTTATACTGTTTCGTATCTCTGTGGCCTGATCCGGCTATTTCAATCCATTTATCTTTTCATCTAGTAATCCCAATGTGTTACACACTCTAAAGAGAGCCAGTAGTTATTAATTACTTACCATACCCTAGGCAGTGTGCAAACACTTTACTTGTTGACTCATTTCCTTGGGAGAACTACCCTGTGAGATATATAGTATAAGAATCTGCACTCTCCAGATAAGGAAATGAAGGCTAAGTTAAGAGGTTAAGAGGCCATTCCCAAAGTCATATAGCTAGCGGGCGAATAACCTACTGGTTTCAGGTCATGCAATTAATACTGCCTCATCACCTTCCTTCCCAGATATAATATGTCATTCCAGGTCCTAAACATATAAAGAAGTGTTACATATTCTTTCTGTCCTAGTAGAAGTCACAGTGAATAAGCTAAACAGACACATATGATCAAAAATGTTAAGTATGACAACAAAGACATACTTGGATTATGAGAGGAAGAAAGTGGGGCAGTGTGTGGCACTGAATGAAGGAGGTGAAAACACGAGAGCACAGGTCCGGAAAAAGCTCTGGAGAAAGTAATTTTTCAGTATTTTTTTTTTTTTTTTGAGTTTTCTGGATGGTTAAGGATTTTTTTTTTTTTTTTTGCTCCCAAGCAGCTTGGGGGTCTTTGTCCCCCGGGGCTGGCTACCGGCCCCGCCCCCTCCATTAACTCGGGGACCCCCAACGCCTTCCAGCGCTCTCGTGCCTCTCTCGGCAATCTCAGCTTTGGTGAGCGAGGTGTCGCATCCTTTCCCCTCCTCTAGGTCTGGGGGTGGGGTAGGGGGCGTGGATCGCAGTCCTGGGTCCCTGACAGATGTCCTCGCAGCGGCGCCGGCGTCTCTCGGGGATGGCCAGTGTGGGTCAAGGGCGGGCTGAGGCCTCTGGCCTCTGCTTGCAGGCTGCAGAAATGGGATCATAGCCCTTGCTACAGCGGAGTAGTGAGAAGGTCCTGATGTCAAGTCTGGGCAGGAGCCTAGCACAGTCCCTGGCACACTGGAGACGTGCATCAAAAAGCCTGCCTATCCTTCTGGAACCAGAGCCGCTTGGCCAGCGTGGGTAGCGTTCTCTGCGCCCAGGTCTTTCCCGACGAGGGCCGGACCCACGGGCCCACCCGGGGCCTGCGAACGCCCTGGCTTGGCTTCATGTGGTGGGGGTCGTGGGTGGCTCAGGCCGTCACCAGCAGTCACGCGCTCCCCCACCCGCACGCCGCCCTCCGCCCCCACCTGGATGGGGGAGGAAGGGCAGGAGGGGACCGCGAGGAAACCAGCCCTCCTGCGCTTTCTAGTACCCCCTTACCCGGCCTGCACCCCCCCCACCCCGCACCCTGCCCCCCCGCCCAGCGGCCGGTAGGGAAGGGAACCGGGCGGGCGCCTTTTTTTTTTTTTTTTTTTTTTAAAGATCTTATTTATTTGACAGACAGAGATCACAAGTAGGCAGAGAGAGAGAGAGAGAGAGGAGGAAGCAGGCTCCCTGCTGAGCAGAGAGCCCGATGCGGGGCTCGATCCCAGGACCCTGGGATCATGACCTGAGCTGAAGGCAGAGGCTTTAACCCACTGAGCCACCCAGGATTGATCAAAGGGAGGTAGGATGGGGAGAAAGGCATTTAAGACTGAGAGAACCTCAAGAGCACAGAACAGAGATAAGAAACATCTTGTAAGGAATAAGAAGTTCAGTATTGCCAGAATGTAGAGTGTATTACAGGGAGCAGTGGAAAAGAGACCATCAATATAGAAGGAGTAATTTCAAGAAGGTGCTGTAGGCCTTCCTATGATGACTCAAGCTAGTGAGGAGCCATGAAGGACTGTGGGTAGTAGAGTTGCATGTCTTATTTGCATTTCAGACAGATCACACTAGAAGCTATGTGGATGATGAATTTGAGGAATGGGACCAGTCAGGGGGCTGCTGTGATTGGTGCAGGTGAGAAATGATTAAGACCTGGGTGAGAAGCAATGAAGCTTTGGTTGTGGTGATGGGGAGGAGGAGAGTAAACTGTAAACAATTCATGAGTCAAAGTCAGTAGGACTTGCGGATTGACTGGATGTGAGGTATAGTGGAATTAAGAGGGATGACAGAAAAATAAGATTCAGTATTTTACTTTAGGTGGCTGGGCATTCAACAACTGTGTCTGTGAACTGTGGGGGATAAATCAGATTAAGGGAAAGATAATGGGCTAGAAGTGCGCTTGGGGGATAGCCTCAGGAAATTATCCAGAAGGATGTGAGATACATAAATTGAGGTTTTTGAAGATGTCTGGGAGAGAAAAAGTAATTTAAGAATCATCATCATTTTGGCAGGTTACCTGTTTATGGGCAGTGATGGATCAAGATCATCAACTTTTAAAATAAGTCAAAGAAATAGGAGCCTCTGGGGGATACATAGAAGGAATAGGAATAACATCATGGAAAGGAAAGAAGTAGTTTCTGGAAGGTTACCATGGTAAACAGAAGATAAAAGTGACTGAGACTCTCCTATAGATGTTGTATTAAGTATCTAGCCCTGCTGTTGACTGTTCTTCCTCCCTTTGACTCCTTTCCATGCTGTACCCCTGCATATTCCTCTACTCATTCTTCAAACTCAGTTTAGTGGCACTGCTTCCTATGGGGCAGAGAAAATTTCCTAAGTCAGTGCTCTACCCATCTAAACCACAGCAGGTTTGTCTGTTTGTTTGAACCTGTTGCTCTAGTGCTGACCTCTATCATCGCACAGATGAAGCATTTTACATGCTTACTTCTCTCTATGTGCTGCAAGCTCTTTGAAGTCACTGTGGTAGACGGATTTACACTAAGGACTCCGCTTTTTCATGTTTCTTTGTATTCACTCCCTTTACTAGTGCCCTCTCATTGGAGTTGACTGTGTGTCTTAATGTGTCTTACTTGGGGCAGTGGAATAGTAACAAACTTAATGGAAGTGGAGGCTTGAAAAGTGCCTGTGCATTTTCATTTTCTCTCTTAGAATTTTGCTACCAAGTCTAGGCTAACCTACTAGAGGAAGAGAGATTGCTTGGAGCAGAACCAAAGGATCCTACACCATCCAGCCACTAGCTGACCCCTGTGGCTAAATTCATAATCGCTAAGTTTTGGGGTGATTTGTTACACAGCAACACCTGACATGATTAGAAGTCATGTCATGTACGGTTTGTTTGTTTGTTTGTTTGTTTGTTTGTTTTTAACTCTAGCACATTAACTGAGTACTAAAGTTATAGTAAGTTGTTCAAAGGAATATGTTGAACTGAAAAATGTAGAAGAAATGGAATGAATATTCCAATCTATTGCAAAGCGTTTTTTCCTCTCCTTTCTTTCTATCAAATATGATGACTGTGCCCCAACTTTCTTACTTACTTTTACCCTGAGATCTCAGGAGCTAAGATTGTAGGGGTGGTTGTGGGAATTCCAGCATGCACAGTGTGGTTTGAAATTCACAGACAAGAGAGCATGGCTTCCTTCCTTGGCCTGCTGCCCCATGTGCGGTGAGCAGAGCAGCCAAGCCAAAGTGGCAGCCGCAGTGTGGGAGCCCAGCTCTGCTGCCATAAATTAGCCAAGGGCAGGAAGGAGCAGTGAGAGTCAGCGGTTTCAACTACCTAGTAGTTCATTTTTGTTCTTGTTTTTCAGTTAGCAATCTGTAAAATTTATTGCAAAATTAAGCTCCCTGCTCCAGAGTCAATAATATTCCTGGTGCCAGGTGGTGTAATAATTCACAAAAAGGGCAGGAGTTGGAGAGAATGAGACTGATTTAGGAAGTAGACTTCTAAGCCCGATTTGCTGCTGCCTACTCCCTGCTGCTAAAGGTCAGGTAAGTAGAGGGCTAAGATTACCGCCTCATAATATCCTTGGAGGGCTAGAATTTCTATTGGGTTTGAAATTTAAAACAAAACTGTTTCTTTTGCATGATAGATTCCTTTTATCCTTCCCACCTCTGTTTCCATTTTGGCATAAAAATAGAAACATTCAATTTCATATTTTGTTTCTGGCATCACAAGGAAGAGGTACTGTAGAAAACTTGGCCTGTTGTAAGCTTCCTGTAGTGCTTTCTAATACCCTGACATCAGTCACTCAAACTGGAGGGGCCGCTGGAGATCACTGT
Source organism: Enhydra lutris kenyoni (assembly GCF_002288905.1). Taxonomy (NCBI): domain Eukaryota; kingdom Metazoa; phylum Chordata; class Mammalia; order Carnivora; family Mustelidae; genus Enhydra; species Enhydra lutris. The sequence goes on from NW_019154090.1 coordinate 32,403,862, forward strand.
ATTCCAACATTTCGTTTACAGATGCGAACACCAAGTTTTGGTGTAATTAGTGACTGTTCACCTCCTGCCTAATTCTCTACCTGGGATCAGAACCTAGATTTGATCTCCAGATCAGCTGCTTCATTCAACCTTCTGCTACTAAAGGAATTTCCTTTTGTCACTTTAGCTTTTCTTGATCATATCTATTATCTTCAAAAAATTCTCCAAATTTCCTATTTTCCCTCTTTTTTCTTTTCTTTTATGAAATGATCACCACAATAGGTCTAGTTACTATTGTAAGTTATTATTATTATTAAGCCTTATTATTTCTCCGAGACTTTAAATTTTATGTCTGATTATCCAAAAAGATTAAAAAGCCGCATTTTCATTCCAGCTACAAAGCATAAGGTATTATCGTTAATTTGTTTTTAGTTATCTTTACAAATTTGCTTTTAATTTTCTTTACAAAGTAACTTCCTGAAAGACAATCATGGAAATATTACATTTGGTTATTCCTCATGGTTTCTTCTTGAAATGGCTGCAAAATCATCTTTTTGCTCTAGGGTACAAGTTAATATTTCTTGGGAGACATTTAGCAGTTGGGAATTATGCTCTGCAAATTAAGCATCTGTGAGTTGCTTGTTCAACATTGCCATTTGCTCTTTTAGAAAATTTAGGTGGAATTTCTTTCTTTTAAATTTTTATTGTTGTTGGAGCTTTAGCCACTGCTCAGGGCTGGCTATAATGCTTAGATTAGAAGGAATTGCTTTGATGTTTTTCAAAGTCAAGAAAGTCTCTGAGTATCCCTTGACTGCAGGTAAAGAATGTACCTCTCTGGACAGGTACCAATTAGAGCTAATTGTATATGACCTGATTGATCCATGGAGCGCTTAGAGTTTCTAATTGAATTTGCTATTGTCTTCATAAGTGAAGATTTAGTTTAGTTGCAAGTTATGGATTGGAGGACCTGGCTGCATTCTCGGACTACATTGATACTGTCAGTGCAGTGATCTAAAGGGGGATGTGCAAATCCACCCCTGTCATGGAATTCCTTCTGTATTATCCTTGTGAATCAGGGATGGTTTTTGAGAACTGGCTCCTGGCATCTGAGAGGGAATACTAGTTCCACTTCTTAAGAGTTGATGCTTTTTTTTTTTTTTTTTTTTTTAAGTTACTTGCATGGGAGTAGGAGTGGGAGGGGGAAGAGTGTTGTGAAATTTTTGTAACCTGACCTGGGACTGGGCAAGAGGAGTCTGGTTTTAAGCTCCACCAAGACCTTGAAACTTGGCCCAAACTGATTAAAACTCCGGAGTCTTTTCAAGTGCACTAATTGTGTTACGTTGTGGATAGAAATCACGAAAAATGGGTGTTTTAAAAGTCTGCAGGTTGGGGTGCACTTCACTTCTGAGATAATTAAACATCTGCTCCATCCTGAGATTTGGGTCAGATCTCAAATGAATGAATGATTGGAAAAAAATTAAATAGGCATAGGTAAGTAACAAAAAAATGGATACACACTCTGGTGACATTAATTCTGATCTAGTTAAAATTAAATGTCTTAAATGGGTTCATCTTTTAATTCTGTCTACCAGCATGTTCAATAAAATAACTGAATTATTTTTTTAAGCAAATTGGATGTGATACTTACTGCATATCTCAAGTTTTCAAAATAGAAGTTGTTTTATTCAAACTTTCTTAAAATTACTCTGTGTGTGTGTGTGGTCTTCCATGAAAAGTAAAATTAAATGTAAAGATATTATCCCCCCCTTGCAAAATAGTATTTAAAATTTCATACTCAGTTGCCTTCCTTACCTCACACACATAAACACACTTCTTTCATCCATCTACCAACTCCCTGGACATTAAGTTTCAGTGTCAGCCTTTAAGAATTCATGTTACACAATGAAGAGTAAAAAGAAAAAAGGAAGCATTTCTGGGACTAGCCATTTCCCCCTCAATTTGCATAACAATAAATTGTCTACAATTGACTGTACATGGAGCAGATGTACAGGCAGTATATAATGTTGTGGTGAAAGGTATGTACTTTGAAACTGCCTGAGCTCAAATTCCTGCTCTGCCACTTATTAGCTACATGACCTGGGGCAAGTTACTTAAACTGTTTGAGCCCCAGTTGGCTCATCTACAAAGTAGGATAATAATTCCACCTATCTCAAGGGATGTGGATGAAACAAATCAAACTACGTAAAGTCTTTAAAATAGTACCTCGGTGCTGTTACACTTACATATACAGTATACACATGTTTCTTTTATAATACCTTAAGTATCATGGGAATATCTGTGAATTCAGGTAGTCTTGAAGAAATTGAAGTAAGACTTAATTAAAGTACTCTGATTTGAGGTCATTTGGTATCCACATGCCACCTTTCCCTTAAAATCAAGGATGTTTTGCTTGTAGCTTAGAACCCCTCTACTTGTAAAGCACATATCATGAAGCCCAAGAGTATTAGTTTGGAGATTTTAAAAATGTTTTTTTCCCTGCTTTTTCTCAGGCTTACAGAAATTTTATTATTATCATCATAAAGGAGAAAAAAAAAACCTGATGTATTTTTTGGAATAATTTTAATTAGGGAATGAATGGAAATCAACTTGTTTTAGCTGACTCGCCTTTCTGGCATCTGTTCACCCCCCATACAACCCCTTTAATAGTAAAATGCTATTTTTCTGGAGTTCTTCTCATTGGGAAAGTTTTAAAAGACCCTCTTGGAAGCTCATTTGAAAGCTCATGGTACTCAGGGTGTTGAGGTTTTCCTGGTGTAGGGATTTGTTTCAGGTTGTGCCATAAATCAACAAATGTGCTGCTTTTTCTGGTCCTCTTTATGATCCTGATGGGGGCTGAGCCATTCTTTAATTTGAAGCCTAAATAAGATATAAAAGAAAGGAAATGCAAGGAAGAAAAAAGAAAAGAAGAGCTAAGCCTTTAGATTTTAAGGAAATCCACATACCTATCCAGGCTTTCTTCTCTCTGGTCTTTTTCTAAGATGAACTTTTATAAAGGTACTTTCTGTCAAGCAAAAAGGTGAATAAATTCACAGGTTTCTGCGTCATGGAACTTTTATTCTTTCATATTGCAAAGTGGATGAATGATCTCCTAGCCATTTTTTGATGTGTGGACTTTAAAAAAAAGATTTTATTTATTTATTTATTTATTTATTTATTTATTTATGAGAGAGAGTGGAGGGAGGGGCAGAGGGAGAGAATCTTCAAGCAGATTCTGCTGAGCATGGAGCCCAATATCATGGGGCTTGCTCTCATATCCCATGAGATCATGACCTGAGCCAAAAACAAGAGTCACACACTTAACTGACTGAGCCACCCAGGTGCCCCGGTATGTGAACTTGGAAACTTTGACCTAAAACATTGTTTTTCCTTCCTGTATGGATCATAGATCCATTTGTTGACTCCATTTTGAACTTTGTCTTAATAAATTCAGGTATAATTGCTCCTGTCTTACTTCAATAGCCTTTGGTAGTTTAATTGGTTTATTTGATAGAAACACTGAGAATACTTGGAGCATATGACTAAAGAATTCAGAAAAAGAGCTTATTAATCTTTGTTTGCTTTTTCTTCTATAGCATAAAAGCAGAAAATTTTCATCAAGAAAGTATCAAGACATCGTTAGGTATGAGATAGCCAGTCCTTAATAATGGGTAGTTCATGCATTAGAAAAGATAGGAATAAAGTATAAGGAGAAAGTATTTTGAGAGAGTTTATAATGTCTTTCCCCAAAAGATATCCTTTCCAAAATTTCTGTTTTTTTTCCATCTGACTCTGCTCTATGGGTCATTCTTTCTTGGAAGCCAAAGAAGACTTCCTGTGGGCCACTGACTTATCAGAAAATGTGCCATTCCACTGCTTGACTCTTGATACCCTGACAGCTGCTCCAACCTAAAGAGCCTAAATAATCTCGTGTGTGGAACACATTTGCACAGTCCTTTGGCCTTGTGCCTCAACACTGATGGGTTATTAGTGGAATAACTCTATAATTTATCATTAAGGCTGGGGTATTTTTGAGAGTGAAAGGAAGAGCTAGTAATAATTATCCAGAAGAACATAAACTGGGATTATTTCACACCAATTGGGCTGGATTATCAAGAAGTAACTGGGCAGTAAATAAAAGTTTATTCAAAAGAAAGAGGGAAATTCAAAATAGGAATTCTTTTCTTGCTATAATCTTGAGAAATTGTACTGTTTACTTTGAATCTATTAACTTATCAGACTAGTAACTATATTAGATAAATCTACACTTTCATGGATGAGAAAACTAAGGCTCTAGGGAACGCCGTCATTTGCTCAAGTCCATAGCATATTATATGCTGGGGATAGAATTGACTTTAGAGAGATTAGATATTATGAAAAGATCTATCTGAATGAATGAATGAATGAGTGAATAAAATGGTAAGTCTAGCACATCTCATTCATGAGATAAAGAGAATCCTGTGCATATTACCATCTGGGTTTTCAGAAATCTGCCAATATGAAAAATAGTTTTAGCTCATTTAGACTTCCTACACCTCTTTTACTTTTATAGCATCATAAAGGTAATAGCGAGTTCCAGCAAGTAGGAAAGCTTAGGACCATTGCTTGGATATAATTTCTCCAAATGGGAAAACACACATTGTTTTCCAGTTATATATTTGACTGGTTGAAAAGAGTTCTGACACTTTTATTTAGTAATTTTATTAAATAATGTATTTTATGGATATAGAACTGGGCCTTTGTACCCTTTGCATGGGCCAGTTGTTGCAACCCAGGATAGCAGTCGAGACCTTCACCTGGAGGCTTTCTCCAGCCAATGGTAAGCTCCAGACAAGGACCCTGGTAGCTATGACCTTGAGCAAGTTACTTTATCCTCTCTGGTTCTCTACTTTCTTATATTAAATGTGAATTAATAATAACCACTTTGTTTACTGTGCATGGTTATTGTGGGAATCAGTGAAATGTCGCTGTGTCTCAAAGGCCTCAAAAATATAAAATATGGAACAGAAGAGATGTCGTTGTCAGTCCTAAAACCCTGAATGAATTTTGCTTTCCAGTTTGACTGCCTGTGAGCTAATCTGTTTAAAGGAGTTCCTTCAGTGGAAAGGTTCATAAAGGCAGGCTGTGTTGAACACATTTCTTCTCTTCTTGTTCTGGTCGAGACTCTCTTTAGAAGGATAAATGTGATGGTGACTATCTGTCATATACTGGGTGTGGTAAACTGATTCTAAAGTGACCCCCAATTATCCTTACCTCCTGGACTTCATGCCTATATGTAATTCCCTTTCTCTGAATGTAAGCAGGAACTGTGATTTGCTCCTAACCGAGAAAATACGACAAAGAGGATAATTTGTCCCTTATGCGGTCATGTTACATTAGATTGTATCTTCCATCTTGTTAGCAGACTTTCTCCATTGACTCTTCCTTCCTGGCTTAATGACATAAACTGTCATGTTAGAAAAGGCCCCAGAGCAAGGAACTGAGGATAGACACTGTCTAATAGTTAGCAAGGAACTGAGGCCTTCAGTCTGATTATCTGATAGGAAAGTGAATTCTGCCATCATCTCTGTGAGTTTAGAAGCAGATCCTACCCCAGTTGAACCTCAGATGAGATTGCAGCCCTAGCTGTTAGCTCAATTGCAGCCTTGAAGAGGACCCAGTTAAGCCATGGATTTCTGACCAGTGGAAACTGAGATAGATAATATGTGTTATTTTAAGCTGCTGAGTTTTTGATAACATGGTTATACAGTCACAGACACTGGGTAATTATAACACACTTTCAAAGGCGTATATTCCTGAGTTATTTTTCAGGAAATAATTTCTCTCAAAATTTGCATTTTGTAAACTAAGCCAGTTATTTATTCAGTCAAATTGTGCCCATATCACGGACTACCCACATAAGAAGGTTCACTCCAAGAATTTTGGGGAAAGGTGTATTGATCTCAGACCTAGGAATGAATTCTATCTATCTATAGTACTACTAGCTACTCTTGAGAAAGTCACATAACCATTCTGGGCTATAGCTTCTTTTTATTTATAGTGAGAAATAAGATGATGCATGTAAAGTTTATGACATAGTGGTCCTCAGTAGATTCTAGTTTCTCTCATTTCTTTCAAATGAATGGAATTTAAAAGAACTGACCTAGTCAATAAACAGTGGCAGAAGAAGAAGCATTCATTCATGAAACTGAGAGAAACAGACTTCAGTAGAGGATGATATTACCTTTATTACATTGTGATTAGATTAACCAAATTAGCCGGGCATTGGCTAAATTGTTTTTGTCTATTGAAGCAAGTTTTGCTAATAAAGGTGATAGTAAATAGTTTGGGAGTAAAAGTCTAGGTGATATTCAGGATTTTGAAAAGTCTAAAGTGACACGCCATTCTTGTTAGTGACTCCAATGTGCATGTTGTCTGGATAGAAAATATTTTTACTCATTTAATGAATATTTATTGAGCACTTATTATGTACCAGGCACTCTCTGTGATGTTAGAATTTTAATTCTATCTGGATATCTAGATACAACACTTCATTGAAGGTCAACAGATTTAAATTTTCAGAGACAGGCTTTCACTAGCCCATATGATACGAGATGATTTTTTAAAAGTCAGGATTGTTGTGGTATTTATATAGCATGGTATATTCAGCAGTAAGGAGAACAAACCAGTGGTACATGTGACAACCTGGATGAATCTTAACATCATGATGCTGAGTAAAAGAAGCCAGACAAAAGATAGTATGTATTGCATGATTCCATTCATACAAAATTCTACAAACTACCTGATAGTTATGTGGAAATGAAGAGTGGGGGAGAGAGATGATTTGACTCAGGCTTGAAGAAAGTTTAGAAGTGGCAAAAATATTTGGCGTCTTATTTGATTATAGTAATAACTTCATAGATGTATAGATATGTCAAAATTTTTCAGAATGCACATGTTATATATGTAGTTTATCAATAACATCCCAATAAATTTATAAAAAAATGTTTTTAGACCATTTGAGGGGCAAGTGAAATAATGTTTATTAAATTCGCTGATATATAATTTATATCTAATCTAACTGAATGCCCATCTTTATAGTGGCATTTTAATAAAGTCTAGGATAAGGAAGGAAGATACAATATCTCTTTTTGACTGCAGATCACATCAACTCCTAAAGGATTTGTTGTGAACACAGTATACAAAGCTATTAAAAGATATGAAACATTGTTTCTGGAGAACAGATAATATATATTGACATACATACATATATATTTTTATTTTAGAGAGAGAGATGGAGAGTGCATTGTGGGGAGGGGCAGAGAGAGAGGTAGAGAGAGCATCTCAAGCAGACTTGCTGCTGAGTGTGGAGCCTGATGTGGGACTTGTAGGACCGTGAGACCATGACCTGTGCTGAAATCAAGAGTCCATTGCTCAGCCCACTGAGCTACCCAAGCATCTAGGAACAGATATTTTTTAATGGACATATAACATCTTTGTCTTGATTTGAGCAGGTGAAATGTCCAATTATCAGAGTAGGCTGGTGACTAAGTACAGAAACATACATGGTGATTTCATAGAATCTGTAGTAATTATAAACCAGTTTTAAATCTTTGTATTGTCCATGATTTCTCTTGGTGTAAAAATAAAACAAAACACATTTTTATGTCTCATTCAGGTGAATCTTTGAGTATAATTTTTGAATTTATAGTTGAGGTTAGATAAATCATGAACATCTGAGTGGACTGATAAACATAATAACCTAGCAAAGGGAAAGAGTAGGCATTAAAAATTTAAATACTCTTCATTCAGATGTTTTGGAATATATTTATACTTCTATTTTTGCATTACTTGCTTTAGGTTGAAGATGTGTAACATTTCATAGAAATATTTTTCTGATAAAAGAAATAACCCATCTGATGTGACTATTTGACCTTGGAAAAGAAACCACCTAAACAACTTAGAAATAATTATTGTTCATTATCTGTGCCATTCAAAATGACTTATTTTTTTCCCTTCCATTTTGCTTTTCTGATTTCCATATACTTATCTTTTCCTTTCTATTATGGAATATCTCAGGATTATCTTCCAATTCAGTTAATTGATATTCTGAAGTAGCCAGCCTGCTTTTCTTTGTTTCCAGTGACTTTTGATTAGACAGTTTTTTTTTAAGATTTTATTTATTTATTTTCGAGAGAGTGAGAGCATGAGCACAAGTGGGGGGAGGGGCAGAGGGGAAGGGAGAAGAAGATTACCTACCCAACAGGGATCCTGAATACAGTGTAGTGCTTGATTCCAGGACCCCAGCATCTCAACTAGAGCAGAAGAAGACTCTTAAAGGACTGAGCCATCCAGGCAACCCAGACAGTTTAATTTCTCATCCTGCAGAGGACCCTCTATTGTGTTCAGAGTAACACCTTTTTATAGCTGGTTCTTGCCTTATAGATATGTTACTCTTGGAGATATAATTAGGTTATAAATTCAAGACCTTTAAGATCTTTTCCTTTTTAACACTGTTTTACAAAGTATTAATTATTCTCCTTTCTCAGGTTTATCCTTTCCATTTAAGTTTGATTTATTTATTCTCAGTCTGTTCTATGAATATATCACAATTTATTTCTCCATTTTACTATTGTTGACTATTGTTAGACCTTTGAGTTTCTTCTAGTTTGGGGCCATTACAATAATGTTATTTTATGGCTATTCTTTTAATGTTTATTCTGGTTCATATAAGCTAGATTATCCTGGATATAAAAAGGGAGTAGAATCGTGGGGTCATGTGTATACACATCTGCAACTATACTAGGTGATGCCCAGGTATTTTCCAAAGCAGTTGTACCAGTTTACAGTCACACCAGTAATGTGTATGTTCATTTGACAGACTTTGTAGCAGACATTGTTGGTTCCCCATCCATATACTCTGAGACTGTTTTCATGCAAGGCCAAATCAGGGCTTTGGACTGTGAATAGTCGCAACTCTTCACTTGAAGGCTTTTATATTGCCAGAGCCCACTTAACTGACAAATCCAGCAGTTTATCTTCTTCCCACCCACCCCCAGAAGCTGCCATCAATAAATCCTCTCCGGAATGGTGTATAACAACTGCAGTTTCCTCTTCTTACTACTGGGATAATTCTGAAATGTATTTGCCACATTGTGGTGTTTTTCAGGGGATATTTCTCACAGTGATAGCTTGTTTGCTCAATGATACTTTTTTGGCTTTCTTCTCTTCCTTATCTCTCTTCTCCACTTGTATATTAAAGTAGGATCATCTCCCAGATAAACTCTTTGCACTTGTATCTTTTACTGACACTTCTCAACATTTATGAAATGGTCTCCCTTCCTGTCTTTTCATATGGCCTTGTGACCTTACTCTAAACACTTCTCACACTACATTGTCTTCTGTAAGGAATGTAAGCTATGTGAGGGAAGGGACTTGTGTTTCCTTCATGGCTTTATTAATTGGAGCTAGTAAAGTTTCTGGTATTTGGAAGGTGCTCAATATTTCCTAGAGGAATGACTGTCTGCAACAGTATCAGGAAGCTAAAGGATCCACAATGAAAAATAAAACATTGAAAGGTGATGGTGGATATGGGAGGTAGGAATATTGGAATATCTCAGAGAATATCTTTGGAGAGAAATATTTGACCTCAGTGAGGTGTGCGAGCGCCTATGCAGCCACCTGGGGAGAGAGCATTCCAGAAGATGGGAAGAGCATGTGCAAAAGTCCTGAAATGGAAACATGTTTGACACATTTGACAATAAGCTTATAGGCCTTTGTGACTAGAGCAGAACTAGTAAGAGTAATAGGAAATGAGGCAGGAGAAGTACCCAGTGATAAATATAAAGTGATAAATGAATGAATAAATGAGAAACTAATGCATAGGATAAATGTCTGAAAATATATGATGAGAAGCAGCAGATACAGTGAAAAGGTAACAGATGTGAGTTAGATAGATTTAGACCTTCTTGTGAGTAATTTGTAATATGGGAATATTAAGGTTTAACATAGAGGGCTGGAGGATGAAAAGAGGATCAGTGAGCAGATTGCCTAGTCAGAATAGGCTCTCAATAGAACTGAGTAGTAGTAGGAAAAGTAGCAATAATAGAAGTAGTTAATAGTCATCCTAGTGCAGTTAGAATTAAAATACTCTGGTAATTGTGGTAGAAATAATTAATTTTCCCAAGCAAAGGGAGTGTCAAGGACAGCTACTGAAAGCAGTTAATATTTGAGTTCATTCATAAAGAGTACAAAGAAATTATGAAAAGAAATCAGTCAGAAAAGAATGTTAGCTTTCTAGAGAGTAAATTTTGCTCACTGTAAATAACTAAATTCATTTGTTTTCCTAACTAGATGCTGACTGAATCACTTAGGTTCCTTGAGCAAGTCTGGGATGGGTCATTTATATTTCCTTCAGTTAGTTTAAATTGGAATCTATTACTTTCTCTTTTTTTTTTTTTTTTAAAGATTTTGTTTATTTGAAAGAGAGAGAGACCAAGTACACAAGTTGTGGTGGGGGAGAGGGCAAACAGAAAGGGAGAAGCAGATTCCCTGCTGGGCTTGGAGCCCAGCACGGGGCTTGGTCCCAGGACCCTGAGATCAAGACCTGAGCCAAAGTCAGATACTTAACCAGCTGAGCACCCAGGCACTCCTGGAATCTATTACTTTCAACATAATAACCCAGTAAGTACATAGAGTTTACAGTAGAAGCTCAAGAATAGAAATCCACAAATAAAGTACGTTATTGTAAGTCCTATGAAAACAAAATCAGGAAATGTAAAATATAACATTGATAAAATTGGGCCCAAATATCTCATATAAATTGCTCAGAAAATTAGGAGTCTCTCTTTCCTGCTCATCTTTTTTCCTGTCTGCCTCCCATTATATTCACTCCAATTCTTGGATCTTGTATATATCTTGTATATATCATTCAAAGCATTACCTTCGCATTGCGCACATATTATTAATTTTATTAAGGTGAGCTTCGTGTTGTTTTCTGGTTCTAAATGTTTACTGCTCTTTGGGGCTCTTAGCAGTACATTGACAGAGAATGTTGAATTAGAACCACTTGATGCTTAGGTAGAAGAGATAAGCTGATGAATTATGGATAAATTAATATTTTAAGAATTCATGTATCATAAAACCTGTGATATTGGAAGACATCACTATTTTAGATATTTAAAAAATCCTGCATCCATCATTATCTGTTGCTTACAGAATCTAAATTAACATATCAGTGAAAGAATTAGTTACACAGTTGATGGAATAGCCAAGAAACCAAATGTTGGATAGTGAGATAACCCAGATAACTGTAACAGCAGGAATCCATTACCGCCTCAATTGCTGGAAGAACAAAGAAAGGGATGGTATTACGAGAACCAAGGAACCAGGTTCACTCAGTAGAAGCTAGAACCATGGTGGACTTGTGTGATGGGGCCTGGAGTGAATGAACAGATAGAGCCACTGTTAGAGATGTCTCCTGAGGCAGGAGTAGTGGGCATGGGCAGGGGGAGATACCCTGGTGTCTCCCTCACATGCCTACTCCATTCTTCTACCAGTGCTGCCCACTGGCTGAACCCAGGAGGAAAAGTACCGATATGGAAGCCTAGGAAACAGAGTCCACAGAGGTTAGGTCCATTGTAGTGCAGAGCAGAGCAGAGCAGGAAAAAAGTAGAAAAAGAGCAAAAAATGGATTTGAAGACAAGCTCAGAACCAGTATCCAGGGAACAGTTGAACAGCCAAAGTTCAAGGGCCTTAGAGAGAGGGATCTTCTTTTAAGAACTCTGGTATAGGGGCACCTGGGTGGCTCAGTGGGTTAAGCCTCTGCCTTCAGCTCAGGTCATGATCTCAGGGTCCTGGGATCAAGCCCCGCATTGGGCTTTCTGCTCAGCGGGAGCCTGCTTCCCCCTCTCTCTCTGCCTGCCTCTTTGCCTACTTATGATCTCTCTCTCTGTCAAATAAATAAATAAAATCTTAAAAAAAAAAAAAGAACTCTGGTATAAGTAACTTTCTGCCTCCAATTCTGTCACTGTGTCTTATCAGTAGGATTTTCAAGGGAGAAAATCAAATTTGTTTCAAGTCTTCACTCCTATCCAGTCACCCTTTGTCAAAGAGAAGGATTAGCTAGTAAGAATGTGGCAGACTGGCACTTAATCCCTATGGATTCCATTTCTGAGAAGGGTGGTGCAAGGGCTGGGAATACACTGTATGCTTTGCCTGACTACTAGATTTCAGTTGCCTACTGCCCACTACCTTTTGAATTTGTGTTCTTAAGTGAAATTGGCCTCTTCTGGGCTGTTACTGTCAGGTTTGAACATCAGTGTTATACTAGTAATATATTATTAATTGGCTAGTTGTATTTTTGGATTAGAAGATATAGTAAAGAAATTGTCTTTTCCTGTAATTGTTCATTGGAAGTCAGCAGTTTATTGGCACTCAATCAGAATCTCATTTTAGAAATCGGTCTTGAATAATTCCTCAATTTTATTTGGGGCTCCATCCAAGGACTCTGGGATCATGACCTGAGCTGAAGGCACATGTTTAACTGACTGAGCCACCCAGGCGTTCCTGTGTGCATTCTTTTTTTAATTAAAAAATATTCTGTCTCAGTAATATCTATGTTTTCATTTCTTCAAGTTTTAACATTTATAAAGAATGCTTAGAGTTAATAAGAAACCAAGACTATAATTTTTTTTACTTTCTAGCTCACTAAAATTTATGTACTGAGTTTTTCCTGCTGCCTAGCCATTTGTTTAACTTTATTTTGCAATTCAAAAATTTACCAGGACATGTTTGTGTGTCAGTTAATTTCTCTTCACTAAACTTGACACACAATTTCAGTTTGCTTGCTTATTTTTTCCCTCTAAACCTGTGCATTTTTAATGCTTTTTGTGATTGCTTTGTTTCAATTTTACTAGTTTTCCTTTTGAGAATACACTTAAATTGTTGGTTGGATCATCATTCCTTCACTTTTCACTTTTTTTCTTGCCTTCCACGTTGAGATAAACTGTGCCTGTTTCTGTGACCAGCTGTCGCAGTTAGCCCTAGATTGACAGGTTCCTGAGACACAGAACTTTCATTGGTGAAACTGGGAAGGTCTTGAACAACTGGAGATAATCTGGTTATCTTGACTGCATATCACTGACTCAGTCCTTCACAGTAGCAGTCTTTACTCCTTCCAGCCTTCTAATATGGGTTTTATTTATCTTATTATTTGTTTATTTATTCATTTGCTTATCCATTTATGTATTCATCAGTCACTTATTCATTTAATTTTAAATCCAGTATATTTAACATACAGTGTTATATTAGTTGCAGGTGTACAATATAGTGCGTTAGCAGTTCCATACATCACTCTGCTCATCACAAGTGTACTTTCAATCTCCTTCACCTATTTCGCCCATCCCCCCACCCACCTTCTCCTCTGGTAGCCATCAGTTCTCTATAGTTAAGAGTCTTTTTTTTTTCTTTTTGTTTGTCTTTCTGTTTTGTTTTGTTTCTTAAATTACACATATGAGTAAAATCATGTGGTACTTGTCTTTCTCTGACTGGCTTATTTCACTTAACATTATACTCTCTATCTAGAGCCTTCCATGTTGTTTCAAATGGGAAGATTTCATTTTTTTAATGGCTGAGTAATTCCACTGTATATGTGTGTGTGTGTGTGTGTGTGTGTGTATATATATATATATATATACATTCTTTATCCATTCATCTATTGGTAGATACTTGGGCTGCTTCCATAATTTGGCATTATAAATAAGGCTGCAATAAACATAGTGGAGCATCTGTCTTTGTGATTTAGTGTTTTTGTATTCTGTGGGTAAATAACCAGAAGTGGAATTACTGGATCATATAATAGTTCTATTTTTAATTTTCTGAGGAAGCTCCATACTCTTTTCCACAGTGGCTGCCCTGGTTTGCATTCCCACCAACAGTGCACAAGGAGGGTTCCTTTTTCTCCACATCCTTGCCAACACTTGTTTCTTGTGTTTTTGATTTTAGCCATTTTGACAAGGGTGAGATGATATCATTATGGTTATGATTTACATCCCTGATGATGAGTGATGTTGAGCATCTCTTCATGTGTCTGTTGGCCATCTTTGTGTCTTCTTTGGAGAAATGTCTGTTTATGTCTTCTGCCCATTTTACATTAATTATCTTATTAAAAATACTGTTGCTTTCATGGTTCCTTACCTCAGGGTTCTCCCTTTCCATCATATCCTAAACTCTTTGACTTCAGCCTGTCGAATTCTTTTGTCTTCTGCTCATTTTTTAACAGCTTTTTCTTCTAGCTAGTAGAGATGCCACCAGTTTTGTTTAAATGCTATTTTTTCCATAGTAAGTAATTCTCAGAGATGGTATCTTGAAATTGAAGCCTGTTATTCCCTTTCTATGAGTATGAACCATGCAAACTTATCAATTTAGTCAGATGTCCAAATTTCTTTAAGATTCACTACAAATTCTGTCATGTCCTTTTCTTGGATGCTGTTTATTCCTTTCATTCGTACTTGATAAGTACAATTAAACAGTGTTTTCTTTCCCCCCAAATAAGGAACGTGAATTTAACCTTGAGTATTCGGGTGCTATCCATTCTCAGATCCAAAAGTAGAGAATAGACGTATATGCACATGGTAGAGGCTAAGCTATTCTGATTCCTCTTCTTATGGTATAGGCTCTGCTGTACTGGTGTGTCTGTTCCATGACTCCAAAAGGAACAGTAATGCCAGCTTGTCATCCTTCCAGTGCCTCTAATCACTTACTCTTGTGAATTACCTTTCTGCCTTCCTTTTTTGTCTTTTCTTTCTATACCAAGTTTTCTTTTATAGCAGCTACTGTTTTGTTTTCTGGGAACCAGAAATAAATGCAGAAATACAGTGGTTGTACTAAACATAGTCTAGCTTCCCCAAGTACTACAGCAGTGTAACAATAACAATGATAATAACAGCAACATTCACTGAGTACTTGCTGTGTTAGACATTGTGGTAAATGCCTTAGATAGTGTGTCATTTTATCCACCTTTCTTGTTAATAAAGAAAGCTCATGCATCTCTAAACTAGGGAAAGATAGTAAAACAGGGTAAAATTTATTCCTACCTATTTTTTTTTCAGGTAAGAAGATTCATTTCTCTTTTCATCTAACCAATTTCATCAACATACTAGTTAGTGACAGTTTCTTCTATTGGCTTGCTTATCAATTTTCATTATCAAGTTTTTTGAGAGTTATAATATTTTCAACTGTCTTTTTTCATATATTTTGCTGAGAAATTTAAAAATTGTTCTTTAGTACTTGCAACTGTATAACTTTATTTTGTTTATAAATTGGATCCTAGAAGCCTTTAACAGATGGAAATATTATATTTTTTATTGCAAGTAGTACAACATATAACATATAAAAGGGGTTTATTGGGTGATGTTATTTTAAAGGTCAAAATTAGGATAGATGTCAGGTGCAGTTTAACTATGGTTCTGTTTTTTAGTGATTCTTTTGGCTTTTCCCTCACCTATGTTTATTCCTTGTTCTCAGACTTGCTTCACTAATATTGGCAAATTTGTGTATTAAATTCTGAACATTAAGTCATGCAGAAAGAAAAGGTTGTTCTGTCAAATCCTTGAAAAAATGTCTTAAGCTGTGTTCTACTTCTACTACTCTTGAATTACTCTTTGTTTCTGGGATGGATCACCCAGGTTTACCCTGAGACTATAACTGTAGTCAGTCATTCCCAAACCCCTTAGTTGTTACCCACACAAGATAGGGGCAGGGGATTGGCTCCAGGAATACAAGTTCATGGTTACATATTCATCTACATTCTCTCAAAAGTAGGGAATACTCTATAATGGCCAAGGCCATGCCTTTTCTTTCTGAAACAAATATCCAGTAGATGATTTCCATTTCTGAAAACTTATACTAAAATATTGCTGGGGTGAGAATATGTTGTTCTTTGATTTGGAAAACTCTTCCTTCTTTGAGTGTTCAGTTCTTCCTTGTCTGGGAAGTCTCAACCTTTTCAAAGGCCCTTTCTTTATCTTGCCAAAATCATATAATGAAATAGATCATAATGCTCCTGTTTTCTATATTTCTTACTTTTACAGTTAGGATATTTACTGTTTATCTTTTCACACTGTTATTTGATAAACAAGATATGATTTCTCACAATGTTTTCAACACTAAAGCTTTACATGACTATTTGGTACGTTATCCTTATCTTTCCTATTAAATTAAAAGTGCACAGCAGATAAGAAGTGGGTCTGATGGATTCTTGCCCTCATACCTTAGTACCTTTTGTGTTTGCACACAGCATAACTAAATAAAAACTCATTAAATAAAAGAAATAAAAATATTCCACTGGAATAGAAAAATTTGCTTCCACACAATCACTACCTACATAAGAGTCTCCTATCTGCTCTCTCATCTCCATCCAAATTACATACTCAGCCTTATCTCTTCCCTCTAATTACACCCCCTCTTGACCTGTAAATGATGGGAATACCTCCCTGACCTTTGCTGAACTGGTTTTAAGTTTCTCTCCTGTTTTCAGATCTAATGCATTGAATTTTTTTTCTCAGTAAGCTCTTGGAAGACTGTGTCAAAGTCTATATTTTTGAGTTATAATACACCAAACCTGATATTAAGCCCAATTTGGTTCATAAAAATTGGTTTATGATTATATGGTTATTTATTATTTATATGGTGTGATTATATAGTGTGGCTCTGAACAAAGTCACATAAAATGGAAGTACATAATATCAAGGAATGCACCTTAAAAAAACTGCATTAATTTGAACCTTATGTAAAAGAACAGAAAGAGTACTAAAATAGGGGAATTTAAATGCACTTTTTTGAAGTGCAAAAAAAAATACTTTTTTTGAAGGCAAAAACAAATTCTTACTCTTTTTATATATTGTATATGTGTGTGTGTGTGTGTATATATATATATATATATATATCATTATTGAGTGAAGACAAACAAAATTATATTTAGACATGAATATTTTTACGTCCCTAGAAGAAGTTAGTTAACTCTTAAATCCTGTTCCTGAAACTAATCTTCCATTTCAAACTGGAAAGATCTATGTGTTTTTACTGAGGTTTTTAAATAGTTCAGAATAATAAATAGCATTTTTTGAGATTGACTTAATCTTTTTACTTTTATTCCCATAGAAACAATGCTGTTGATTTGCAGTAGTCATCACTTTTCTCTCTTTAGCCAGCGGACCATCTGAATTATTGTGGTGTATCTTAGTAAGGCAGGCTATAATATGAAGTGTGCTGTCTCCTCATCCATTTCCTTTCAGGGAAAAGTGCAATGAAACATAATGAAATTAAATTATGTAAAGGAGATAAATTAAAACTAAGTAAAAACTTCTTATATTTGTGCAAATATTTAGGTGATTGAGAAACTCCAATGGTTTAAGTAGTCCAAAGGAGATATTAGCATTCTGATTTTAAGAGAGGTGAATTCTCTTAAATTTTGAAGTGCTAACAATTAAATGTTAACCCAAACTAGAGGGAAACGTTTAAATAGAAGCTGAATACTCCTCAGCTTTGTCACTGTCTCTAAATGTCATGTGGAAATTAATTGATGCTATATTTTTTTTACTTTAGAGTCTATGGATGTGTTTTTTTTTTTAAATTAGTTACTTTTATAAAAACTGCATTGAAAGCTAAACAGAATTGATTACATGGTAGAACAATAGCTCACATGCAAATGAAATTGACAAGCTGTCCAGTTGTAAGGACAGTGTTAACTCACTAAACATGGACAGCTGATGCTCAGGGTCAAGGACGGAAGTGATTACGGAAATATTGTTTACTACAGATGTGCTCTTCTGTGACTAAATTTAAAAAAATATATTGAGTCCAACTAAATTCCTTCTACTCTCTATAATGATATTAGCTAGACAAACTCCAGGGCACACTCCATGTACAATGTGGCAGTTAATTTCACTTTATTCTCAAGCCACAGAATGAATTCCCAAACTTGGTCTTTGGAGATGTTAATTTAAAATAATGAAATGTGCAAATCTACCTCTTGTTTTTTTCTTGGAACTTAAAGCTTATCATGTGGATCAAGAGAGTTCATATAGATTTAACAGTTAAGTGATATATTCTTATGAGCATCTATCAATAAGCTGATTCCATAGGGTGGTAGTGAGCTGTGTGTGTGGAACATGTACTGTTGTCTAAAGAATGCCCTTTATCAACTGCGGAGATTGCTTTCTCAGCTTAATGAGTTGTAGTGGGAGAAAAATAAGCACAGTTTTTTTTTTAACATTTTATTTATTTATTTGACAGAGAGAGATCACAAGTAGGCAGAGAGGCAGGCAGAGAGAGAGGAGGAAGCAGGCTCCTCACAGAGCAGAGAGCCTGATGCGGGACTCAATCCCAGGACCCTGGGACCACGACCCGAGCCGAAGGCAGAGGCTCTAACCCACTGAACCACCCAGGCACCCCAATAAGCACAGTTTTAAGGAAGGAAAGGAAGTCTTTAACAGACGATTAATAGTGAACAACATTTATCTAACATTTACTTGTTCCAAATATTGTGCTTTACATGGATTAGTCCTCACAGCCGTGTGGCTGAGGAACAGTAGATGCTCCATTTTGTGGAGGAGGAAACTGGATCGTAGATTATCCAAGTCTACAGAACTGGTACATGGGAGGGACAGTATTCAGATCCAGGCTCTCTAACCTAAGAGCCACTTCCTTATATATAGGTATTCCAGTAAATGCTGTCTTATTTCCAAGAAGTGGAGTATATACTAACTTACAGAAGGACAGAAAGCCCAGCTGAGATTGATGGGAAACTAAAATATAGACCTGGAAAGCCTTTGGGAGTCCAGTGTCTTTCATCATATCAGATATCTCTCTCTAGCTCTTTCTTCTTTCTTATTCTGCTCAGCAGGATTTTTGTGCTTTTAAATTTCCATATGGTCCAGCATTAGCTAACAACAGTTTTTGTGTTTCTTAATTAAAATTCTCAAGAGACATGCTCCAGTTGATTCAGCTCATCTCTCATAAGCTGGTGGATAGACAATGACTTGTCTTGTTAAGATGTCCAGTCTTGATCCATAGATGAGGGAGGGCAAGAGACATATGGACTATGGTGAACATATGGTGAAGGATAGAGATGTTGCAGGCATATTGCCATCCCTTTCTCCTCAGGCCATTGACATTGGCCTTCAGTCAACTCCAGATGCCTTGGTTCTCTGCAGCTTAGGGGTTGCCTTCGTCAACTGTATAAGGACCAGAGCCAAGGAAAGAGCTACTTAAGCTCCTAGTTCACTTATCTGTATATGATGAGGGCTCATTAAATGTTATACTGTCTGGAACTACAGTCACTTTTATTTAGTCTTGGCAGGGAAGAAGTCATGTTCCCATTATTTGGTTCTTTACATTTGGGTGAGGGAGCTGGGTCTAGAAGGTGAATGGGAAGTAGAAAGAATACCTCTTAAACCTCTCAGTGAAATAAGAAATTTCTTACTGGGTTCATACCTGGGGATTCCAAAGATCCAAGTTGCAATTACTGCAATTGTGAGATCTCTTTTCCTCTTATTCTATACCCTGTCACTTTATGGGGGCCTCTACTCACCTTCCTGTGTATGCAGTATCCTCTCAGAGGGATCTCTCGGCATGGCTTAGACTTCTTTTGTCTTTGTCTTTCTTCAGAGAAGCCTTTTCCAGTTTCCACGAGTTCTCTGCTAGTCTAGAACCACCATTGCCTCAAATGTATGAGCTTAAAAACTGTTCATTTTTGTTGGCATCGTGGTGAAACCATTCCTATGTAGTTTTAGATTTCCCAAAGTACAACATTATTGTGTTATGATTCTGAATATTAGCCTCTATATCTTCATTCTGGTATGCAACTTTGCTGGCAGCAAAATACTGGTAACATTATAGAAACTTAACATTCTTTATACATAGTTGAGGAAATTATGGAGTAACTTCTTTGTCACCTTTGGTTAGCTTTCTTAAGTTGGCCTTAGGATTTGTTGGCTTGGCTTCTGAAGAATTGGGAAAGTTTGACCTTGTGTACAATTAACTTTCTCAGTGCATGGCATTTATAGCCAGACCCCCACTTCTCACTGCAACCCCCTCAGCCTGCTTTTGGACCAGTAGAGGTACCAGTCCTTGCAAGGAAAACCAACTTTTGACATAGCAAGGTCAGTGCTAGGATCTGAGGAAGCAAGTTTGACTGCACATGGTCCTTGTAATTTCAAAGCAAAGCTATGTAAGGAGACAGCCTAGTAGTTGTTTTATTTTCTCTTGAGTGGACTTTTGTTGTCAGTGGCAGAAAGCCATGAACCACGAAGATAAAATAATGCTAACCAGAGTGCTAAGTAAAGAAAACAAAGATGGCTCCACAATTAGTAGCATTATATATGTTACTGCTAAGTAACAACAGATGTGTCTACAGGGAGTGAAGCATTCCTTGCAATCCATCAGAAACCAAAGTCCTCTGACATCACAAACCATTATGGTTATCTTGGGCTTGGAGGAATGATGGCTGAGTCCATTGGGTTGGCAAAGTGAGGATGCTCTTGAGGGTGTTTCAATCTACCTGTGTCATCCTTACCACGCTGCACACTTGTGCTGAGTTAACAGGGCAATGTGTGCTGTAAAATCCAGTTCTGTAAAGACATGCACTAGCCATGAGTCATTAGCAAGCATGCGGAGCTAATTGGCAAAATACTCATAAAAGATTTTGAAGGTGGGTTAATTACAATTCATTACACTGTAAACTGTCCCCAGGCTATTGTTAAAAAATGCAGGAGTTTCAGGGCCCATTATTTTATGATTCATTTTGCCATGTTGTGAAAAACAGACTCTAAATCAAACTACATTTATTATAGGTCAGACCACAAAATCTTTATTGGTTTTTCCAACATTCCACCCTCGTTATATGAATTCATATGGACTGCACATTTCTGTCAATTGGCAAGAAAGCATGAAATAAAATTTATGATATTTTCTTACTTTATCCTCAGTGCAGCCTTAAAAATCACAAGATCTAATTGCTTCCCCTATTTCCCCAAGTTCATGAGAAAAATAAGTATTTCAAAATCAGCCCTAAAGTTCTGATGATTGGAAGCAACTGAAGGATAATGAAGTTGGTCTTCTAAAGGAAACATTTTAAAGAATAACGTAAGAAGCATCATCCAGTTGAATTTATTAAAGCTGCTGCTTTCCCCCACACCTAGAAAAATGACTATAGTGCACTTTTCATTTGGGGGATAATTTGAAGCCCATTGGCATCCTAAGCATTAATCTCGTCCTCCTCATCCCTACCTTCAGAAGCACTTTTTTTTTAAAACAAAACAAGACCCCATTTATTTCTCAAAAAACTGTGATACAATTGTATGCTTCCTGTTATTACCACAGACAGACTTGGTAAGAATCATGTAAGGCCTCATAAGTAGTCATTCTGTACCATTATATGTAATTGTTTGTTGATTAATGCTTTCAATTATGTCGATTTTCACTATGTGACCCAAACCACCTTGAAAGTGACAGCCTGCTATGCTCATTACTGGGGATGAGCAAAGAGCAAAATGCTAGTTTCACTTCCAGCCCTCTAGAGCTCAGCAACTCATTGAACCTTATCTGAACTATCAAAAAGTTTTGACTCTGCAAAACCTCATGTTTGAGGAAGGGTAGGGAATGTGTGGTGCGAGGAAGGCTTGGTGGTGGATTGGGGGGGGGATTGTTGTTGGAAATTGTGCAAGAATGAGTTTCCTTGTGAGTGATCTGGTACTTCCTGATTCTGGCTGGACCAAAAATACCACTAACGTCTTTCTTTAAACTTCCAAGATCTTTGGAAAGCCTTCCTCCTAGCAGTTTGCCACTTCTGCATGCCTGGGTTTGGGCCAGGGCTGGAGACAGAAGTATGTGCAAGGGGAAATAGTTTAATAGAAAGTTACCTGGATACTTGAGAATTGTCAAAAGAGGTTTACCTCTAATGGAATAAGACCTGAATGTTTCGGCCAGGGTCAATGGTCTTAACCATTTCCATTTCCTGTAGAAAGATAGAGCTTAGAAGATAACATTAGAAATTACCAGAGTGATCTGCTTATTTTATAGAGGGAGTCGTGATATCCAGAAGAGCCATGTGACTGAACCTATACAGAGTGGGGGTGAGAGTAAGTGAAGAGTAAGAGGAAAGGAGTGAGCTAAACAGATTTCCAAAGGCTTGGCTTCTCTCTTTATTATGCCACTAGGGGTATGATCTTGGGCAAGTCATCTCACTTCTCTAACCCTCTGTAGAACATTTCAACCACAAAATCCTAAATTAAACTTTTCTGTGGGCTGAGAGTGCTAAAAAGAGGTGACTTAGAAGCAAGACCCAGCTACATGAGAACATGTCAAGTAGAGAAGAGAAAAAATGGCTTCTAGAGAAGGCTAGTGAATAAAGAGAAAACTCTGAGTGAAAACATAAGGAAACCAATGAGGACTATTTATTTTACATTCAGCAACAGGCTGATAATTATTAGAAAAAAACTTGGAGAGGAAGTAGAGTTGTTTGATACAGTTTTTAAAGAAGTCATAATAATCAAAATTTTGTGAACTAAATAAAACAATCTGAAGAGAAGCATGAAAGGAAGAAGTGCTCCTGGGGGGCAGGGGTGGGGTGGGGACTAGGACACATTAGTTTCCTGAGCCATTCTTGTGGGATATAAGGCAAAAAGCATGGAGTACCCTAGCTTTCCCCAACCAGAGTGATCCCCAGTTTATCTCTTGAGAGTAAGTTTTTTTTTTTCTTTTTAAAGATTTTATTTATTTGTCAGAGAGAGAAGGAGAGAGAGGGAGCACAGGCAGACAGAATGGCAGGCAGAGGCAGAGGGAGAAGCAGGCTCCCTGCTGAGCAAGGAGCCCGATGCGGGACTCGATCCCAGGACGCTGGGATCATGACCTGAGCCGACGGCAGCTGCTTAACCAACTGAGCCACCCAGGCGTCCCGAAAGTAAGTTTTTGTTTAAAGAAAGTTTTCTAATGCTAAAAAGCTTGCTAATTGCTGAGCTTGCAAGAAGTTAAGAAAACTAGTGCCATGTTTATGAGTTCATTTACTGTGACTCTTTTAAGAGATAAAATTCCAGGGCCTTGAGTGGGTAAAGTTCTGAAGTGGCTATTCTGTATAAAATACTAATGAAATTTGCAATGCGGCCATTCTCACTGGGAGGTACCTTTGGAACTAGAAATCTCTGGACTGGGCTCTCCAAAGGAGAGGGACTAACCATCTTACACTCCAGTTTGGAGTGGGACTGACACTCCAATTTGGTCATGGTCTCTTGACTAAGCGTTTCTCAGTATATGAGGGGTAAAGTCAAGAACCAGGATCCACATCCCTCAACCTGCCCTGCAGTAAGATTGGCCTTCAGAGGAATCTGATTATAGTGGAGGAGTTAGGGGAAGGCAATTGTAATCAGTCTCAAACGTATAACCATGGAGAAGGAAGAACATCCAGAAAACAGAAAAAACTAACAAATACAAATGGCATAATAGAGAATCATGGATACTGATCAGTGCAAAACTGGTCTGTAGGGAACCATGTTGACACTGGAGTCTGGTCAACATGCCTTCTTGTATTGACTTGGTAACTGTATGCTAGAAGCCGGTGAGAAGAGATCTCTGTCAATAACACCACTAACATTAGGATGCTTCTCCCAGGCATGGAGATCATTTTGTTTTAAGCATTAAGTGAGATAATATCTTCTTTTCTTTCTCTTCTGCCCAAAGGACCCTCCCAGTTGCAGCTTTAAAATTGCTTAAATTAAAATTTACTCTGAGGCATGAGCGTTTCAGCCAGTACCTGATCTTGCTCCCTGCTGTGGATGCCTCACTGAATAGACCAGAGAGACCTGCAAATGTGAGAGTTTAGTGCAGAAAGCATCTGGCTTCTAACTTGTCCAAGGGAGCCAAGCAGGGCAGAGCTGATGATTGCCCTGGCCAGTGGGAGTAAGAGCCAGGCACCTGTCAAATCTGCATTGCCCACTTTCCTGTGCCCTGCTCCCTAGCATGCCTGCTGTGAGAATGACGGTTGACACTACCACCTCCTTCCACAGAAAGCCAACTGCCAGGATCCCCTTAAATTCCTTCTCCGGCAGACATTTTGATCCCTAGGCAAGTTTACCCCCATCCCCCTTTTGGTAGGAAGACAAATGCCCCAAAAGGAAAATGATGATGTCTTTTCTTCTTAGATGAGGTTTTTAAATACAGCATGCCCATTCTTTTGCTTTGGGAAGAAGGGAGGGCACATGGTATTGACTGTGTGTGTGAGGTGTGGTGAGGGAAGGGAATTTGAATGGGTATATATATCTGGTATCTAGGTTTTGAGAAACTTGAAATCTGTATCTGGAAGGACTGGGCCTCTTCTTTGCTCAGTCCTAAGTTAAATGTTAGTAAATACTTTGTGGATTCTTTCACTTCTGCGTGTTATCAGATAGTCTGGCCTCCTCTGTCTCAGGAAGTGCTCCCCACTGATTGGCCTTTTGGCTTAGGACATAGGCACTGGCTTGGGCATCAAAAGGACTAAGCTCAAGATTAGCTGTGTTGATAACTCATATGGGCTTCCAGCAAGCTTTTTTCCCTTGCTGGGTTTCAGTGCCCTCATTTGTAAAATGAGAGGGTTAGACGTCACCTTCAGAATGCTCTGATATTCATGAATTTGGCTATACTTAACTTTGTGGAGCCAGTGGCCCAAATCTGAAGCCTATGAACCAAGTAAACCTATTTCAACTTAGTTTCTTTCTTTACACAGGAAACAAGCAGAGCATAGTATTGCGGACAGCCCAGGGAATAGGTCTTATTTTTAGAAGAGAGCCTTGAGATGACACCGGTATGCGTGCTGGGCACATTCCTACATTATAACCACAAGGAGCCTGCATTTATTTGTTGTTGTTTTTAATTGCAAACTTTTCTAACAATCTGCCCTTTAGAAATGATTGCCCCTCTCCAAGGATCAGATCACAGCCTAGGCAGTTCTCAGAGAAAATTAAATGAAGAATGCTGAGCCTGGAATCTATGATTAGGGTGCCTGGCTAAGTAAAGATGATCGTGTACTTTCCCAAATGGGTCAGCTGTGGCCCCAGATATCCACAGCGGAGTGGTAAATGATTCACGCTTGCTTGATAGCCTCTCTAATGCCAGATTTACAGCTGGATTTAGGGCTAAATGTTGAAGGTAAATTTGAAGGAGCAGAAAAAGGCTAGAGAGGGAATTGGGAATCACGGGAAATTCCATCAAAGCTTTTCAGAAGGCGGAATCCATTTTACCTTTGTCGATGACTGTGGTTTGCTAGGATCAAGATCAAAGGAATCACCGTGGGCAGAGCCATGACAAATGCAAGGCTCAGTCTGGTGAAACCTAGCATTAGCCCCTCTCTTAGGCTGCTGTCTAGACTGGAAGTGGGTGCTTGTGCCAGACCAGGCTGAGTGTGTAGTCAAGGTGCTCCTTCATGACTGGATAGAGGAGGTATAAAAGCTCTTCTTGATCCCCACAGGGAAGTCCACAGCCAGGGCCAGCCCTGTGGGGCCCAATGTGGTCATAGCCCCAATCAGAAGAGCAGTTTTGTAGGAAATGGGGGACAAGAAGTAAGCATAGAGATAAGTAGTTGAAAAAAATGCAGAACTGTTTGTTAATAAAATCCAACTGCTTTGAGTTATGCATCTCCTTCTCCCTCCCTGACAGTTTTAGAAGACTGCTTCAGAATTCTGTTAAGTTCTTTACTTGCAGGCCCAGAGACTTTTGAACGGATATTAATCAAGAACAGCTAACTGGTAACTTTTTTTTTTTTTTTTGGTCCATATGGTTTTTCAGAGCTTCAGTTAATGTTCTAAGACAATTCAAGTAGCTGATGAAGGGGTATCCTGGACTCTGAATGGGCAATGACATGACACTTTGCACATTGTCTCTTTCATAGCATGTCAGCATTCACCAGTGTTTAAATCTTTATTTGCCTTTTGAGAATACCAGTATAGAAAAAAGCGCCAGAAAAAAAAATACCAATGACACTTTCCAAGATTTAGTGCATACGTTTTCTCATGTGACATTTATATTGACCTGGCAAAGTAGGCAGAGGGTACTCTCCTGTGCATTTTAAGCATGGAACTAAGAGAACTAGAAAAAGACTCAGGACTCAGTGTTTTCATTTTCTTTGGGTAAATACCCAGTAGTGGAATTACTATGTCATATGGTAATTCTATTTTTAATTTTATTTTTTAAAATATTCTTACTTATTTATTTGACAGAGTGTGTGAGAGAAAGAGACAGAGAGCACAAGCAGGAGTGAGGCAGAGGGAGAAGTAGACTCCCTGCTGAGCTGGGAGCCTGATGCAGAGCTCCCATCCTAGGATCCTGAGATCATGACCTGAGCTGAAGGCAGGTGCTTTACTGACTGAGCCATCCAGGCACCCCTCTATTTTTAATTTTTAAAGGAAATTCCAGACTGTTTTCCACAGTGGCTGCACCAATTCACATTCTTACCGACAGTGCATTAGGGTTCCTTTTTCTCTACATCCTCTCCAACACTTGTTAATTCTTGTCTTTTTGACTCTAGCCATTCTGACAGGTGAGAGGTGATATCTCATTGTGGTATTGATTTGCATTTCCCTGATAATGAGTGACATTGGGCATCTTTCGTCTATTGGTCATTTGTATGTCTTCTGTGAAAAAAATGTTTACTCAGGTTCTCTGTCCATTTTTAAATTGAATTCTTTGTATTTTTCGTGCTGAGTTCTTTATTTATTTTGGAAAACAAAAACACTAATTTGGAAAGACGACTGCATTCCTGTATTTATTGCAGCATTATTTACTGTAGCCAAGATATGGAAGCAACCCAAGTGTTCATCCATAAAGGAATGGGTAAAGAAGATGTAGTGTGTACACACACACACACACACACACACACACACACACACACACACAGAGGAATATTACTCAGCCATCAAAAAGAATGAAATCTTGCCATTTGCAACCACATGGGTGGATCTAAAGGGTATAGTGCTATGTGAAATAAATTAGTCAGAGAAAGATGAATACCATATGATTTCATTTATATGTGGAATTTAAGAAACAAAACATAAAGAAAAAAAGAGACCAAAAACCAGACTCTTAAATAAAGAGAACAAATTGGTAATTGCTGGAGGGAAGAGAGAGGGGGATGGGTGAAATACATAAAAGGGATTGTTTTAAATCACTATATTGTCCACCTGAAATTAATATAATACTGTTGTTAATTATACTTTGATTAAAACAAATAAATAAATAAAAATTAGGAATCAAGATTTCAATTCTGTTTCTGGTAATAATTTCAGTGTCATTCAAAGCAAATCTCACATTCATTTTCTATGAATTTGTCTTTAAATTGAGAGTGCTAAGGTGGGGGGGCTGAGGGTGACAGTATATTAACCCCCAAATAATTATATTATTTATATATATGTAAATATAATAATAATTATATATATAAATAATTATAATTATATATATAAATATAATAATTATATTATAGTGTAGTCACCAAAAAGAATAATTTATAGCCTTGACAAATGACAGTAAAGGATATAGTACAAAAATGACCATAGTGTAATACTAAATAAAGTGTCAAACACAAGACTGTATACTGAGTTTACAGTTGTGCAGTACATGTATGTGGAAAAAGGAAAAAGAAACAATGTAAATTTTAGCTAAGGTCACAATAAGATAAGTATTCCAAGTATTTTCAGATTTTCTATAATATTATTAGCTATATAATTTTTTACATATCTAAATATAGGTGAATCTGGGAAGTGAAAAATAAATACCACCCCTCTCCTCCCCACCACTCCAGATCCCCACCTCTACAAAGGGATTTGCCTCTTACTAAAGTCTTGAGCAAATTATCAATTCCGAACTTTAGTTCACTTAACTGTAAGAGTACGATAGAAAACTTAAAAATATTAAGTTCTTACTTTGTACTGGTTATCCTGAGCATCTTCTCTTATACTAATACATTAAATTCTCATTATAACCCGAGAAGTAGGTCTGACTATTATCTATATTTTACCAATCAGAAAACGGAGGCACAAAAAGGTTAAATTAGGTCACCCAGCTGTGGGTGGAGGATTTCTTAGCAAATTAGGATAGAATAATTCCAAAGCCCATAGTGTGACCACTGAGCCAGACTACTTCAAGGGATGGTTACAAAATTGAATCTTATTTCTTGGGAAAGCTGCTTTTGTAGAACTGGTACATCATAGGTACTACATAGATCTAGTTCTTTCTTAGATTCATTGATTTCTAAGGCTGAAAAGTACATCTGTTTAAATACAAAGCTGAAGACGGAACAACTGGGTGCTAAAAACTTAAGTGTAAATTCACCATTGGTTGCTAACTCCATTGGGATTAGTTCATTGGGGTTATTGATCACAAAAAGATAATTTTGGGAATCACATGACTAAGTTTAGAAATGTGTGTTTTTGTCTAAAGCAAAGTCATCCTGAACATGTTTTGAGATTATCTAGGATTCCTGATTTTTTTTCACAAACATCTAGGACTCAAAACCTGAGCCCACTGTACCTAGAAAATCTTTTAAAATCTTTTTCCCTTCCAATAATCTCTCCTCCCAAGATTGGTGTAGTAGGTGACAGGGAGATGGCAATATATTTAGAAAACTGAATCCACGTAGTTCTGACACCTTTCCTTGGAAAACCTTGTTTTATGTGAGCTAGTTGATGTCCCTAGAATCTCAAATGCCCTTTAACCATGAATTCTATAGGCTTGCTCAATAACTTAGATATTTAGTGCTTAGAAGCTGCATGTTGCCAAGCTGACTCTTAGCACCAAAAGGTTTAAGTTCAAGTGAAATCTCCAAACCCAGTTAGGAAAGAGTTTTGGCCACTTGTGTTTTTCTTATATAGATGACTTATATAGCAGGTGAGAAGGCATCATCTTCCACTGAATCAGGCATCCTGATATTTAAGTTTTGTGTGAAGACTGTTTACAAGTGCCCATGTGAATTTGGGCAAGTTGTTGAACCTCTGTGAACCTCATCTGGAAATGGAGTGGATTATATTAATTAAACACTACACTTCCTCCCTTAGAAAATCCTAAGATTAGGTTAAATTATTCTCATTCTAGCGAAAGATTATTGCTACTACCCATTTAAGAGACAGGCAATGTTATACATCTTTCATCTAAAAGGAAGTCAGGGAGTGCCTGGGTGGCTCATTCTGTTGAACATCCACTTCTTGGTTTCAGCTCAGGTCATGATCTCAGGGTCCTGAGATCAGGCTTCATGCTCAGTGTGGTGTGTGCTCTAGGCTTTCTCCCCCTCTCCCTCTCCTTAGCTATATCTCTAAAATAAATAAATAAAATCTTATATAAAATAAAAATAAATAAAAGGAAGCAGCAAAAATGAAATAGCAAAGTAGGAGGTAGGCTGATTGTTTACCCGGGTGTCTCCCATTGTTTAAGTCCGATAATTCCTGATTTCGCGGCTACCCTCCACTCTCTGACAGGTTTAAACTAAAGAACAAGGGTTTAGGTGCTCAACTACATAATAAATGTGTATTGGGTATTATATGGATGGTGCTCTGGGTTTTGGTTGGAAGAAGAAAACCTTCATAATGTTAGAAGTGGAAACCATTACTGGTACAAGTCTTGTTAACTAGATTTTGCCTTTTTAGTTTCCCTTATTTGAAAAGTCCTTTTCCCCCTTTCTCTAGCTTCCCTCCCTTTAGGTTGAGCCTCCCATGAATTTTATGACTCATCCAGTTCATTTTTCAATCTAAAAGATTAAAGCAGGGATTGGCACCCTCTCGGGACCAGCCTGCTAATGTTCATTTATTCCCTGGAATTTAGGGCTTCCTTTGCCAGGAGTAATAACCCTCCTCCTCACTCAGACCTCTCTGGCTATAGAATATTGATGCCAGCCTCGGGCAAGGGAAGGCAGGAAAGGAAAGAATAGACAGGAATGTAATTGTTCATAGGCTTGTTAATATTTTTCTGTGGAGGATCCTGACACTTGGAAAATGTGCGCTGATTTTCAAATCACTCTTTAGGAAAGGTAATCCTGGAAAAAGAAAGGATTTGTAGTTTTGAAACATCTCTGCCTTGAGAAATAGAGAAAGAGGGGGGCAGCTGGGTGGTTAGTCTGTTAAGCATCTGACTCTTGATTTTGGCTCTGGTCATGACTTCAGGGTGGGACATCAACCCCCGCATTGGGCTCCAGGCTGGGTGTGAAGCCTGCTTGGGATTCTCTTTCCCCCTCTCCCTCCAGCCCTCCCCCCTTTTTTTCCTCTAAAAAGTGTTGGGGGAAAGAGAAAGGGTTAAAAACAACCCAAAACTAGTGAAAACCAGGAAGAGCTTGAGGAACAGACCTACACAAAGCAGTGCATCAGGAAAGAGGATGAAACTGTTCCTCTCTCTGTACTCCTTTTCCTTCCCTTTATTATCAGTTTTCATTGAATAAGTGAATATATGGATAATGACCCACAGTGAATGAGTGCATTTCTGAATGAATAAGTGGGTGATTCAGTCATAGGTGTTTCCAAAAACTGACTCATCTTCAGTATCAACTAGAAATCCTTTTATAATAAAAACCCCTGGGATGTCCCCCTGAAATTCTTTAAGTCACAAACGAAGCCCGGAGATCTGTATTTTTCAGCTGCTTCCCAAGTGATTACAATGGTCAGCCACATTAGGGAACTCAAGGCCTAATGCTCAGCCATAATCTAGATTCTGTTTCTCTTCCTTCCCACTCTGAATGAAGGCCCCACACTGATTTTCCCCATACTGGATTTAGTTGAAGATTAATTAATCAATTGTTATTCCCTTCTTGATCAAACCAGCTAATTCCCCTGCCTGCCATCCTTATTATGTTGCCAATGAAACTTAGTGATACTTTGCAAGAATTTATCTTAGAAGAATTTATCTTAGAAGAATTTTATTTTTAATTGTTTTTGATTTTTATTCCAGTATTAACATAGAGTGTTCTATTAGTCTTGGGTATACAATATAGTGATTCATCAATTCTATATATTACTCAGTGCTCATCTTGACAAGTATACTCTTTAATCCCTACCACCTATTTCATCCATTCCTCCCACCCACCACCCCTCTGGTAACCATCAATCTTAGAAGCCTTTAAATTAGAATAATCAGAGATTCCCTATCCTGTTCTATCTCCATTTTCTGAAATTGTCCACTCATAAATAAGCCAAGAGTCCTCTTTCTTGGTTCACTTGTTCATTTTTGGTTAGAAATAAGGATGCTTTTGAAATCCAGGGATGTTAGAAATGCCTGAACTCATCTCTTTTTCCCCGCTTAGTCATATGTATTTATTTAATAAATATTGAACATCTCTAGTTTGCTAAAACACTGAAGATACAGAAATGACAGATACCCCTTTTCTTAAGGAATTTACAGACTCCTTGGTAAGTTGCTTAAGGAAATGATTATTCCACAATCCAGGTATGGTAAAAAATATGTATAGATTAGGAAAGTTAGAGTATATATTCATTCAGAGGATGATAAGTGTTGATGAACAAAACAAAAACCAAGATTTAGATAATGAGGAAGGACTAAAGTACCGTGTCCACAGTTATAGAGATGATGCTCTTAAAACCTTGGAGGACTGAAAGCAGAGCTATGTGTATGTTAGAGGGGGTGGTGGTGAAGATGACAAGGGAGATGTAGATAGAGAATGTATTATGAGGTACCTTGAATGTCTTCCTAAAATTTTGGATTGTAGACTGAAATGGTGGCAATCTCATAAGGGACTCGAGCATGAGACGGATCCAAACATACATGTATGTTTGAAGAAATACTCTCTCGCTGTTGCGTGGGGTTTGCCTGACCTGAAATTTGTCAGACTGAAAGCTTCAGGACTATCAGGGAAGTGATAAGGACCTGAAGAAGTCACTCTCAGGAAATCTAGAGAGAGGGGACAAAGGAGAAAAAAAGCCAAAGTGTTAGAAATAATCACTAAACCTTGGCAACTTGTGGGTATGTTTGTAAGTGGCATGGGTAACGTGGCAAAGTTGGGGGACATTGGAATGGCTCTTGACCACCTAGAGAATGGTGGTGTGATTCATGGAACCAGTCATTTAACTGAACTTTTTCATATTTTTTTTGTGGTATCCGGAGAAAATGCTGAGAGCATCACAATGTGAGAATCCAAATCTAAGCGCTTGAGCAAGTAGCTATTTTTTTTTTTTTTTGCTCTCTCTTCCTTCCTTCCTTTCTTTCTTTCTTTCTTTCTTTCTTTCTTTCTGTCTGTCTGTCTGTCTTTCTTTCTTTCAAGTTCTTATCAAGGTTGAAAAATCTTCTAAGCACACATGAAAGAAACAGCAGGGCCAAGACTACTTTGAACTTACTGCACATGATTCCTTTCATATAAGGCATGCTTGACAAACATTAATTAAGTCTCCAAGCACCCCTTTGAAGTGATGTAGGAAATATGTACAGGTGGGTAAACTGAGGCCTTAGGAACTAGAAGGAGAGCCTGAGGACATACTAGGGCAGGTGCAGTGTTTGAAAAGACCCTCATATGAGGCCCTTGTTTCTCTGATGAGGCCAGATGTAGGTGCTTGTTTCCTAGCAAAGGTCTTCCAGCAAGTTCTCTAAACCAGGCAGGATGAGGCAGGCTGGTTAATTTACTCCAGTGGCCACATTCTCTGGCCTCAGACATGGCAGCCAGAGACCTTATTGCACACCATGTCTACCTATAATCCAGACCCATCATCGCCTTCCTGAAATCTACGCTATGTTGTAACCTTTCTGATGTTTGCTTTGTCCTGTAACTTGCTGATGGTCATGAAAGTTGAAAGGTGAAAGTGCTTGACCTGAGTCAAGTAACCTGAGTCATTTTTGTATCTGAATTCCTGCTTTTTAGCTTTCCTTATTTTTTGCAAGCTGACCTCTTAGGTTTACTGTCCAGGGCATTACAGAGTAGGAGTGAGCACATGGAACAGTCCAGCTGTGATGCTGGCCTGTCAGCAGCAACCTTGGCCAAGCTTATGAGGAGCTCTGCAGCTGAAATGGCCCTTCAGAGCTGTCCCTATTGCTCATGATGGCTGAGCCTTTGTACTTCTACAATTACCAGTCACTGGACATGGCTACCCTGGGAAGGGCTCTTGCCGAACCAACCTCTGAAGAGGCTGATGGCTGAAGGCTGTGCACAGTTCACATTAAGAGCCTCATCTTCGCTTGCTGAACCAGATGCGTTCAAAAACATGCGTCTTGATCAACTCTATCTACTGTATAAGTATTGATGCTACTTAGTTATTCTGGCTATCCAATTATCTATTGCACCTATAGCACCTGTGATGCAAGAAATGATGTTAGGTAATACAATGATAAAGGAATAAATCCTTGTGGTCAGGAAGCTCTCAGTGTAGGAAGGGAGACACAAAATAAATGGAAAC
Source organism: Enhydra lutris kenyoni (assembly GCF_002288905.1). Classification (NCBI taxonomy): domain Eukaryota; kingdom Metazoa; phylum Chordata; class Mammalia; order Carnivora; family Mustelidae; genus Enhydra; species Enhydra lutris. The sequence goes on from NW_019154090.1 coordinate 32,437,215, forward strand.
AGAATCAGCTCAGAAATAGCTAAATGCTTCAGGAAATAGAAGAATAAGAGGAAATATAAAAAATAATCATAAACACAATGAATAAACATAAATAAATATGTTGTTGAAGAGAAAAAGATGGGAAGACCTGCTCTCATCCAGTGGCATAAAAGGTCTTCGTGATAATCTAACAAGATGTGCAGATCACTAGCAATTTAGGAGGTTACAAAGTTAAGAGACATGCTTGAAATTTCTGTCAAATAATTGAAAACTTATTTTCATAGTGCAGTAGACCTTCTTGGCAAAGGGAATGAATTAAAAATAATCACTCAGAGAAAATAACATGTTTTTAAATGGGAGGATTTGGAGTTGGTGGAATTGTAAACAGTGAGTTTTTTGCATAATACAACAGTAACATAAAGTGAATATTTCTTTACTGACTCTTTTAATTTCTAATATTTTCTTCTGAATCCAATGTCCTTTTTTTACCTTATTAGAAGTTTTAAAATTTTTTCCAGAAACATTTCTTAAAGAAATCTTTGACTACAAACATATTCAGTTGCCTTACTGAATGTAATGGTCTCTTGAAAATCCCATTCCAGTTAAAATTTCTAAGGAATCCATTCAGAGATGAGAGGCATCTAGACATTTTGTTCATTAGTTTGGTTAACCATTGGTTTTCCATTTTATTTACTACATTTTCCTCTTTCTGTATGATTTAGCTCTCTAAAACATTTGGGCGGTTTGCATGAAAGGGGCTATATCATGAATGCTTTTAAGGTTTATATGATTTATACATACAACCCTCATGATTCATGTCTCATATGGCCATGTTGGTGGATTTTTTTTATTAAATTCTTGATTTATGTGAAATAGATAAATACACGGATCATTCAGAACAAGGGTGTCTGTGTCTGAGAGTAGTGAGGGGAAGGACGGGAAGGATTTGGATGCATGAATAACTCCCTATTGGTCCTAATGGGATTTGCACAAGGAAGACTCCTGTATTCCAAGATACAATCTTTCTTCATCCTAACATGTGGTTAGGTATATGTTATTGATATCATAACTTTAATTTCTGAGCCATGTTAAATAGATATGTGTTTTAGATGCCCCCTTAGGAATGAAACATGAAAAAATATGTCTTTTTTTCTTTCCCCCTTCCCATGTTATATATGACAGAATTCCTTGACATTCTAAAATGTCTTATCTACCTGATTTTTAAATCTCTTGAAGGATGCACGTTCGTCTTTCTTTGTATTATGAACAATCTCTTATGTTTAATCAGTACTTACCATCCTAATTAGTATTTACCATCCTAATAGCAGCAAAGCAAACCAAGAATTCTTCTTAACAATGGGAGCATTTCATAGAAGACGATACTTAAATCGGGTTTCCTGTAGTAGTAATAAAATATTTTCAAGCCTACTCTCAGCTGAAGAAAGGCACTTTCACCCTGCTCAAAGCTGGAGTTGTGTGAGAAAGTGTGCATGTGCATGTTTCAAATAACCAAACCAATAAGTCCTATTTCTCTCCTTATTATAATCAAGGGAACAAGCATTCTAATAAAATTGTGTTCAACAGTTCCTCTATAAACTCCCTCCCTCCTCCTAGCTCCACCTGGTATAATATAAAATGTAATATACTTTGGAGGCGTTTTTAATAAAACTTTTTCAGATGACTCTATGTGGCAACACAATTCATTTATAGTTTCCTATTAGTTCACCTTTATAGAGGTTTTAGTCTTTCCTATCTCATGGGGTAAAAGAGTCACATCTTTTTTTCATAACCAACATGTATTTGCATTGATTTAATCTCTCCATTTCTTAGTGTTTCACATGTAAGAACAAGGTTGGGGGTAGGGGAAGCAATAAGCTTGCCCTTACCTGTGATATTAAGATTGATATTTTATATGAACCCTGCCTTGCCCTGATACTTTTTATTATAAGACCCTATATAAACTCCACTATTTGTAAAGATGGAGAAAGGAGGGAGGAGCTAATTCATGATTTGTTCTTATTAACATAACTGCACAATTATTCTGTTATCCTCAGGGTCAAAATAGTGTTATTCAGAATGACTTCTTATGTAGGTAAGATGACTCAGGGGATGATGAGAATTTGGAATGACTTCCTGGCAAGAGAAACTTATGTGAGTCATGATGTAAGCATGGGATAAGAAGTATCCAAATTAAGAAGGGTCACCCTAGCAATGGCTGAAACTCAACTGCAAACATTTTGATGTTCACTCCTATCTATTTTTTAAGGGCATCTTATAGTCCAGTAGAGGGACAATTAGTTTTCTAGGGAAGCTCATTGCTTCTTAGACTTCACACCAATTCCTCTGCTTTTTCAGCTCACAGTTAGGGGAATGGATTTGCGTGGAGGTACCATTGGATCTGTTTGACTCATGACCACATTCTACCTGTCATCTTAAGGCCATCTGATTCTTGGCCATGTGTACTCTTGTGGGTGATAACCAGCAGAGTGGAAAGCTGAGAAGCAACTCATTGCGTATTGAAGAATCTCCCCAGGCTTAGAGATCGGAGGCACTAGATAACCTCCACAAGACTGGCTACATAGTTTGGGGGGCTAGTGCAAAATGAAAAGCAGAGCCTCTTGTTAAAAAAAAATTAAGAGGGATTTAAAAATGGTGAAGGTAGAACATTAAATCATGGGGACCTTTTAAACATGGGGCCCCAGGTTTCTTTCTTTTTTTAATGAAGATTTTATTCATTTATTTGACAGAGATAGAGAGAGGGAGAGAGGACACAAGCAGGGGGAGCAGCAGATGGAGAGAGAGAAGCAGGCTATCCACTGAGCAAGGAGCCTGATGTGAGGCTTGATCCCAGGACCCTGGGATCAGGACCTGAGCTGAAGGCAGATGCCTAACCAAATGAGCCACCCAGTTGCCCCTGGGCCCCAGGTTTCTACACAGGTTGCTTCCAAGAAAGCACGCCTGCCTGCCTTCAGATACTTCTAGATGTGAGAGTAAAAGTCAGGGATTTTGGCTAAATATCTATTTAAGAAGTTAGACACCAAATTCCCATTTCTACTCCACAGGTTTGGGCTGCTGTCCTTCACCCTCCCAAGCAAGATGCTGAAAATGAACATTTAGGATATGAACTTTGATATTCCCATAGTTTGCTGCATGTAATTGAATCAGTAAAATTATTTCCCTAAGCCTCAGATTCCTCATTTTTAATATAGGAGTTTAAAGTAGATTTTTAAAAACTTTAATAATCATTAAACTATTCAAAAGCAAGACAAATTTTCAAAAGCAATCATTGTGGGGTTTGAAGCAGCCTTTTGGAAATTTTTGGGCAAGAAGAGATTCTTGGAATAACTGATCATTAACATTTTTCTCTAAGGATAGTTGTGATTTTGTTAAAAAGGTAGTAGTGTGTTGAAGTAGAGTGTGGAAGCTTGGAACACTGAGATGAATGATGGCTATGTCTCCTATTAGCTGTGTGATCTTGGGCAAGCATCTTACTTTACTGAACCTCCTATAAAATGTGATCAGTAGTAAGTACTTGTATCAGATTGTTGCTCAGCAGTTCAATAAGATAATATATGAATGGTACTTCTTAGGGTGCCTGGCACATAATGAGCATTCAATGAATGTGATTGGATTTGGATTGTAAATGTTATGATGATGGTGGAAGCCATAGTTGTTAAAAAGGTGGGAGCCGAAATGAAACCAATCTGTGCTGGAATCTTCTTACCACCACAACCTGTGAGAATTTGGGCAAGTAACTAAACCTCTTGGTGCCTGTATCAGTTATCTGTCACTGAGTAACAAACCAATCCAGAACTCAGTGACTTAAAATATCTATCATTCTTGCTTATGTGACTACACAGGAGTCAGCTGAGCTAGGCTGGACAGCTGTGCTTCAATTTGAACATCTAGTAGGCAGGCCTACCTTCTGGCATTTGGGCTCAGGTCTGCTTTCCATGTTTGCTATCTGCTTGGGATTATCACTCTGGCTAGAGCATGATATTTTCATGTTAATGGTGGAAGCATATGAGTAAAAGGTCCCTATGTAAATCCTTGTGACGGTTCTGCTCACTTACGGCTCTGAACAACCTATTGGCCAAATCAAGTCACATGGCTGAGCTTAAAGAGAATGGGCAAGGAAACATACTTCACTCTGATAGTGGGAACAACTTATATGGCCAAGGGTGTGGAAGAGAGAGGGAAAAGATCTGGGGCCAGTAATTCAGTTTCCTTGTATGTAATATGGGGTTAATGATTTCCCTCATAGACTTGTTTTGAGGGTTAAATGAGATAATGTAAAGTGTTTAGGACAAGGCATGTACATAATTAGCACTTAATAAATGTCAGCTATGTTTGTAATGATGACTCTGATCACTCTATGACCCAAATTTATAACGAAAGATTTTAGCTGATAAAGGTATATGTGGTTAGAGATAGTTGGAAAAGAGTTAGTGGTGAAGTTTTTAGCTAGACCTTAGCAGAAAGGAAGGGAGAAGGGTATTCCTGGATGGGGAAGTACAAAAGCTAAAAGCCTAAAGACAAAATAATGTGGACTTATGATGTCCTTTGTGTTTAGGGTTTTAGGTGAATTAACCACCTTTCACTTCCAAAATTTTTCTTTTAAAATCCTCAAGGTGAATTGTCATTCACAGCCCTGCCCTTTGTCTGGAAAGAGAACAGAGCATGTGTATATAATAAACCAGTTGTAAACCTGTGTTCTCTGCTTGGAACTTCCTTAAGCATTTCCCTTACCCAAGCAGGTGCTGCTTCCCATGGGTCTGCTTCCATTCTGAATGGAAGGCTTGTCTGCAGGAATCCAGGATGCTAGAAATTATGAAATACTCCTTAAGGGCTCAGTCTTAGGTGTAGCCTTTGAGAATGGCTATTGCTTATGTATATATGGGAAAGGCTATGAGTCTCTGAATTCTATTATTCATGAACAGTGGAAATTTGAGGCAGAAGAGACTGTAAGCAATTAATATTTAAGCTGTTTCTTTCAATCTTCTTTCATATGCCATGCCCAATCCTCCCAGTTCCACCATCCTGCTACTTTGATTGCACTGAGGTGTGCTGATGAACTAACAGAGGCAGAGAGCCTGCTGCTCACACATTCCAGCTCCTCCAGGCCTGTTAACATCCCCCTCAGTGGCCACAGCCTGAAGAAAGGGGTTTTCCTCTCCTCCTAGGTAACATATACCCTGAGTGTGTTCTTTTCTTCAGAAAAGTCATACACAGAATAAAGTCAAGCATGGAGCCAGAGCTTGGCACTCTTTCAGGTATGACGCTGTCCTCTCGGCTCTCTGCTCATCTCACCCCACCCTTCTGTAAGAAGCATGGTTTGAAAACCTCTTTTCAATAGCCTTATGGCTTTTAACTCTAGCCATATAAATCAATTTTGAGAAATCACTATGCAAAAAGCCATTTTATCGGGTTACTCCAGTTGACATTGGTGCTCTCCAAGGTTACTGTGCCCTTACACACTGCTGAAGGGTTGCAAATGAAAGTAGATGTTGATGGCAGCCAGCAGTTATTTAACAAATATTCGGTGTGGTGGATAATGTCGTTTGCTGGCTAGATTCCCCCTCCAGGATGAAGGGACTCGTTCCCCCAGTTACTGGGGGGAACATTTCTTAGCTAACATTTCTCAGCTACATATTTCTCTGGTCTTTTTGCCCTCAGATGGAGAGGGGCACTTCTCCTGGGGATAGCTCACATCCATGACTGATTATCAGTGGAAAATGGTCTTTTTGCTTCAAATTTAGAAGGACTCTTTCAGCTTCAGAGCTGCCCTTGGGTTTCCCTAGGACTTCTGTTACACCTTATCCCTCTGCTCAGTCATGTATCTCTCACTCCCCCACAGGTGTTAACACTGAGAACACTCTGCAATCAACTTCTTTACACAAATCTCTGGATATACTAGTGGATACACTCAGAAATGTGTCCTATTACACTTGCCAACTGCCATTTGGCTCCTGGAACTTTTCACACCTTAGCTCATTTAATTTTCACAGTCACCATCCTGAGCACTTGAGGAAACTGAAATTGGATAGTAACTTGTACAAGATATCTGTCTTGGTAAGTGGCAAAAATGTCTGCTTTTCTCCAAATCCTATAATCTGTATGCTGCCTCATAGTTATAAGAGCACAGGCAGCTTAAAGTACACAAAAATGTGGACTATTTGAACAATTGAATAAATGAGATGTCAGAGCAGATAAAAAGAAGGGTGTCAGGTATACTCAATGAAATGATCTTTCTGTAGGAGCATCAGGGATGAGTGCCGGTGATTCTGCACAGAGGCTTAGATGTGTCTGGTTGTGTCTGGTGTGCTGAGAGGTCTGCAACCCTGGGGTTAATCACAGAGCTATGAGAAGCTTCACACTTTTGTCCAGGGTGGGCATGGGTTGGGGGAGAGGTGGCACATACCTCCCATGTACGTGTGGGGGTTATTTGAGGAGAGTTTAAAGAAGGGAATACTTACAGAAGTGGAAGATTTAAAAGAGACCAACAAGGGGTGGGTGAAGCTCCTTGGGTCTAATACCAGCAAAGAGCAGTTCCCACCTAGGAGACTGAAGAGGGAAGGTAGGGGAGCAGCTGTAGGATAGAGGCACTAAAATTGTGGAAGAAGACTGCTGGACAGGAGCATTTTGTGGAGGACTGCATTCAAACTACAGACTGATGAAAAGAGACACAGCGGAAGAAATACTATTCTCCTCTCCTGCCCTCTCACATTCTGTTTACCAAGGAATATAAGCCAGAGGTCATGGGTGCTGGTTTCTGTAGTCCTTGCATAGTAACTGCCTCTTGGGCTCAAAGCAGCGTGGGCTATAGAGAAAGAATCTTGTGGGACAAGTGGAAGGTTCTGGCACAACACTGAAATGAGGGAGTTGGTTTCTAGAGACATTGAAACAAAGACACCAAATAACACTTATTTCATGGTCAGATGCCAAAACATGACCCAAAGTTGGGGAGGATATATCTTCTCTACTGTGAAAAAGAATGTGGCCTAAAAGTGGATGAAAGAGACAGCAGCCTTGCCACAGCCCCTGAGGGTTGGCAAGTTAGGCAGCACTGGGAAGCATCGCCCTTGGCATGAATATCAGCTTCAGCAGAAGCCACAAGTTATGACCCTCAAGTGGCTTTGCAAGCCACATTTACCAACAAGGGGAGGCCAGGAAGGAAGAAGAGGTTAAGACTATTTCTGGCTTACATGAAATAAGTTTGGGGACTCTCAGAAATGGGTGAGAAAAAGTCGAGGTGGAGTCTGCAATACGCTGTGTGGCAGTGGGACATGGGAATTAATCAGTAAGAGGAGATGTTACAGATAATGTAATGCCTTTGAACCTGGTGAAATCTGGGGAACAATTTAAACATAAGATCACGGAAATTTAGAGAAAGAGGAACCTGAAGTCCAGGCCAGAAGTGAATTCACTCAGCACGCAGAAAGAGAGGCAGCTCATTCAGTAAATATGTTTGAACACCTGTAAGCCAGGTCTAGGCTGCTAGTACCTCTTAACCGGAGGTCCACTGAACCATAAGAGGTCTATGTATATTATACATGGTGCTATGGACTGAGAAGGAAAAATAGTGCATTTATTTTTCCTAACCTCTTCCTGAGACTTACCATCATTTCCTTCAATTATAAATGTAGGCAACAAAACGTGGTAGGAATAATACGAGGATATATCGTTTATCACATTATGATTATTGTTTATATTCATTACTATTTGAAAAAATGGTAATTTGATTAATGTATTAATAAAGAAGCATTATACTCCTAATTTTTGGAAAATATTTTAATAATCCTGTTTCAACATGATTTATTTCCTTTTTAATCCTGTGCGTTTTATTTTATACACTTAAACACTAATAGGGAGAAGGAGTTCAAGACTGCTAAAGCAGTTCACGCACAAAAATGTTCAGAACCAAATGTGAGGTACTGGAGATACATTATATCAACTTTCGAGAGGTGTGCTTTAGTGTGGAGGAGACATTCAGAATTATGCACATGGTACACTGGGGAGTGCAAAGCTTAGCAGGACTAGCCTTCCTAAGGCGGGGAAAGACTTCATAGAGGTGATTTCTAAATTGAGGTTTAGAAGATAAGAGCGCACCCACCAGGTGGGCAGAGGGTTGGGGTCACAGCATGAGAGGGCCAGGGAGGGAGGAGCAAAGAAAGGGAGAGTTCTTGGTGGAGAACACAAGGTACTGAGGTATGAAAGAGCATCATGTGGGATAGAGAGGTGGCAGAAGGTACAGAGAGCTGGGCAGGAGCCAGGTGAGAGAGTTTGAAGTATTTCTATGAGTCCTCAGAGACCCATTAAAGGGTTCCATCTTGAGGAGGACGTGATCATACCTGTATGTCACATTCAGAGTCATCACCTGGCAACTGTGGGGACGTTGAGGGGAAGTGTATGATGGAAATAAGGGTACACCTTGGGACTCTCTTGCTGGCTTCTCGGCTTGATATCACAAGGGCCTTACATAAGGGTGCAGTAGGCCAGCATGGTTGGCCCAGGTGGAAGTCACTGAATAAATTTCCAAAACACCCCTAAGGCTTCCAGTGACTTTCTTCTAAAGGCATTCTCTGGCAGAAAGAGAATGCTTGGCCTATGCAAAGACTCTGAAGGGCTAAGAGAGATAATGTCCAGGAACAACCCTCAAGAATAAGGGATAGAAGTTGGTGGATGGATACTCCTGTTCCCTCAACCCCAGGCAGACTATTCTGAGGTGTGTTCTGTGCAGCCTGTCAGAGGGCACCTGTAGGAGCTCCAGCTTCCCACAGTAATAGCTCTCTGTCCTCCTTCTCCATATTCACACTGTTCTTTCTGGGGTCACCTCTCAGATAAACCACTTGTACCCAAATCTGGTCTCAAGATCTGCTTTGAGAGAACTCCAGACTAAAACAAAGAGTTTCATTGGGTCTGGAGAAATGAGAACATAGAAGAAAAAAGCTGCGAAAGAGGTGGGATTGTAGAACCTTGTCATTCATCAAACATGAAAGTGAAAGAATAGGAAGTATCAAGGATAATGTTAATTTTTCTTTTTACCTTTTATGGCTCATGGAAAGATCTGCAGTTCTCTGAGATAGGAATGATGGAGGAAGAACAAACTGAGGAAAGGACATGATGACTTTGACACTGAACATGAGATACTAGACAGGGATGTCTAATAGGCAGTTGGAAATACAGAAGTAGAATTTATGGAGAGAGGGTCAGGCTGATGGGTCTTACGTAAAATTATCAACGATTTGGATGATATTTTGCATAGAAAATTTAGGGTACTTGAACCTAGCCTTTTTGAATAGAACATCTATGGAAGCTGCTGTCTTCCAGGTTGGCCTTCTTCGTCCCCTAATTCCGATTCTGCTACATACTCCTAAACATTGCTAGCTCTGACTTAGTGGAAGGCATTTTCCTACCTAAAATTTTTTCCAGTGATGGAATGTCAAAAATTTTACAGTTTTTCTGGGAGATGATTGGCTGTAGTTGTGTTGACAAGAGTGTGTGCCTGCCTCTTCTTTCACTTTCTACAAGGGCAGTATTATTTGTGGGGCATCATGTTATCATCCGAATCAAGACATTTTAAGAGTAAAAGGAATCACTCTTTATAATCACTCTTTGTAATTATACAGTAGACATAAATTGGGACTATTTTAGACGAGTGAAGGTATATGGCTACACTAATAATCTCATTAAAGATATAGAACACAAATCTTTCTAAAAGTATGTAGATGTAGAAATGAGAGAGTGAGAGATAAGGAAGAGGGCAACAGAGAAAAAGAGGGGGGAAAAGAAAGAGGGAAAGAGAGAAAGACAATGAAGATAAGTCATATATCTGTTTTGAGAGCCCTTTGTGACACATCTCTGACTGGAACATCCTTTTTCCCTTTCTCTGTCTTCCTCACCCCCGCCCCCCCATATGCATGTAAGTTTTTTTTTTTTTTTAACCTTACTCAACTTTTATCTTCAGCTAGTCCCCTGTGCCCAATATATACCAGTCAGTAAATGATGTTTGAAACCATGAATTTTCAGATTCTCTTTTTAAGCACTCCTGAAAATCCCATTTCCCAACCATTCTGGCCCACATAGAATTCTTCCCCCACTGAAGTCTTATGTCATCGCGAGTTTTAATCTCCCAGTTAAATATCTGGTGAAATACTTTGCTGTTCTGTTGATCATTTTAGGCATGGCAATTTGATCTCTACTACTCTATTGCACTGATCCTATTAAAGTAACCTGACTTTGGTATTTTCTTCCGTAAAATGGGGATAATTATAATGTCCATCTCAGAAGATTGTTGTGATTATTCAATGAGCTAATAATACAAAGAGCCTGACCCATAGTAAGGGCTCATTTGGTGTTAATTACTGTTGTTGTTGTTTTTATTATCTCTTCCAGGACAGAGATGGAGCCATTACACTATTACTCTTTGGGTAAAAAATAGGGACTCCATTTTTGAATGACTTAAAAATATGTTAACCTGTATTTGGTAAAATGGTTTCACTGAATTAATTCAGTTCTTCATATCTGGTATACTCATGAATGGTATTCAGTGAACAGTGATACCAGGTTTTAAAACGTGTTTGTGTGTGTTTGGAGTGAAATAAGCTAATTTCAATATTTGAAGCTATGTTTCCGGAGTATTCAGTTATCTCTTCCCTTAAAATGGGAGCATATTGGATGTAGCAAGGCGGGGGGAGAGGGGGGAATGCCTGAAATTTAAATCTAAAAACCTCATCCAAATTGATCTCCCATGAGTTTTCTAACAGTGAGAAAACTTTTCCCACCATTATTAGTGTTTTTGTTTTTTCTGGATTTCATAACATAAGGGTTAAAATGAAAATGTGTCCTTCAACAGGTAGTATTGGCAGAACTTCTAACTTATGCAGAAATATGAAATTTAGCTGTTCTGAGGCAAGCATGTGAAAAGGACACCTATCGTGTGGGTTATCTCCCTGCTTGAAGAAACCCTCTTTCCCTCATGGCAGAGCTTGAACTGAAGAACCTTGCATTCTTTGTCTCTAGTCTAAAAGTTCCTCAATCTAGCTTTCTGCCCTTTCCCCTTTGAACACATTCTGAAACACATTCATCACCTGCCCCAGTTCTCTCATCTGTAATGGAGGCAAATGCCACATTTTATGTTCTTTTTGACACTTGTCATCCTTTCTTTCCCTCCTGACTTCCTCACCTGGAATGTGGGCAGTATTTTAATACTTGGAACATTACTTCATTTTCGATTCACTTAATCGTGCCTTCTCATTGGTATAGGATTATTTTAAACTAGGCTGTTAATAGATCTATTCTATAATTATGGAAATGTTCTGTATCTACAGTGTCCAAAATGGTAGTCACTAGGTCCATGTGCTCTTGAGCATGTGAAATGGTGCTTAATGCAACTGAGAGCTGAATTTTTAAAAAAATATTTTACTTACTTGTCAGAGAGAGAGAGTGCACAAGCAGGGGAAGTGGTAGGCAAGAGGGAGAAGCAGGTTCCCCACTGAGCAGGGAACCTGATGTTGGACTTGATTCCAGGAATCTGGGATCATGACCTGAGCCAAAGGTAGACACCTAACCAACTGAGCCACTTGGGTGTCCCTGAAAGCTGAATTTTTAGCCCAATTTCATTTTAATTAATTTAAATCATCACACGTAGCTGGTGACTACCATATTGGACAGTGAACTTACACTATCTTTTCCTTCTAAGATTTCATCCAAATTATAGTTCCCAGGGAAAACATAAAAATGAACAAAAATGTTATTTATTTATAGTCACAGTTACTGTTTATTTTTATTTATTTTTTAAATTATGTTTTGTTAGTCACAGTTACTGTTTAAACCTAGATATATGTATCTAGATAACCACAAAGAAAAACTTACTGAAATTGTGAGGTACACGGGGACTTTGGCTTACCTCAGAGTTTTCCCTGGACTTTGGTGATGCTGTTGTTAAACTTTTACTTTTCCTTCCACTTTTATCATCTCTCCTTAGATAAATATTGCTGTTTCTTAGTGTTTGAAGTCATCAGGAACGAGTCAAAAATGCTTTCCTTTTTTAGCTCTGTATTCTGCTTCTAGGTGATCTTATCCATGCCTAAGCTTCAGTCATCCTTACATCAGTGACTCCCAAATTTCTACCTTCAATGCACGCTTTCCTTTGAGGCTTTCTCAAACAGCATGTTCAAAACTGAATGTGTACCCCTGAAACAAATAATACGTTATATGTTAATTAAAAAATAAGTTAAAAAAAAAAAACTGAACGTGTGATTCCTTTTACAATCCAAATGTTCTTTAGATCATCGAATGGCATCAGTCAAATCAGGCAAGCCAGAAATCCGGAAACTATTCTTGAAACCTTCATCTCCTTGCCTTCCCTTGCATTTCCCACATCTAAGCCAATCTAAGTCTAATTGATTTAATTTGGAAAATAGCTTTCAAATTCATTACCCTGTCTTCATCCCCACTGTTGCCATTGTGGTCCAAGTTATCATCACTTTTTTCATAGACATTTTGCTGGGGGTTTCTACTTGGCCGTAGTTACACAGATTTTCTTTTGAATTTTATAAATGTGTCATGCTCCTTTATATCACGGAACTGTTGCAGTCTCTCTAGAATTAATGCTGCCTGGAAACTCTCCAACTTCACCACCAGCTACCCTGTCCTGCTCAATACCTGGTTGATCTCCCTGAGAATTTATTCAGACCTTAGCTCAAATGCCACTTCCTTAAAGATACCTTTCCTAATACTCTGTATCCTAGACCGTATCTAGACTCATTATGCATTTTCATACCACCCTGTACTTCTCCTTTTGAAAACTTATCACAACTGTGAATAATTATCTTTGATGTTATCTCTGCTACTAAAACAGTAACTTCCATGAGGGCAGGAACCTATATTCTTGGTGTTTGACTCAGTATCGTTGGCCCTTGAACAAAACAAGTTTGAACTGCAGATCCACTTACATGTGGATTTTTTTTTTCAATAAATACAGTATAATGATGTGAACATATTTTCTCTTTCTTACGACTTTTCTCTAGCTTACTTTCTTATAGGAATCTGGTATATAATACATATAACATACAAAATATGTGTTAGTTGATTGTGTAGGTTAACACTAAGACTTCTTTCAACAGTAGGCTATCAGCAGTTATGTTTTGGGGGAGTCAGAAGTTCTCTGTAATTTTCAACTTTGTTGAGGGATCAGCACCTCTAGGCCTAGCATTGTTCAAGGAACAACTGAACATGCACACAGTAGGTGCTCAATCAACATACATTGATCCTTTGGTTACTTAGCTGGAAGTTAAGCGTACATTTTTATTGCCTAAGGTTAGTAGGTTGACATCATTCAACATCTGGATCAGAAAACTGGTGGGGAAATGAGTTTGGTGACTTGTCATTTCCATGTGATCTCAAATCTCAAAACAGTGAATTTCTCTGTGAATAAAACAATAAGTTACTGGAATCTTGGAGTTTTCAAAACAAACCCTTGATGTAAACCTTTACACTCTTGTTATTGCAGCTGCAAACTGTCCAGCTGCTCAGTAATATTTTAAATGTGTTTCAAATTATTCATTTACTATTTTAAGTATTCTTCCCAAGTACATTTTTTTTAATTTCAGTTAACTTATTAATATTATTCTAATGGTTATTATTTTGTAGAACAGTGTTCTTCCAAGAGTTCTTGTCAAGAGACTCTCACCAATGCTATTAATTGTTCATGGTTACTAATTTCGAAAGAGCCACCCATCCTTCAGGAAAGTCTTTGGAATCAGTTGTCTTTATTTATCTGGCATGACACCAGCCTACTAATTGCATTATTCAAAAGTGACACCTTTTCTGTTTCCTTTGTTATTGTTCCCAAAACAAGGATTTGATACTTTCCATGCAGAAGGGAAAAATGAATACTTCTGAACTTGTATGAGACTTTTTGTCTTTGCCTATTAATTGCTCAACTGACCTTGTAACTAGCTTCCTCTCTTTGATCTGATACTTTCTTATTTCACGCTTGCAGATGTTTTAAAATGTTCCAGTATTTTTCCCCCTGGGTAAACTAGATGTTTTGTGGTAGCTACTGACGTAGTTTGCTTGGCCACCAGGGCTTAATTTGATAACTTTTCCTAGCAAGTAGGACATTTAGATTGAGGATGAGAAGGAATACCAGGCTACATGAATCTGCATTTTAGATATTCTCCATTGGATTGCCTTGTTAGTTAAATGTTTGGTTGGTTGGTTGGTTTTTTTTTTTTTTTTTTTTTTGGTTGGGTTTTTTTTTTGGGGGGGGGAGAAAATACTGTGTATATCCTGTGAAACTTCTGATTTTACAAGTTCACAATAAATATTTATTCAAATTAAAGCTGTTTAAATATAAATCGCCTGAAGGAACTATAGGCTTTTAAAGGTTCTTTTAAAAATTTATTTTAGAGAGAGAGAGCATGAGCAGGGGAGGGGTAGAGGGAGAGGAAAAAGATCTCAGGCAGACCCCATGCTGAGCATGTATGCAGGCTCTATCTCATGACCCTGAGACCATGACCTGAGCCAAAACCAAGAGTTGATGCATAACCAACTGAGCTACACAGGTGCCCCAGGAACTATAGGCTTTTAAAGATTCAGAAAATTGATTTTAAAAGGTGTTTGTTCTTTGTCTCTGGAATATTTGAAATAAGTCTTAACAAATTTCGAAAAGTTTACCATATAGTAGACATCCAAGAAATTATTGAAGTACATAAATTTTATTGAATGTAATAATTAAGTTATAAAAAGGTCATGAAATATTTACATTCCTTTATTAATAACTATTTTGAATGATTATTTTCTAAGGCCATAGAATTCTATGGTTCTCTTTAATGAGTGAACCAATTTAATTAATGTTCGAGTTTTGTTTTTAGAATCATACCTCTTTTTTTTAATTTCCTAAAGCAAATTGTAATTTATTATAGTTTATCAAGGATCAGACTTTAACTGTCACTATTAAACAACAGTTAAGAAATATAAAATCTGGGTGGGTGATTTTATATTTATATTATATAATATAAATATATTGATAAATTTATTATAAATATATTAATTTATAAATATATTATAAATATATTTTATATATGAAATATAAAATCTGACTGGGTGACTCAGTCATTAAGTGTCTTCCTTTGGCTCAGGTCATGATCCTGGGGTCCTGGGATCAAGCCCCGCATCGAGATCCCTGCTCAGTGGGAAGCCTGCTTCTTCCTCTCCCATTCCCCCTGCTTGTGTTCCCTCTCTTGCTGTGTCTTTTTCTGTCAAATAAATAAATAAAATATTTTTAAAAAAAGAAATATAAAATCAGTTTTTTTTAATTGAGGAGCAACTATTTACAGATAATAATGACAATAATAAAGATAATATTCACACATACTTTCTGTTAGAAGAAAAAATGGGAAACTAAAAAGCCAAATTATATCTAAAGCAAAAGTACAGATTTTGTATCAGCATCTGAAATAAAGAACTTCCTAGATCCTAACCCAAATGCAGACGGAAGTCATAATCAGTATAACGAGAATATTCCAGTGTAAGAGTCAGTAGGTGCAGGGCACCACCTGGTGTGGCCACTCCAGAGCTTTCTCTGGAGATGGGTGTTAGGCATTAAATTATATAGCCCTGAAAGGACAGTCACTACATTTGGGAAATTGGTAGAAGGAGCCCTTCAGATTCTGTACTATTAAAATCTGAGCTGTTGTAAGTTTTCAAATGGCTATTAAAAAGTAGGTTTTAATTTCTTTTCTCTATTAAAATATACCTGAACAATGTCTCGAGACACACCTTGCCCTATTCTGGTATCTGTGTTTTGTACCGGTTGGGAAGTCCTGCTATGCTACATGGAGTCAGAGAACTCAGCTCTGTGCCTCAGGTGAAATCCTGGCCTTGCCCCTTATTACCCTGGGCATGTCACTTAGCCTCTGTGAAGTTTAGTTACCACCTCTATAAGCCATAAGGATAATTATTCCTAATTCTTCAGATTCTTATTTGGATTAAAAGAGATAATACATGAAAGTATACTGTGAATGTTCAGTAAATGCTGACTTTTGTTAGTTCTAGTATTCCCTCCATGGACTTTGAGTAATTTTTCTTGGTCAGGCCTCCACCTCTTATTATATTATTATCATCAGACAGGGATGGAGTGGGATGCCAGGTTGGCTCAGTTGGTTAAGCAGCTGCCTTTGGCTCAGGTCATGTGATTTCTGGGTCCTGGTATTGAGTCCTGCATCAGGCTCCCTGCTCAGTGGGGAATCTGCTTCTCCTCTGCCCCTCTATCTCCCATCTCTCTTTCAAATAAATAAATAATTTTTTTTTTTTTTTAAAGAAAGAGATGGAGTGTTTGGAGTGTTAGTTTCAGTAAGTCTGCATTTGCTAGTGGAGAGTCTGGTATGCGGGGCACCTGAATTTCTCAGAAGAAAAGCCATTAGCACCAGATTTGTTGTTTCTGCCCAACAGAAGCAAAGTACTTCAACTTCATTAGCACAGCCCTGCAAATAGCTTATCAAGTGATCAGGACAGTAAAATTCTATTCAGCTGGGGTTATTTTGCCTTGTCTCCAAGGGATACTTTTCCCCTGGAGATACCACTCGCATCTTAAAACTTGAGAGGGTCTCTCTGCTCAGTCCTGGAGCTTCCACACAGCCGCTGATGGCCATATATTCCTCCTTACATTTGGCACCACAAAGGTAACTCAGTGGCCAGGCAAGGGCCTTGCAGTCATCTTGTCAACACTTGGCCTGTTTTTTCTCAGGCTTTCCCCAAATTTCCATTAGGCCTCAGGCAGGAATCAGGAAGAACAAGGCAACCAGAATATGCAGAATTTTTTTTTTCAATTAAATTGTTTATTTGAGGTGATTGTAGATTTACATGTAGTCATGAGAAATAAAACTGAGAAGAGCTGTGTACTATATAACCTATAACCTTTACCGGGTTTCTCCCAATAGCAACATCTTGAAAAACTAAAGTACAATGTCCAGAATATTAACATTGGTACAGTCGAGGTACAGAGCAATTTCAGCACTACAAAGATTCCTCTTATTGACCTTCGTGCTACACCCTTTCTACTTCACCCCTCCTTTATCCTTGGCCTCTGCCAACTACTAATCTGTTTTCCATTTCTATAATTTTGTAACTTCAAGAATATTATATAATGATCATATATTCTATGACCTTTTGGCACTGTGTTTTTCAACATTTTGCATGATGCCCTGAAGATTCATCCAAGATGCTGTGTGTATCAGTGGCTTGTTCCTTTTTATTGTTGAGTGGTATTCTGTGGTATGAATGTACCATGGTTTGTTTAACCATTCATCCATTGAAGGACATCTGAATTCTTTCCAATTTTAAGCTAATATGGATAAATCTGATATGGATAGCCATATATGGGTTTTTATGTAAACCCAAGTTCTTATTTCTCTGCAATAAATGTCCATTGCAGAGGTGTATTGGAGTTGCATGTTCTGTTTTATGAGAAACTGCCAAACGTTTTCCAGAGTTAGTATGCCAAATTATATTCTACCAACAGGGTATAAAAGATCGAGTTTATCTGCATTCTTTCTAGCATTTGGTGGTGGTACTTTTTTTTTTTTTTATTTTGGCTTCTGACAGGTGTGTAGTCATATCTCATTATTGTTTTATTTTGCATTTCCTCAATAGTTAATGATGTTAAATATCTTTTGCAGATGGTGTAATTTAAGAGCTGGAAAGAACTGGAGAACCCATATCAATGATTGAGCCCCAAATTAATTTATTTGAATGAGAGGTCCTAGTTAGAAAGAGAGGGAGAGATGGGAGTGGTGGCAATTCATCCTGAATTCAGGTCTGTTAAATTCCAGCCCAGTGATGTTATACCAGAACCTACTTTTTTTTTTTTTTTAAAGATTTTATTTATTTATTTGACAGAGAGAGATCACAAGTAGACAGAGAGGCAGGCAGAGAGAGAGAGAGAGAGAGGGAAGCAGGCTCCCTCCTGAGCAGAGAGCCCAATGTGGGACTCGATCCCAGGACCCTGAGATCATGACCTGAGCCGAAGGCAGTGGCTTAACCCACTGAGCCACCCAGGCGCCCCAGATCCTACTTTTAGTATACATCAGAGTTGAGTTACTTGCTCTGAGGTAGAAGAGAATTGGGTGATAGGGCTGATTAAGTAATCTAGCAATTGTGCTTATATTCAACACGTATCTGGTACCTGTTAAAAACTCAGTAATAATTGAATATTTTTGCATTGATTAAAAGAATATATATATTTTATATATGTAAAATGTGTGGATATATATATATATATCATGTCATATATATGAATGTGTATGTGTGTATATATGTATATGTGTGTATATATATGAATGCGTATGTGTGTATATACATACACATATACACACATATATGTATACACACACATATATCCATTATATATATATATATATATATATATATATATATATATATACACACATACACCTTATATATTATATTCTCCTAAGAGGTAAACATTTTTCTTTTCCTTAAAATAGGCACCTTAGAAGTTTATCTCATCCTTTCAGAGCAGGAAATAAATAAAGAAAATAGCCTTTTTCTCAAGAGAAAAAGAGAAAACATAAAACATGTCTGTGCAATCTATGCCTTAGGTCTCATATTTTACTAGGGTTAATAGTGGCAAGGGCCTTGCTGATGAGAAAATTCACCCTCCTGATTTGCAGATGAGAAAACAGAAGCCATTGACTTAGAGGCATTTTACACCCCTTGAATATTTGAACTGGTTATCACAGGGAAAGAAGCAAGCTGTGGCACTAGGAGAAGGTTGGGGGATGTTGAGGAGATAAGGCTCCAGCCTCCGAAGCATCATGAAGTACCTTATGGAAGCAAGAATAACCCAGGTGAAGTGAGGTATTCCCAGAGGATGAGGGAAATATCTTGGGGGTTTTGAAAGGTTTAATTTTGAGCATCTGTATCTGACTACTAAAAGAATTGGGAGCTCAGTGTTCAAGAGGCTAATGCTGATTTCCTCAGTGCTGTTGCTGGAGGAGGAAGAGGGGAGGAGATAGTGTGAGCTGTGGAGAATCACCTTCCATCACCATCTTCCTGGATAAAGCTGCACAGAGAAGCTGTTATTCCGCTCAATTTATTCCTTGATAACGATTGTGTTTGTTACTTCATGTCCTGAAGCAAAACTAGCAAATGTAACAGCTGTTGAAAAAAAAGTTAACTGGTATGATGACTGATTTATAGCTTCATCATAACATAAATCATAACAGGAGACAGAGGGAATGGCTTTTTGGAAGCACTGCTTTTCTGTTGAAGTGCAAAGCCCTTGCTTCTTTTCTAGATATTGTTAAATTTGTTAAAAATAAGGTTTGTGAGATATGTAAACATCACCTTCCCACCCTGAATGAAAAGTGTGTATTATTCAGATACTAGAGGCTAGAAAGGGTCAGTTGTTGGCCTGAGGCCTTAAGTTCATGTCCCTGACAGACTCTGAGCTTGTCAAAACTGCCCTTCAATCTCCTTGCTAATAGTATGGTGTACTTCAGTTACTGAACTGGTCACATAATTGGAAGCATACTCCTCTGGCTGGGAAGAAATCTGCTGGTACACTCTAAATTACAGAAAACTGACTAGTTGTGCCAGGTTATATAATTTAATGAAGACATTGTAGAAGGAGCCCTTTAAAAAGTGTGATGGTGCTTTCACTTTTCGTATAATGTTAAGCACTCAAGCAGAACATTTCTCTTTTAACTCCCAGCCAGATCTCATCACTGTTGTGTAAATGAATTAAATGCAGCCAATAGCCCCATCTGGTTGACAGGATAGAGTCAAATGGGACTTGAACATGTTGGGTATGTGTGCACTTGCTTTGTCACATCTTGGGCAGACCAGTACTGATGTCCAGTGAGAGAGGCAGACATTTCTGCTTTCATCATTGTTATAAACCCAAGTTTTCTTTTTTAACCTCTTCTCTATTTGTTCTTTAAACAACAACAAAAAATCTGGTGGTAGATCCATCTGACCTCACGAAGTCCAAAATGGCATCTCTCTCTCCTTGTTCTTTCTCTCTGGCTGCTCCTTTATTTTTCTTCTTCTCTTTTTCTCTTTCATCTAGCTTCTCCACCCAAAAAGCCAAGGGAAGTGAGGTAACAATAACTTTGTTGCATTTCACCTGGCCCACCCAGAGAAAAGCTATTTCTAGGCAAATGCGGAAAACCGAAACCTTGTGGAACGCAACTGGCCCTTTAATCTAACATCCTCTGTGTGCTGCAGAGCCTAATGTTTAATTTAAAAAACAATCTGAAAATAGCATGAAAGGAAACGTGGAATTTGCATAGCTATATATATGTTTAAGATAGTCATAGTCGTTTTCGAAAACACTGTATTTGAGAGCTGACCCTTTACTTGAAGTTGCCCGAATTTCGTGGACTCTTCTGAGATAAGGAGTGTAATTTTCACTTGAGTGATGGTTACTTTTCTACTTAGTCCTCTTGGTATTAAGGAGACAGATGTCAGATCCTGATGTTCTGGAAACTGAATATCTTTAGAGCTGTTTGAGTAACAATAATGGTGAAGATGTGGCTATTTCTAATAACTGTTGGATTGTCATACTTTTGAGAATCTAAAATCTGTTTTTCTTTCTCTGTATTTTCCCTTCTCTTTCTTACTTTTTTTTCTTTTGCCATTTTTTGAACCTTTTTTTCTTTTTCCTTTTTAAAAAAAATCTTTTTCATGTCTTCTTTATTTTCAGAATTTAAATTGCACTGAAATCTTACTTTTTGCAGGCAAAGTCTTGGTTGGTTTATTCTGCTTGCTTACGGATGAACTTTTTTCACCATCAAGCCCTTTGGAGGCTGACTTGTTTCCAAAGCTCTAAACTTAGTAGCTGAAGAAGACCACAGAAATGTCTATCATTCCAAGTTTTCTAGAAATTCCATCATATTCAAAGGTGCCTTTTAAAACAGTCTTACCGATAGGTGCTAGAAACCCACATGGGAAGCATAAGATCCTCACCGAAAGGGGGTTGCTCTACAGGTCCAGAATGCAAGGAAGAGAGGGGTAGAGAGCTCATGGAAGGAATAATTTAAGGAAGATTTATAACCAGTATGTAGATCTTTACAAAAGGGATTCTTATGTTGGGATCCACCCAAGTATCAATGGATAGAAGCAAGGGCCTATGAACTTAGATGGGAAAGAAATGACTTCTTTATATTTCCTATGCTTTAGTCGAAATGTAGCTTTTCCATCAATTATAAATATGGGAAAGAAATCCCATGATACTATCAGTACTCTGTCACATCCCATTACAGTTGTTGCAGATATCTCAAAGTATCTTTTATTCTCATCATTACACTGAAATTGTGATAAATATTAAATCCACCACCAGATATTTTATTTAAAGCTTGAGTAAAAGAGCACACATATTACTTTAACATAATTAAAATATTATAACTATTTTAATTTCAATTTTCAATTTCAATTTCCTTAATAATCCTGTACATTCCTATACATATTATTAAATGCACTTAAAACCTTCTTATTCAGTGGTTCTCACCAGACTGCCAATTGATCCTGTGGCACAATAAAGGTTAAGGATCTTGGTTTGGAGAGAACCGATTCTTCTAAACATTTGGGAGATGGAGAGGTTGTAGAAGAAGAGTAGAGAGAGGGGACAATGGATCCTCATTTGGGCCCAGCAGAGCTTCTGCTTGCCTCTGCTGGACCTGTGCCCAGCGCTAAACTTCTGAATTGTCCTCACAAAATGCAACAAAAGAAAAAAGCCTAGGCTAGATAGTAGCATGTAGGGAAAATAACAAAAGAAAACAAAGCAAAAATTTAAAAACTCTCTGAAAGTCTCATAGCACAAAGGGTTTCTTTTCATTTCTTCCCACCTTTTGTA
This sequence comes from Enhydra lutris kenyoni, assembly GCF_002288905.1. Lineage (NCBI taxonomy): Eukaryota > Metazoa > Chordata > Mammalia > Carnivora > Mustelidae > Enhydra > Enhydra lutris. Next base: position 32,459,077 of record NW_019154090.1, read on the forward strand.
TAAACTTTTCCTGGTGCCAGTCCCCAAACTTCTTTTTTTAAAAAGCAGTTTTAGGTACATTCTAGGAAACACTTATCCCCTTTGACATTACTTTGCATAAACATTTGTAGGCACTACTGCTGTACCATCAACTGAGCCTTTTATAGAACTCTCACACCCTCCCAGTTGCCCTAACTCTCCATATTAATAAAGAGTTAATATATTAATATTAATTATTATTTAATATTAATTAAATTGATATATTAATATATTAACATTAATATATTAATAAAGAGTAAATGTGGCAGTAGCTCAAGGCCAGCTTGCTGTGAGGGGTAGTATGATCTGTGAGGGACGTTGGTTTCTTTACAAGACCTACATTAGCAGGGGCGAGGGATTTAAGTTGGTAGCCATTATATGGGCTTAATTGACTTGGGGAGTTAATAATTGAAATAAAGTGAGTCTAATTAGATACATTGTTTCCCCAGAGTTTCTGTTAAAAGAGTCTCATCAGAATACTATTGAGAAGAGGAGGCCTTGTCAGAAAAAAAGTTATTTTTTGCTTCTGTGGTACCTTCTGATTTTGCAACGTGATAGGAAGGAAAAAGAAGGGGAGGAGGAAAATGGGCAGGAAGTGTGGAAGTGAAGTTTATGAGGACCGAAGGATAGGAACAGGTTTTGCAGTCAAATGGAGATTAAATTCAAATCCCAGCTCTTTAACTTGCCCAGCTGTGTGATTTTGCGCATGTTACTTAACTTCTATGAGTTTCAGTTCTACATCTACAAAACAGACACAATTACAATACAGACTTATACAGTTATTGTGAGAATTTGATGACATATGATGTGCAGGGTGTTTGGCCCTGTGCCTGGTACCATGTAATAAGCACTTAATAGAGGACAGTTCCTGCAGGGGAGGTGCTGAGACTAGGCGAGTATGTCAGTAGGAGCAAGAGACAGACATGTGTGCAGTTGCCATCTTGACCCATGTGCTAGGTTTTCCTTTGTGACCAGCCAGCCAGTCCTATACTACTGGGAAGGGAGTATCCTCTACATTGGGCTGCCAGCAGCCTGGCCTTCTTCTTTTACTCTTAATCGTCTTGGTTGCTTTATTGAATAACTGGTTTGACTCAGTTTTTCTAGCTAAAAATTCAGTGTCCTAATGACAGTTAATATCTACCTATCTCACAAGCTGGATTAACTAGTGTGTATGTGAAGTCATGGTATTTCTTAAAGTGAAGAGAGTGACTTCACTACTCCTGTAATGAGGGTGTGAGCACTGAGGTAAATGTATTTATAGATGTGTATCGTTACCTGGGGTTTTTTTTTTTTTTTTCCCCTGTGTAGTACTACATAGGTAATGTCTTAAATTGGATAATCATTTAACTGATAAATAAGATAATTCTTGTGAAAGTCTTTGTAAATAGCAAAGCATTATTAACAGCCAAGGCTTTAGTAATATTATTATTGTTCAGAGTAAAAATAATTTGGTCATTGGGAAATGCCCTCTGGAATCGCTTTGCCCACTGTCAAAGAAGAAGTAAAGACCTTCAGAGGATATGAGATCTCTAAACTTCAGCCTTGGATGACCATTAAGGAACCAGGAAAGTTCCTGGATGATTTAGAATCTCATCTAGCTCTTCTGTGGGATAATATCCTAGGCTTGACCCATGGTAGCCTTCTTAATATTTGGAAAATGATGCTGAAGGTGGTTGATGGAGAGTACGGCAGATGAAATTCTGAGTGAACTGCAGATACCCCTTGCTCCTCCTGATAATCGAAGATATAAATCTCATTGATAGAATAGCACCTTTCCTAAATCTACTTTTTACTTATTAAGGACTTCTTAAAAAGTTCAGCGAACAGATGGCAACCCCCATAATAGTGCTTAGCCTCCTACAGTGGTTCCATTTAGACTTGGACTAACTTGAAAATGAAGCTTGCCTTGCCTCTATTTATCTGTGTGTTTACTTAAATCAATAAGTATATTTCACACCTGTTCTTATTTTACAGCTTAGATTAAGCTCTTCTAATTTTGTTGTTATTGTTGTTAAAAGATATTCAAGTGGTTTGATCATAGGGATAGAAACCTGTAAGTCTGCCGTACTATTATGTACAAAACTGACTGGGTTAGATACCAGAATGGAAACAGGGAATTAAGACATATTTCTGTCTTTAGGAATAAAATGATCAACTGTTGTTTAAAAGATTGTTAGTATTTCATCAAACCGGTGAGAAGAAATCAACTGGCTGCTCCATGCACAGCTTTTACTTGCTTGTATCTGTACCGACATCCCAGGTGGCGGCAGGGCATGTGTGCCCATGCCTGCAGGATGATTCACCCAGTACTAGTTTCACGATGGCTATTATTAATAGGACTAAGCAAGTTTGCATGAAGAATTCCTGACTCAAAGTGATATTTTGCCTGTTTTAAAAGTAGTTCAGAGAGATAACTTATCAGCAGGGTAACTCTTGAGAAAGCCGAAGAAAGCTCATTACCAAATGGGTGGCCAATATCCAGGCTTGGTTAGAAAACCATATTTTGAGAAAGTCTCATTTCTTGTGCTTGGCCAGAACAGCTCAGAAATGCTGAATCATAATTTTCTCCTTTTAAATCCAAGATTTGGCTATACATTTAGGTGAGTTTATACAAAACTGGCAGACGTTGATTTCTAGCTTTTTTTAGTGTCCAGGTTTGATCGTTTCCCTATGGTTAGTGTAGAGAGCACTAAAGTCTTCTGTTCTGACCAAACAACCACAACCCAAATAGGATAAGACAGTAGGAAAATACCAGGGCAAATTAAATGAAGAGTGCCATTTAGAGCAGCTAAACTGAGGCATAGAGCTTAAAACCAATGCTAGAGCATGCCCAAGAGATTTCTCAAGAGGCCTGATGGCACTTCTTATGTGAAGATCTAAAGTCAGAGCTGTTTACATTAAGTCAGAAAAAATTTCAACCACTATATAACTCTGTTAGGCTCTTCTGTTATCTTTGCCTCTGTGTACCATTTTGGTAACAATATCTTACTTTTATGAGGATCTGTTCCTTCTTCACTTTCAGTCCCTGAGGTTTGGGTGGGACTGATTTACTCTCTCCCTGCCTCCACCAGCCCCAGTGGCAGTGACATAGCCTATATCTGACCACTGAGGACTACTAGTCAGATCCGTCATAATCTATCATCCAATCAAAGAAAGTTCCAGGACTTTCCCTAGAGATTTTAGAAAAGAGGTGCTATCCTTCCTCTAGGGTAGATATACTGGTAGAATGCAAACCTACTAATTCTGGCGACTCTCTTTGTCACCACATGGAGAGAGTTTGTCTGAGAATGAGTCCAACCTGGAGAAAAGCAGAGTTGAGAGCTGGTGACTGGCATACTTCTGATGACACCATTTGAATCATATTAAATGAGGATCTAAGTCGAGTTTTGCCTAAAGCCACAGGCGTAATTAACTACTTAAATTTTTCACCTGAGCCAGTTTAAGTTGGGCTCCTGTTATTTGCAGTGGAGGATGCTTTGAATAATATGCCGTCTTTTATAGAGCCTCTGTATCTTTCAGCTATTGCCATACTAATGCTGTATCAAAAAATATTTAAAAACTCAGAGGAATCCAACAATAGTCATTTCTTCCTTTCTTATGTATTTGTAAGTTATCTGGGATTGGGTTAGTCTAAACTGGGTTCAACTGGGTTTGGTTTTACAGTTGGGTCAAATTCATTCCATGTATCTCTTAGCCTCTTTGGACTGGTGGCTATTTGGGGCATAGTGCTCTTTTCACGGTGCTGTCGGGAGTGCCATCCAGCAATGCCAATCACACACATTCAAGCCTTACATTGTGTCATGTTTACTAACATTGCATTGGCCAGATGAAGTAACCTGGTCAAATCCAACACCAAATGGGTGGGGAAAGGCACTTTCCATGGAGGTGGGAAGAAGAAAGTGAATATTCAATGAATAGTAGCCCTACCTACCACAGCCTGAATTGAAACCAGAAGAAATAAGGACTATTTATAAAATCATATAATTCTAAATCTACAGAGCTGTATAGTGATACATAAATAATATAAAGTATTTTAAACAAGTTGATGGAACAAATGACATTTTTTAGAAAAGATTTTATTTATTTACTTGACAGAGAGAGATACAGTGAGAGAGGGAACACAAGCAGGGGGAGTGGGAAAGGGAGAAGCAGACTTCCCGTGGAGCAGGGAGCCCAATGCAGGGCTAAATCCCAGGACTCTGGGATCATGACCTGAGCTGAAGGCAGATGCTTAACTAACTACTGAACCATCCAGGTACCCCACAAATGACATTTTTTAGCACAAAGAACTATGTATTATTGAAAGATTCAGGCTTCTAATTTGTTTATAATATGAATTATGTCAGAATTAGTTTTGAAATAAGTAGAACATCACATAGGTGCCTCTTTCTGACTAAAGAATTACTTCAGCCATATATGGTACATATAGCTGTTAACTGATGTAGGCATTCAATGAGAATTTGCTTAATTTGACTTTGAAATTCTTGTATCACATGGTGTGCAAATATTATGAATGCCACATAGTATACAATTAAAGGAGAGTATCTGAATGCATCATCATAATAATGCCATTCTTTAAAGTGTCTCCTATGGTTCAGGTACTTTATTAAATGAAGTTTAGTGATCTTAAGTAATGTGGACAGATTCCTAAATTTTGGTAAGGGCCAGAGAAAGGGAATCCACCTGAGTCTAGTCTTGGGTCAAAACTTGAGCCATTCTTTCATTATATTATAGGACGTTTAGGTTAGACAATGAGGATGAGATGGCAGCTTACCAATGGCAGTCATGCATCTTCAATTCTAGAAAATGCTACTGCATTGGTAAACAAAACCATTGCTCCAGTCCACTTTAAAACAGGAGGTTGGCCTTCAGCTCAGATCATGATCTCATGGTCCTGGGATCGAGCCCCACATGCAGCTCTCTGCTCATCGGGGAGTCTGCCTCCTCCCCTTCTCTCTGCCTGCCTCTCTGCCTGCTTGTGATCTCTGTCTAATAAATAAATAAAATCTTTAAAAAAAAAAAGAGGAAGTTGGATTAAGTGAAGAGGGGTTTGGTCGGAGAAGACAGCTAGGGGAAGCAGCTTGGTACAGTGGCGAGGAGTATAGAATCTTGTGAGACTCACCTAGTTTGGTTTTTATGTTATGTACAATGGGGAAGACAGTTGTTCCAAACTACAGTTCCATTATGAGGAGTTGATGCCGTACAGTGTGACAAGATGTTTATGTAACCTGTGGCCGAGGGAGCACAGTTTTAAAATTCAATTAAAAAAACAAACAAAAACAGACTAGTTCTCTATCCTGGAGATTTTATAACCGACCTCTCTTTAGAGTAAAGGCTAAACCTGATAATGTCTTGAAATCACTTAAACCTGTAGTTTTTGGGATTGTTTAAATTTCAGGACTTTTCTAACCACTTGATAAGATAAATTTTAAAGAGAGGCACTGTCCTTGTTTTCTGTGAATTCCCACAGTTGGTGTCCAGATTGTCTAAATGATCACAGTTGAGCAGAAAAATTTCCTGAGGAAACAGAAACATTATGTTTCAGATTCCATATGAATTCATGTATCTGGATACAGGGTTTCATAGTTAAAATCATGGGATGGAAAACAGGATTTTTACCTGTACTTTGAAAATAGGTAACATTGGACTGATGGATTGGTGTGAAGTAGCTGGAGGCAGTAATATAGTTTACTCCCACTCAAGAAAACGAAGAGAGGAAAATATCTTCTCAGAATTTGTCATGTCTCTGCTGTACTGTATAACAGTTTATGAGTGATAATGTAGATGACAGCCGTGATAATATCTATAATACAGTTAATACGTGAATATGATTCTGTTTATAAGGCACTTTTCAAACCAGGTAAGCCTGACTTGAAAATAATTGCATGGAGAGGGATGATTCCAGACACGTGGAGGCATGATTCTGGATTCTAATTTGAGTGTGGAGACAATTAGATTTAAAACACATGCCCACTTTTCCTGGGCTGTTAAGGGGAAGAGAATCTTGATATATTTTTGTAAATCTTCTCTTTTATTTTTAGGATGGGAGGGTTGGTTTACTACTGGGCGAATGTACTGAGCAAGCACACAGGATTGGTAACAATAAAAAGCCGAAAAACTGAGTCAGCACCACCCCCCCCCCCCCGGCAAAAGGCCCGAGCGAATAGATGGGTGCGCTGAGTGGCAGCAAGGAGGTGATCTGTTAGAACATGAAATGAGAGGAATTCCGAAGTTATAGACTTGCCCGGAGAATATCCAGCCTCCCACTTCTAAAGATTAATTCTGAGGACCCAGAAGAAGAGCATGGCATTACTCTTAAGAGATCTGCTCAAAAAGGGAGAAAGATGGTTGAGCATCTCAACTATTCTGAGTTTCATAGGCAGAGTGACATGACCCAGCCATGCTATTATTTTTGGAGCTTGAGCAACCCTTGTTTCTGTTTTTGTTGTTGTTGTTTTGTTGTTTATTTGTTTTTTTAATCTGAGGAAATATAGGTGATGGGTTAAATCAGTAGCTTTATAATGGTGAGCCTTGGAGCCCTTGCAGTTCTTGGACACCTCAGAAGAGCTCAACACTCCCACAGATTTGGCAGACAAGTAGGATAAGTGAAAGGGACGTTGCTCCCTCTACCCCTTCACTTAGAATTCTTTCACATTTTCAGTTTTTCTCTACGACTCTGAACAACGTCTTCTATATTTAACCTTTTTGGAAGCCATTATGTTATATGGCCTTGAAATGTCCCTCTAGCTTTATTGTCTATGGTGGTCCTGAGCACAAGAGTCAGGTTTGAAATTTACTCATTCTCAAAAGGAACAAAGTCCAGTGTTATGAGTGTCACCTTAGGCCTTACAGATAAAGGAACAAAAAGATATGATCCCTGTCTTCACGAATTTTAAGGTCAAATGAAGAAAAAGACAGGCAAATCCATCACTGTGTTACAACGAAGCTGTTGATTAATGGAGGTCTGTGCCAAGAAGAGAGAGACTGCAGTGGGTAAGTTGCTTGAGTCTAGCTGAGAGAGAGAGGAAGCTTCAAAAAGAAGGACATCTATGAGCTGGAACTTGACAGAAAAAGAGTAATTGTATAAGAAGGTGTGCATGATTTAAAAGTGTAATTCAGATCTTTCAGTCTTTTCCTTGAAATTCTCCAAGCGCTTCCCATCAGAATGTAACATGCAAACATTTTAGTATGGCTACAGAGTTGTTATGATGCAGCTCTCTGTCTTCCTTAGACACCTGCTCTTACTCTTCTCCATGCTCATTATTCTTTCATCTCCATTCTTTAACATTCCATGCTCGTTTTCCCCTGTGGCTTTTACCTTGGCAGTCCCTCTGGCTGAAATGCTTTTCTTTCAGTTTCTTCAGTAACAACTTCCTCATCGGTCTGGTGTCAGAATAAATGCAGTAACTACTTGTCAATATTTCCAGTTTTTCTCCTGCTGTTTACAAGGGATTGATCATTATTCAGTGTCCCCTTGAGGTTAGGAAAAACTAGGTGACTTTTAGTAACTGCCATGTAAGTGGAAGTGACACATGTGACTTCCAGGCAGAAGGATGTGTTCTCTAGTGTGAAACTCTGCAGTGCTGTCTTCTGCCATGCAGACACTGGAAGTCTGCTGATGTGGAAGAACAAATGCTGAGCCATTATTTATTGGACAAGTCACCAGGCAATTTCCCAGACCCAGAGGAGACTCTACTGAAGTGAGAAATAAATGTTTACTGATTTTTTTTGCCATTAACATTTTAGGGGATGTTTGTTATCACAGTATACGTTAGCCCAGCCTGATTGATGTAGGTCCTGTTTTCAAGTTGCCCCTTTCCCTTGACTATAGATTACTTTCTATCTTTATTTTACATTTTCATTACACTTATCTGAAGTTTGCTTCTTGTACATTTATTGGTGAAATAATAATGAAAATACAAGCCTCATAAGGACAGGTACCTTATCTGTCTTGTTCTATATCCCCACTCACTAGAAAATTTCCTGGTATAAAGTAAGCATTCAAGAATTGTTGTATAAATGGAAAATACAAAATGTATCTGTGTCACATAGGGTGGTGTGGATAGCCACCAGAAAAAGGAAACATATTTAGAAAGGCATGCATGAGAAAGCTTGAATCAATGCCTCCCCCCACCTCAAGAAAGAAAGAGAGAAAGAAAGAAAGAAAGAAAGAAACTAGGAAAACAAATATAAGGGATATAAATTATTTTTTTTAAAGATTTTTATTTATTTATTTGACAGAGATCACAAGTATGCAGAGAGGCAGGCAGAGCGAGAGAGAGAGAGAGAGGAGGAAGCAGGCTCCCCGCAGAGCAGAGAGCCTGATGTGGGGCTTGATCCCAGGACCCTGGGATCATGACCTAAGCCGAAGGCGGAGGCTTAACCCACTGAGCCACCCAGGTGCCCCAGATATAAATTATTTTTATAGTCTTTCTCAACCTCAATTTTTTTAGGTCTTAAACTCTAAATGTAACAATTTTAGAAGAATGTGGGTCTTACTTTAAAATCCTAACAATTATTTATTGGTAAAGAAGTTAGATATTTTGTGCTGAGTTTATAATGTAGAATTCCAGTATTATAGTGAGTATTAGTGCTGTTTGTTGTTTGTTTTGAAAGAAAGTTTTATTAGGGGCGCCTGGGTGGCTCAGTCAGTTAAGCATCTGACCCTTGGTTTCAGCTCAGGTCATGATTTCAGGGTCATGAAATTGAGCCTTGCATCAGGCTCTGTGCTCAGTGGGGAGTCTTCTTGAGATTCTCTCTCCCCTCTGCTCCTTCTCCACCCCTGCTCTCTGTCTCTCTCTCTCTCTCTAAAACAAATATTTTTTTTTTTTTTAAAGAAAGTAAGTTCTATTAAAGTTTACTACTGCAGTACAGCAGAAAAACTGTGATGGTGCCAGGGTTCCATATGGTCTTTCTTTAAGATCTGAGAACCAGAAACTAAGTCTTAGTTTGTTTCATTCATGTTGACATTATTTACCTCCAATATATTGCTTGAAAAATGAGTCATGTATAGAACACAAAAGTAGAAAAGCTGAGAGTTTCAGTTCAGTAAAATATTCATTATACTTTCAAAATGAAATGAGTAACTTATAGATGTAGGAAGAAATTTATAAGAAGAAGTATTAAATTGTTTATATGACAAAGGAATTGAAATTATTTTGAAATAAAGTATTCTGTTGTAATGGTATTGAATTCCTAACCTTTCTGAAACTATTATGGCACTTTGAAGCCTGTGGAGTCTGTTACGATCATTAGAACTTCTAATGTAGCATAAAATGGTTTCCAGAAAAAAGCTCTAGCTTATTTCTCAACAGTAAGTTTTGGATGAAGATCTTTAGGATAAGTTTTCTCTTTTCGGAAGGTGCTCTGAATTTACTAGCTTTAGACTTCTCTAGCTTTATAAGCTGAGCTCTTTTTAGAGTTAGGTCATTGCCCATTTGGGGACTTAAGGCACTGTCTGTTTCTACCTATATTATATCTATCTATCTATCTATCTATCTATCTATCTATCTATCTATGCATCTATATATATATTAATATATACCTATATTAAGGTGTATTGGGTGGCACAATTCATTGAGTGTCCCAGTCTTGGTTTTGGCTCAGGTCATGATCTCAGTTCATGCTCAGTGCAGAGTCTGCTTGAAATTCTCTCTCCCTCTCCATCTTCCCCTTCTGCTTGTGCTCTATCTCAAATAAATAAATTATTCTTAAAAAATTTTTGAGATGATTAAAACCTTATGGAAAATTATATCATTTGCATTATTGCCCAGTAAGGCTCAGTATTATCAAGGTAATTCTCTTAACAGAAACCCAGAGTCAAGAAGAGTGTTATTCTACTTTTTATAACTGCAAACACTCCTAAGTGAATTCTTTTATTCCAGTACAGCCTTTGGGCATCTTTGGTATGTCTTTTCCTCGTATCATCATTCTCACTTGTCAATAGGGAGCTGTACAATATGGTACTATTTCAGTTTCTGTTGATAGCTAGACCTGCTTTTGCTTGTACCCTTAACAGAGGTAAACTATGGAAACCATCTCCTCTTTGCTTATCTTCTATTTTGCACTTGTGAGGATTTCAGTCCTTCTTCCCATCAAATGTACGAACTGCTGAAAGGAGTGAAATTATCCTTTGGCACTATGAAATATCTGAGAGCCTGGGGAAGATTCTTGTGCATATTGGACAGGGATAGATTCAGGGTTTTCTTGAAGCCAGTGGTCTGTTATTATTTTTTCTTTTATAGGATTCTTTATGTGAAGGTGCTGTTTTCTTTTAAGGTGTTCCTTACAGCAAATGGTAGTGAAGAGGGTTCCTGCCCAGGGGAACTCACACTATGGGAAATTCACAAGAGAGTACATAGCCATGCATATGGGTAATTACACGGCTGTCAGAGTGCAGGCAGATCATTTCATGAGAATATTCGCTTGTTTGTGAAGGCAGGAATGGATGTTCACTGTGGTAGCCTGGCAGCCAAAGGAGATAAAGTGGGGATAAAACATGGGCAATTCATGGTGGCAGAGGGGTTGCTTTCTTAGACACACTTGGAAATTTTCTTGGGCTTTGTCACCACCATCTTTGGAGGTGCCCCAAAGCCACTGCTGAAGGGAAAGGCCTAGGTGAACATGTTCACATCAGATGACCTTGCTCTAGTTTCTATACTGACATTAAGTGGACCAGAAAGGACTTATGATTCAAGCTGATCCGATCATACTCTTGTTCAAATTTGAGATAAGATACACAGTAACTGAAAGCAATTAACATTAGATGCTGTTACAAGCCATCCCAAACCATGGGACCTTACCATTGTAAAGTGCTGTGACTCCATTCCCGAAAGCTTGAGAGTTCTTTCTTGTGGCCAAAGATAGCTTTACCCATGAACACAGAAGACCAGAAGTACATGTAGTACTTCTGGCTTCTCAAACTATTTTTGCATCACAGAGAATGGAAAGACGAGCGGAGGGTGGAGATGAGAGACCATACAATACAGAGAGAGCCAACCAGTCAGCCAGACTCTCAATAACCTTCTAGCATTTGCGTTCTGTGAGAATCTCAAAACCTCCTTTTCTTTAGATAGCATGAGGCATATCTGTTTCTTGCTATCTAAATATCCCAAACTGAGACAAAGGTCAATAGTTAACTATGGAGGAAGATTCAGGATCAAGAAAAAGTGTATGTAAGGAAAGGCTAAAATGCTCTCTCTCTTTTGAATGCAAGGAATATACAAAACACCAGCACTGAGAGCTTATAGGGAACGACCAAGGATCTGAAGGAATTGGTGCAGGAAGTGAGAAAATTAAGCTGTGGTAGGAAAAGTGATGCTGCATCTTAAACATGGAATATAATAATGGAGAAAAAGGTTTAAAGAGCTTTGAACCTATGTTGAAAACGGACAGAAGATGCAATTCATTTGCACCCTCATGTCGCATGGGGTCTAATGTTGGGTATCTTTACAATTCCCGCTTTTCCGTTTCTGCAGGGGTGGGATTGTGTGGAGTTCTGAGTTTTGTGTTTTTATTCTTGTTTTTAAACAGATGCTCACACTCTCAACCTCCTGAGAGGAGGACATGATGAAGATAGAATTCGAGGATAGGCTTGAGATGGGCACAGCAGTGTTCAGCCAGTCTGGCGCTAGGGCACTTCTGAGTGTTAACTGCAAGTTTTCCTTTTTAAGATTTTATTTATTTATTTGACAGAGAAGGAGCACAAGTAGGGGGAGCAGCAGGCAGAGGGAAAGGGAGAAGCAGGCTCCTCGCTGAACTGGGAGCCTGATACAGGCTCTATCCCTGGCCTGTGGTATCATGACCTGAGCTGAAGGCAGACGCTTAATGACTGAGCCAATCAGCAGCTTCTAACTGCAAGTTTTCAATGCAGTGAGTTTCAAGAATGACTGAAGAAATGATTGGAGCCACTAGATAATGGCTTTTCCATGATCAGCTATAGGAGGTGAATTAGGAGCGAACTTGGCATTACCAGGGGATTTTTCTGAAGGTAACTGGTACATGAATTAAATACGTAAAAAAAAAAAAAAATTGAAGGACACCTGGGGAAAGAAAAGGAAAAGGACAGGAATGTGAAAATAGCAGAGAAGCATCAAAGATGGAGCGCCTCTTTGGTAAAGATCACTAATAGATCATTCCTAAATCAGCTGATCATGACAGTTTTTCTCCTTGTCATCACTTTTCTTTCTTTTCCTTGTCTCTTTGCTTAACCCCATGCCCACCCAACCATCTTGATTGGAATTTAAAATTTTTTCAAAATTTGTCCAAGGACAACAACTTTATGATTTTTTTCCTTTAGAGTATACAAACAGATTAAAAAACTCTTCAAAGGGAAGTAAATTAAGGAGGTCCTGGTAGCTAGTCCTATTGGTTTGTGACCACAAGGGAGTAGAAAGAGGAAAAAGAGTGACAAAAAATAGATTGAGCCCCAATATATCTTTTATGTATCTAAGAATTGTGATATAATATGGAGTTATAAGAGAGCCTGTGTTGAGTATTGAATTCATTCAGATTCCAGTGTTTCACTAAGCAGATTCTGGTAATTCTATCTAGAATTAACTGGATATGCCAGATTGAAAAATAAATGACTAAGAATAACAGCAAAGCTGATGAAAACTAGCAATACCTTTTGGAGTGTCTTTTGTAAAAAACATGAATATTTGTGAAAAAAATACACTCTGAACTATTTGCCATTTGACAGGGATGTATAATTCAGTTTCATTTGTAGCGGTCATTGCTATATTTGGAATAACTTCTTAAACTTCTGATGTTAAGTTTTCCCTTTATCTTGAATGTCTTTTGTTATTTTTAAAACTTTTTAAATTCTTTATTTATGTCAGGATAAATAAGATTTCTTTACTTTTTAATTAATTTTTTCTTCCTTTAGTTTGGCTGTTATACATTTATTTTAGTTCATTTTGCTGTGGTTACCCCTGTGTTTTGAACGTTTTACCCATGTGAGAAATCTAGAGTTAACCAGTATCTCAGTCCTCCTCCAAAACAATACAAGCAACTAAAAATGATACTGATCAACTCCTTGCTATACTGTCTGCTTTTGTTGTTTAGTTTTTCCTTGATTTCAAATGCACTTAAATTAGTAAGTATACAATTATTATTGTTTGCATTGCCGTGTGGTCACCATTTTGTATGTTGCATCCTGCTTTTTATCTGAGTGCATTTTCCTTTTTCATTTGTAGAGTTCCCACTTAGTGCTTCTTAAAGTATGTATATTCTTTATTCATGGAATCTTTCTTTTTTTGGTATATTTTCTGTTTCTACTTTTAGTTCTTTAAACATTTCAAAAATATTTATTTTGTAGACTTTTAGATTGTTTTATAACTTGTATTTTTTAGGATGTTAATTATTCTATTTGATAGTTTCAGTGATTCCCAATTAATGGTGAATGTTCTCTTATAATTTATAACTTTTAATTGTGAGTTCATCTTTGAGAGAGACCATGGATCATGGATGTATCTCTATGTCAGCCAGGGCCCAGCAGCTTTGTGGTTTGAACCAATACCATGGATTGGGATTCTAACAACCTGTCTAGAATATAAATTGAAATTTTACACTTACTGTGTTTTTTTTTTTAAGATTTTATTTATTTATTTGACAGACAGAGATCACAAGTAGGCAGAGAGGCAGGCAAAGAGAGAGGAGGAAGCAGGCTCCCTGCTGAGCAGAGAGCCCGATGTGGGGCTCGATCCCAGGACTCTGGGATCATGACCTGAGCTGAAGGCAGAGGCTTTAACCCACTGAGCCACCCAGGAGGCCCTTACTGTGGTTTTAATACCATGTTGAGACTTGATTTCCACCAAGACAGGCCAAAACCTTTTATTAACATTTTTCTAAGCTATCAAAAATTTTCTAGTATTCTCTTCACTAAAAAAAATGACTAATGAATATCACTCATTATGGTGTGCTTAAGAGGGAAATAAGTGATAGGTAATTTGATTAATATATTTATGTAACATTTATTTAGTAGTCTGTTAGCTCTCCAAGATCAAAGACAAAATCCTATTTTCTTTATGTATAAATAATTATCACCAACTGGGACTTACTTTGTTTCAGATATTATTCTGAGTATATTAAATATATTGATGTTCACCTTTATATCATAGACTCAATGTGGTTGTTATTCTCCCCATTTGACAGATAAAAAATTAAAACTCAGAAGGACATATACTGTGTCTATGTTCACATACTTTCCTCACTTGTCACAGAAGAGGAACTGAGCAAGTTAATGGAAACAACATATCACAGCATTTTAAGTAACAGCTTGTCATACATTATTTTACTTTGGTATTATCCCAACTGAATTTCTACAGACTAAGGAATTCTGTAAAATACTGTATCCAAAAAAAAAAAAAAAGAAAAAATACTCCCTGTTCAAAAGAGTGCAGGAATGCTGAAACTACCATTATTTGTTTGATCTTCTGAATACTCATATCTTCTACATAGATTTCTAATCTGCAGGACATTAAATGAACCAACCATAATTTTCTCATTTTTTTAAACAATATAACACCTGTAACATCCCTAAAACTAGCATTTTGAAGAACTCATTTTTGGAAATGTTAAGTTTTCACCATTCTTTCCATTCTCAAAACTGAACTGCGATATTGAAAGAGCAAGCCGTAATTGGCAGTCAAATTGTAAAACTAAGAGTGAAAGATGCAAGAATATATAATGATGGTCCTCAAATGAAAATTCAGAACTCCATACAGCTAACTCATTGCTACTTCTGCTATCTAATGGTCATCAACAGTGTTTGTTGATGTATGGCATAAAATTACCAGCTTATTTAAAAATGATCAATTGTATTTTTATATATATTGTGAGGATTTAGGATACTAGAAGGAATTATAAATTAGAGTCTACAGAGATTGTGGTTGATTAAATTTCCACGTGACTACTGTAATATCTCCTGTTCTATATACTATTCTTTTTTTTTTAAGATCTTATTTATTTGACAGAAAGAGATCAGAAGTAGGCAGAGGAGCAGGCAGAGAGAGGGGGGGATGCAGGCTCCCCACTGAGCAGAGAGCCCGATGTGAGGCTCGATCCCAGGACCCTGAGATCATGACCTGAGCCAAAGGCAGAGGTTTAACTCACTGAGCCACCCAGGTGCCCCTCTATATACTATTCTTTTTTTTTTTTTTTTTGGTCAGTTTGGTCATATATTCAATGGTGTGTTTTCCCATACCATACCACCTGAAATTTTTATTTCCTTTTTTAATTATTTATTTTTATTTTAATTTTTTTTATTTCTTTTCAGTGTAACAGTATTCATTGTTTTTGCACCACACCCAGTGCTCCATGCAATCCGTGCCCTCTCTAGTACCCACCACCTGGTTCCCCCAACCTCCCACCCCCTGCCCCTTCAAAACCCTCAGATTGTTTTTCAGAGTCCATAGTCTCTCATGGTTCACCTCCCCTTCCAATTTCCCTCACCTCCCTTCTCTTCTCCATCTCCCCTTGTCCTCCATGCTATTTGTTATGCTCCACAAATAAGTGAAACCATATGATAATCGACTCTCTCTTCTTGACTTATTTCACTCAGCATAATCTCTTCCAGTCCCGTCCATGTTGCTACAAAAGTTGGGTATTCATCCTTTCTGATGGAGGCATAATGCTCCATAGTATATATGGACCACATCTTCCTTATCCATTCGTCCATTGAAGGGCATCTTGGTTCTTTCCACAGTTTGGTGACCGTGGCCATTGCTGCTATAAACATTGGGGTACAGATGGCCCTTCTTTTCACTACATCTGTATCTTTGGGGTAAATACCCAGTAGTGCAATTGCAAAGTCATAGGGAATCTCTATTTTTAATTTCTTGAGGAATCTCCACACTGTTCTCCAAAGTGGCTGCACCAACATTCCCACTTGCATTCCCACCAACAGTGTAAGAGGGTTCCTCTTTCTCCACATCCTCTCCAACCCATGTTGTTTCCTGTCTTGCTAATTTTGGCCATTCTAACTGGTATAAGGTGGTATCTCAATGTGGTTTTAATTTGAATCTCTCTGATGGCTAGTGATGATGAACATTTTTTCATGTGTCTGATAGCCATTTGTATGTCTTCATTGGAGAAGTGTCTGTTCATATCTTCTACCCATTTTTTTATCTGATTGTTTTGTGTGTGTTGAGTTTGAGGAGTTCTTTATAGATCCTGGATATCAACCTTTTGTCTGTACTGTCATTTGCAAATATCTTCTCCCATTCCGTACTTGAGGAACTACAGAACACTCATGAAAGAAATTGAAGAAGACACAAAAAGATGGAAGACCATTCCATGCTCTTGGATTGGAAGAATAAACATTGTTAAAATGTCTATAATGCCTAGAGCAATCTATACTTTTAGTGCCATTCTAATCAAAATTCCACCGGTATTTTTCAAAGAGCTGGAGCAAATAACCCTAAAATTTGTATGGAATCAGAAGAGACCCCAAATCGCTAAGGAAATGTTGAAAAACAAAAATAAAACGGGGGGCATCACGTTACCTGATTTCAAGCTTTACTACAAAGCTGTGATCACCAAGACAGCATGGTACTGGCATAAAAACAGACACATAGACCAGTGGAACAGAGTAGAGAGCCCAGATATGGACCCTCAACTCTATGGTCAAATAATCTTCGACAAAACAGGAAAAAATATACAGTGGAAAAAAGACAGTCTCTTCAATAAATGGTGCTGGGAAAACTGGACAGTTATATGTAGAAGAATGAAACTCGGCCATTCTCTTATACCATACACAAAGATAAACTCAAAATGGATAAAAGACCTCAACGTGAGACAGGACTCCATCAGAATCCTAGAGGAGAACATAGGCAGTAACCTCTTCGATATCAGCCACAGCAACTTCTTTCAAGATATGTCTCCAAAGGCAAAGGAAACAAAAGCGAAGATGAACTTTTGGGACTTCATCAAGATCAAAAGCTTCTGCACAGCAAAGGAAACAGTCAACAAAACAAAGAGGCAACCCTCTATATACTATTCTTTTTTTTTTTTTTAAAGATTTTATTTATTTATTTGACAGACAGAGATCACAAGTAGGTAGAGAGAGAGGAGGAAGCAGGCTCCCTGCTGAGCAGAGAGCCCGATGTGGGGCTCGATCCCAGGACCCTGGGATCATGACCTGAGCCGAAGGCAGAGGCTTTAACCCACTGAGCCACCCAGGCGCCCCTCTATATACTATTCTTAAGTGAATTCAGTACTCTTCCCATTGAGTTGTGGGGTTCTGTGTTTCCTCCCCTTGAATCTGTGAGTATGTGACTATGGCAAATGTCATGATCTGTGATTTCTAAGGCTATATCATAGAAGGTGGTTGAACTTTCTCCTAGTTCCAGTAGAATACTTGTTCTTGAATTCCAGATGCCATACTGTGAGGAAACCCAGGACACTTGGAGAGGCCATGTGTAGATTTCTGGCCAATAAGTTGCAGTTGATAGCCAGCATCAGTTGCCAGACATGGGAGTGAGGGATCCTAGGGCTAAGTCCAGCACTAGCCACCATCTGACTGCAACAACATGAGAAACCCTGAGTAAGAACTTCTTACGAAGAATAGTTAAACCTCAGAACTGGGAAAGTATAATAAAATTATTTTTGTTGTTTCCTACTACTAGGTTTGAGATAGTTTGTTACACAGCAACAGATAACTGAATCAGAGATTAAAATCTTCAATAGAGGTATTTGTATAGATCAGCTGAGAGGCTATTCTAATAAGACTCTTATACCATTTAGGACCTTGGAAATAGGTAGTGTAGAAGTAGATTCTAGAATTAAATGAGACATTTGAAACCTTTCCCCCTTGATTTTAAAAATGATACATATTTAGTGTAGAAGATAGAAAAATTCAGGAATGTACACAATAGAATTTTCTTAATTTTGCACAGTATTACAGTTAGCAGTTTATGTTATGATTTTCTCTATTATTATTTCTGTAGTCTTCAGTAAGCTCCTACAAAATCATATTTAATTGCTATTCATGTTTATGTAGTTCCTATAGTGGCAATATCATGTTTAATATTCGTGTTTTATAGATTTATTCTTTCAGTAAACATTTTCTGAGCCATTTTAGTGGACAGATAACAGAATGGACACAAGACATGTTCTAGTGGTTATGGTCCTGGCCATGGTGAAGGTGTTAGCTGTTGAATAGAACTGGGCAATAGAAACTCAAACAAAAGCACAAATATGTAATTACAATGTGTGAAAATATTGTGAAGTGAGTGTAGTACTGTATGCTGGGTTGATAATTGATGGGGAAATCATAAGGAAACAAGCTGAGCATGGAAGGATGAGAAGGAATGGCTATTCAAAGTTATGGGACATAGTGTTTGAAGAAGAGGTACTTGGGAGTTGTAAAATTTCTAAAGTAGGCTGGTTTGGTGAATGGAAGTTACTGTGCAAAGAGTTGCTACAAGGAGGGAGGAGGAGTCAGCCGGGGCTTATAGCATATTTCAGTTAACAAACCCCTCTAGTTAGACATCCATGTTGTTTTTAGACAGGTTACAAACAATGCCACAGAAAGCATTATTATACATATTTTGTATCTGTGTTTACATATATATATTCCTGTTTCTATAGAATAAGATACTGGAAGTGAAACTGATGAGCCAACTGTTTTTTGTATGGGTTCTTTAAAAAAAAAAAAAAGATTTATTTATTTATTTTAGAAAGAGAGTACATGAGTGAGAGTGTGGAGATGGGGAGAGAGGGGCAGAGGGAGAAGGAGAAAGAATCCCAAGCAGACACTGCACTAAGCAGAGCCTAACATGGAACTTGATTTCACAACCCTAAGATCACAACCTGAGCCAAAATCAAGACTTGGACACTTAATTGATTGTACCACAGAGGTGCCTCTTGTATGACCTTGATACATAGGATCCTCCAGAACTTTTATTCAAATTTAACTTCAGCTTTTTTTCTCCTCTCTTCCTCCTTTCCCTTCCTTTATTCCTTCCTTCCTCTTTCCCCTTCTTTTTCTTTGTCCTCTCCTTCATCTTAGTCTTTATTAGAAGAAATACTAAGAAAATTAAATTTAGTAATATATTTAACAGATAAATTTAATAGGAAGAAATGAACTTTGATTTTTCTGTCATGGCCATATTGACATCTTTCAACTATCCTTCTTTAAAAACCAACCTTAAGGGTGCCTGGGTGGCTCAGTGGGTTAAGCCTCTGCCTTTGGCTCAGGTCGTTATCTCAGGGTCCTAGGATTGAGCCCCAGCATCCAGCTCTCTGCACAGTGGGGAGCCTGCTTCCTCCTCTCTCTCTGCCTGCCTCTTTGCCTACTTGTGATCTCTCTGTCGAATAAATAAATAAATTCTTTAAAAAAATAAATAAAAACCAACATTAAATTTAACATTTAAGAAACTTACCCACTGATGTCCTTGGCCCTTTCTCCCACTTTTTTTCATCTTTGTCTTCATTTTCTTTCTCCTGATTTATTTTCTGTTGACAGTGAAGTGGAGGGTGCCTTTCAATACAGATACCTTGGGGATCAGTAGCTTCTCAATGTTGATTGAGAAGGCCACATACATTTTGGAAAAGCATTGGGCAATTCTGGCTGTACACAAGATGTATAGATGCATTTTAGAAACCCTACAAGAATATTTGCTGAAACCCCAGACAGAAACATTTCAAGGAGACGGGAATGAAGAACAGAAGGCTTTTGAGTCACAACTAATCTGTGGGCATGTTGGCAAAATTGTCTGCTATTTAGCTAAGCTTCCTCTCCAAGAAATAATTGCTTCTTTACAATGAATGGGATAAACATTTTCACATTGGAAATGTTTACAGGTAAAACAAATAGTTCTTGGAAGGGCAGAGACAAACCTAAGGACTGTTTGCTGAAATGTTTGGAAAGCATTTGCCATTGTAGGCAAATTCATTGTCTGACCTGTTATTGTTGATTCTTGTGAGCAAATAGGGGAGGAGCAGAGATTTTTATACTAAGTCAAAGGAACAAAAAGGGGAGATATGTAATCTGTTGAGCATTGGACACATGTAATTAATTCCTTCAAAATTAATTATTTAATTCTGAGGTGAAAGGTTTTTTTGGTTTTGTTTTTATATTTTAGCTAAGTGCAGGCATAGATCAGTATGAAAATTCCTGGTATTTCTTATGACTATGTACTGGGATTTATTAATAAATAGTGTTTTCACTTGACAAAAAACCAGACATAATTCTTAAGAGAGGAGTGAAAAATCTTAAACTACATTATGGCCTTTTCTTTGATTAAAATTCAGTCCAGTGAGAAATTTTATTGGTCAGCACTGCCCTGGGCCAAATGCGTAAATTATAATTTGGGGCTCTTTCCTCAAGACCCTGTACTACCATCTGCCAGAAAATCATCATACTAATAAAAATACAAACCAATGATCATGCCATGGATGGTGCCTTCTATGGTTGTGCAGCACATAACTTGCATGATCATATACCATGGGCCTAGAGGACATAAGATGGGCTTAATGAAATCATCTGGTAGAGGTTGACATTGATGACATAGTCAGTGATGGTAATACGAATTTTGAACTGAGGGTTGGATTTCCCCACTGATCCAGGTTGTAGGTAACATTATTCCATTTTGTGGGGTGCTAATGATTTGAGATGAATTGCTCATAATTTTTCCAAATTCAAATATTGACTTATATGAAAAGTGCTGTGGGAAAGAGAAAAGGACTATTGGGGGTCGGGGAGGGGTCGTCTTTGTCAACACCCCTGTAGAAGCCTTGGGTTGTGCTGGCCAATGTCTGTACTAATAATATATAAACTGCAGTGTTGGCAGCAGGATGGGAAGTCTCCAGGAAGACAGCTTCTGCGAACCATTTTTTCCTTTACCAAGTGCTGGACTGTAGGTAAATGTATAGATCTGAAAAGGGAGCCTGGTTAAATTAGGCAGAACTTTCAGGAAGCCAAGTAACAAATGACAGCTTAATTAAATATAATTAAAACATTTTAGACATTTTGAGCCCTCTTTCAACAGGCGATGATTGCAGCATGGGGAAAGGCCATAAAGAAAAGAGAGGCAAGGTGCTTTCATTTTCCTTTTTCTTACTTTTTGGTCTCAGCTATTTTTTTCTCTTCACTATTACAAATGCAGCTGGATCCTATTTATAATCCATTTTCACATTTGTTTGAATTAAAATCCCAGATTGTTGTGCTTTCAAGGTTGAATGTGCAAGGCAGCCAACATTTATCCAGCCATTTCAAGAGTTACTGGGTAACTGGGCTCCAGGAAGGGAAACTACACCACGCGTTTGAGCCACAGGGAAGAGAGAGAAAACAGACCCAAACCAAAACCCTCTGACATCACTGTTGTTTGGAGAGAGATTGTTCTGCTGAGAACATGTGCTGCCTACTTAAGACTCTAATTATTCTAAATTACTTAAATTGGCTCTAATACCTGCATTTTATTATTTGATATTAAAGAACAAACCATTTTAAAAAGAGATTCATAATGCAATCAAAATATTGGCAACAGATTCTCTCAGTAGAAAGCCTGGTCTTGGAAATACCTTTGCTTTCTCCTCTACCACCTGAATTCTAATCTGAGAGCTGCCGTGTGCTCTCCCCAAGTCTTTTCCAGTATCCTGTTTATGTCTAAATCCAATAGTCCAGCCATGCCAGCTTGTTACCACATGGAAAACTCCATTGCTCAGAGAAAGTTATGAATCCCTATATTCTTTATGCTTTAAGATCCACAATGACATCTCAAAGCAATTGCCAGGTCAACCTACCAGATGGTTTTTGGGGGACAAGGAATAGACTAATAATTTCCATTAGCATAATATTGTTATTATAAGGATTTAACGACCTCAGCAATGTGGTGTCCTGTCCTGGTGGAAAGTTTATGGGCCAGAAATAAAATAATACTTATGGGTACCCCTGAGGCCATTTGAGAGAAGTACTAGAGAGGTTAATGAGATCTCAGGTCTCTTCAGCTCCTAACAGAAATGTTCTTATTTGAGCTGAGCTAAGTGATCTGGGGTGGGATGTGGTGAATGCACAGCAGACTGAACAGAGGTAGAGTTCATTTCCAGTCCTCACTCTGCGGCTACAGATCAGGTTATAATCAGGGCTCTGATCTGGTTTCATACTGTCCAGGTTTCAGTTCTGATGCCATTCTTCACTGGCTGGAGTACCTTGAGCATGTTACTTAAGCTGTCTGTGCCCCAGTTTTCTACACCTGCAAAATGGGTATAATACTAGTACCTCAATAAATGATTGTCATGTGGGATGAGTTTATCATGACAAAAGTGGAAGAACAGTGCCAGTGACATAATGAAGACACAGTGAACATTAATTATTATTTTTATTTTTAGGATTATAGGGTTTTAAGCAAGTCATCTGTGTTGGACCTTGACTTCCTTAACAGTGAAATGAAAGAAGCTGGCCTAACTGGAATTGAGACTCTGATCTAGAATCCTGATGTAATTAAAAACTGCTCTGTTTTGAAATTGGAGTGTGATTTTGTTCTTTGAAACCTATGACCAGACTTTTGAAACGAGGTGTAATGTACAGTAGGTGTTAACTGTTAGAATAAGAGTTCAGAAGAAGGGTCATTGAGAGGAAGGAAGGGGCTCCTATGAGGGGGCAGAAGGGATGGTGGGTCTCTGCCTTGTACTAGCCTGCTTGGGAAGTTGTTAGGTCCCCCTTGCCCAGGACAGTGGGTGACGGGTCATGGAGAGGAGAAGAGATAATTAGTTTTCACAGGGGCCTAAAAAGATTGTTTAGGTTGGTCATCTTTAGTCATCAGGTGAAAGCACGCATCCTTCTCTAACATGGAAGCAGAATTCTCATTTTGCTCTTTTGCCTGCAGAAAAGGAGAAGAACATTTGGAAATATAGGGAATTGAATCAAGTAGCTGATTCCTGGATTGGATAACTGTCTTTGAGCCCTACCAGTTGCCTGTGTCTTGTAGTACAAGCAATATATGCCCCTTGTTTTTACAAGGATTATTTTGGTTTCTAGTTGTCTGACCATAATCAATCAATGTAGTTGATTATACTCTGGGGATACAATTGAACAATCCATTAAGCCATTGACTCCTCTGCCTTCTACCCACAGAGCAATTGTTCTTTTTTCCCTAGGAGAAAGAGAAAGTGCCCTTTTGCCTCCCAGGTGGCTTCAATACGTAAGTTCTCTGTCATGTTATCGGTAGCTACCCTGGTGAAAAACACAAGTGTTCTTGTCTTTGCATTAGGGCATGCATCTTGAGGACAACTTTGAGCTTCAGGAGCCTTAATACTGGTGAGATAGATGAGACCACACTCTTTCAAAACAGTCTCTCTTGTGTGGGGGCAAAAACAAAGTTGGTATCTCTGTTCTCTGTCCAAAAATGTCCTTTTCCTCTTGCCCTATGACCTGAGTCTGTGGGGATGTGCATGTCCACAGCCAACACAGAAAGAACTTCCCTTCAGAACCTAAATTCCTAGGAAAGCAACACATTATTAAATGAAGCCAAGGGTCATTAAAGTTTCTTATAAGCACATTGCCTGATTTCCTTAAGGAGCAATGTTGATTTTTTTTTTCTTATTTTACTTATAAGCTATGTATAATTCGTGTGGATAACTTACATATCTTTAAACAAGCTGACTTGATATCAATAGTATTTCTGTCTTTAGCTATAAGAGCAGGACTTAGGAATCTCCTGTATGGAGTGACCGTCAGAAATTTCAGTATTTGCAGTTTAGACTATGTGGTTCTATTCAGGTTAAACACTCAGCCCCGTGAAATTGCAGCAGTTCATTTCCTACTCAGACAAGCTAAATACAAGAGATACAAGAGACAGAATGAGGTTAAATTCCTCAATGGACCAAGATAAGGTCCTTGGTAAGGGGAAAGATTGTTAGTCAGTCTTAAGCCAGTTCTGATTCTTTCAGGTTTTATCTTTGCTATTCTTGGTGGTGGACTTTCTGTTCTTGAAGTTGAGTTATTTCTGTTTCTCTCACATGTGGGGCAGTTCAGTAACAGGGTTGATGGTACCCTAATAATCTCTTCATTGTGTGTATGCCCTGGGTATGTTAGGAGGCAGGGAAGAGGTGTAGAAGGGATGGACATAGAAGAAGGGTGGGGGAGTGAGAAGACCCTAACACCATGAAGGATTTGTTACTGAAATGCTTATTGGGAAATAGACTTAAAATCAGTACCTCCCAACATATTTCTTATGAGGAGATTGGTATATAGATTTTGGGGAATATTAATAAATCACCTCTTCTTTTTCGGATCTTTAAATGTAAATCCAAAACTAGTGTGAAGGTTTTCTATTTACTTCTGTTCTCCCTGAGTGCCCTGTTCCATTTATCTCCCATTTTTTAAAAATTATATTCTCTTCTCTTATCCCAAATGCTATTCTCATCCTATATGATTATGACCAGCAACATATGACTCTGGTCTACAGGTATTTCTGAAAGGTCAACTGGCTCCTTGCTAGCAAACTGCAGACCTATGGCATTGACATCACCTCCTGGGAGCTTGTTAGAAAGGCAGAATCTCAGTCCCTACCCTGGACCTCTTGACTCAGAATCTGTATTTTACAAGATCGTTACATGATCTGTATACACATTGAATTTTCATTCTCCTTGAGTCATCATTGGCTGATGGTCACAGTATTTGACATTATATAGTCCTCAGATCCTAGGTGCCAAATTCTGGCATTTAAAGAAATGATAGACTATATAATAAGTATGTGAGTTAAATGTAATATATAGAATATAGGTTTGAGAAAAGTAATTTCTTTTTTCTGTCTGCCTCTAATTAGCTGGGTGGCCTTGAGGAAGTAATTTCTTCTCTCTAGATCTTAGGGTATTTGTAGATGATTTCTAATAATTCTAACATTTTGGATGATTGTGTGAATATAGGACTCAGTATTTATGAAGCAAGAAAGGTTCACTTAAGAATTTGTTGTACGACAGGGCTGCCTGGGTGGCTCAGTGGGTTAGGCCTCTGCCTTCGGCTCAGGTCATGATCTCAGGGTCCTGGGATTGAGTCCCACATCGGGCTCTCTGCTAGGCGGGGAGCCCGCTTCCTCCTCCCTCTCTCTCTCTCTCTCTCTCCCTCTTTGCCTACTTGTGATCTCTCTCTGTCAAATAGATAAAACCTTAAAAAAAAAAAAAGAATTTGTTGTACGACATATGTTTAGATTACTGGAGTCAGGATTCTTTCTGTCAGTAAATTTTAAGTTCATGGCTTTCTCCTTTTTCATGTTACACAACCAAAACTTCAAGTATAAAGGGACTGCTTGGTTGACATGCAAAAATGGTCCAAATAATTACAAAAATAAAAACTGCACCCAGAGTGTGTAAAAGAATGACTCAGGACCAGAAGATTAAAAGTATTTTTGTTTCCATAAGGGCTGTTGAAATGTGCAGGTGTACATGGTAAAATGTTGCTGAGATTTGAAATATTTAGGGCTGGATAATCAAGAACTTTAAAGAACCTGAGGACTGAGGCTTTCAGCTGAATCACATATTTTGTGTAATATAAATTGTGATAAGGTATAAAGCCCCATGTTTCCAGATATGGAAAAGTAATAAACTTTATATTTTTATATAGTTTTGAATATATAGTTATGAATATATATACATATATATATATAATCTACATGTTTTTCAAATTTCAGAACACCAGTCTTTTATTCAAATGATCTACATGAGAATCCTCTTTTGTTTGTTAAGATGCATATTATTTTACAGCCCAAATAAATGATATGTCGTCTATGAAAACTTCCCCAAATCTATTGAGAAGTGGTTTCTATTTTGCTTCTAATGAACTGTTCCTGTTAATCTAACTAGCATCATAATAAGTCATTTCTCAGTTATCTTGTTCACTGTGTTGTAAATTGTTCAAGTGCAGGGAAAATTTTTTTAAAATTTTTTTATAAACATAAAATGTATTTTTATCCCCAGGGGTACAGGTCTGTGAATCACCAGGTTTACACACTCACAGCACTCACCATAGCACATACCCTCCCCAATGTCCATAACCCTACCCACCTCTCCCGACCCCCTGACCCCCAGCAACCCTCATTTGTTTTGTGAGATTAAGAGTCACTTATGGTTTGTCTCCCTCCCAATCCCGTCTTGTTTCATTTATTCTTTTCCTACGCCCCAAACCCCCCATGTTGCATCTCCACTTCCTCATATCAGTGAGATCATATGATAGTTGTCTTTCTCTGATTGACTTATTTCGCTAAGCATAATATCCTCTAGTTCCATCCACGTTGTCGCAAATGGCAAGATTTCATTTCTTTTGATGGCTGCATAGTATTCCATCATATATCTATACCACATCTTCATTATCCATTCATCTGTTGAAGGACATCTAAGTTCTTTCCATAGTTTGGCTATTGTGGACATTGCTGCTATAAACATTCGGGTGCATGTGCCCCTTCGGATCACTACGTTTGTATCTTTAGGGTGGATACCCAATAGTGCAATTGCTGGGTCATAGGATAGCTCTATTTTCAACATTTTGAGGAACCTCCATGCTGTTTTCCAGAGTGGTTGCACCAGCTTGCATTCCCACCAATAGTGTAGGAGGGTTCCCCTTTCTCCGCATCCTCGCCAGCATCTGTCATTTCCTGACTTGTTAATTTTAGCCATTCTGACTGGTGTGAGATGGTATCTCATTGTGGTTTTGATTTGTATTTCTCTGATACTGAGTGATGTGGAGCGCTTTTTCATGTGTCTGTTGGCCATCTGGATGTCTTCCTTGCAGAAATGTCTGTTCATGTCCTCTACCCATTTTTTGATTGGATTATTTTTTCTTTGGGTGTTGAGTTTGCTAAGCTCTTTATAGATTCTGGACACTAGCCCTTTATCTGATATGTCGTCTGCAAATATCTTCTCCCATTCTGTCAGTTGTCTTTTGGTTTTGTTAACTGTTTCCTTTGCTGTGCAAAAGCTTTCGATATTGATGAAATCCCAATAGTTCATTTTTGCCCTTGCTTCCGTTGCCTTTGGCGATGTTCCCAGGAAGAAGTTGCTGTGGTTGAGGTCAAAGAGGTTGCTGCCTGTGTTCTCCTCAAGGATTTTGATGGATTCCTTTCTCACATTGAGGTCCTTCATCCATTTTGAGTCTATTTTCGTGTGTGGTGTAAGGAAATGGTACAATTTCATTTTTCTGCATGTGGCTGTCCAATTTTTCCAACACCATTTGTTGAACAGACTGTTTTTTTCCATTGGACATTCTTTCCTGCTTTGTCGAAGATTAGTTGACCATAGAGTTGAGGGTCTATTTCTAGGCTCTCTATTCTGTTCCATTGATCTATGTATCTGTTTTTGTGCCAGTACCATACTGTCTTCATGATGACAGCTTTGTAATAGAGCTTAAAGTCCGGAATTGTAATACCACCAACTTTGGCTTTCTTTTTCAATATTCCTTTGGCTATTCGAGGTCTTTTCTGGCTCCATATAAATTTTAGGATTATTTGTTCCATTTCTTTGAAAAAAAAATGGATGGTACTTTGATAGAGATTGCATTAAATGTGTAGATTGCTTTAGGTATAGACATTTTCACAATATTTATTCTTCCAATCCGGGAGCATGGAACATTTTTCCATTTCCTTGTGTCTTCCTCAATTTCTTTCATATGTACTTTATAGTTTTCTGAGTACAGATTCTTTGCCTCTTTGGTTAGGTTTATTCCTAGGTATCTTATGGTTTTGGGTGCAACTGTAAATGGGATTGACTCCTTAATTTCTCTTTCTTCTTTCTTGTTGTTGGTGTAGAGAAATGCAACTGATTTCTGTGCATTGATTTTATATCCTGATACTTTATTGAATTCCTGTACAAGTTCTAGCAGTTTTGGAGTGGAGCCTTTTGGGTTTTCCACATATAGCATCATATCATCTACAAAGAGTGATAGTTTGACTTCTTCTTTGTCAATTTGGATGCCTTTAATTTCTTTTTGTTGTCTGATTGCTGAGGCTAGGACTTCTAGTATTATGTTGAATAGCAGTGGTGATAATGGACATCCCTGCCGTGTTCCTGACCTTAGCAGAAAAGCTTTCAGTTTTTCTCCATTGAGAATGATATTTGCGGTGGGTTTTTCATAGATGGCTTTGATAATATTGAGGTATGTGCCCTCTGTCCCTACACGTTGTAGAGTTTTGTTCAGGAAGCGATGCTGTACTTTGTCAAATGCTTTTTCAGCATCTGTTGAGAGTATCATATGGTTCTTGTTCTTTCTTTTATTAATGTATTGTATCACGTTGATTGATTCGTGGATGTTGAACCAACCTTGCAGCCCTGGAATTAATCCCACTTGGTCGTGGTGAATAAATGTACTTTAACCAAATCAGAAGAGACCCCAAATCATGGGGGGGAGGAAGGGGATAAAAAGAAGTTCAGGAAAAAAAAGTTAAAAAAAGAAAACAAATTTAAAAAAATATAAAAAAGAAAAAAATACATATATTAGACTGGTGACTAGAACAGGGTCACCCACTTAATTTGGGGAGTATTTTGGTCTCTTAGAAGAAACTATCTCCCAAAATCTTAAAGAATAAAAAACATATATAAGAGTAAACACAATGGAGTGATGGAATATGCCTATAAAGATAAAAATTTTTTTTTTTTAATTTCTAAAAAAGGAGTTGATTAAGTTGGTTGGGAGAATAAAGAAAAAGAAAGCGGAGAGATTTTGTTCAGGCTGGAGACTAGAACAAGCCTGGAGCTAGATTTAGGGTATATTTTGATCTATTAGAAGTTGTACCCCAAATTTTTTAGAAGAAAAGACCTTATGTGTATACAAAAATAAAGTTAGATACAATGAAGGAGAAAATATGACTATAATAATGAAGTTTCAAAAAAGATTATTATTATTTTTTTATGAAAGGTATTGTTAAGATAAACTAGTTAAAAAATGTTAAAAGAGAAGAGGGTTAATGTTAAAAATATTTAGAAGAACAAAAAAAATTAAATTAAAAAAATTAAATTAACTGCAAGAATAAAGAATCATGGGGAGAAAGCCATGAATTCCATGCTTTGCTTTCTCCTCCTCTGGAATTCCACTGTTCTTCTTGGTAAGTGAACTTGCTCCTGGCTGGATTTCTTGTTGATCTTCTGGGGGAGAGGCCTGTTGTAGTGATTCTCAAGTGTCTTTGCCCCAGGTGTAGTTGCATGGCCCTTACCAGGGGCCGGGCTAAGTAATCTGCTTGGGTTTGCTTTCGGGAGCTTTTGATCCCTGAACGCTTTCCATAGAGTTCCGAATGACGGGAATGAAAATGGCGGCCTCCCAATCTCTGGCCCGGAGGAGCCGAGAGCTCTGGGCCCCACTCCTCAGTGTGCCCTCAGAGAAAAGCTCTCAATTACTCCCATCTCCCTGGCCTCCAGCCAAGCTCCAAGCTCACCCAGCCTGTGACCAGCTCAAGGTAACCCTGAGTTGAGAGCTCACTCCTTGGCTCTGTCTCTGTAGCCGGCTTCCCCAATCTAATACCTGTGAGCTCTGTGACGCTCAGACACCCCCAATCCTTCTGTAACCCTGCGGGACCTGGGGCCATGCTGACCCTGCGTGGGCTTCACCCCGGGTTAGCCTCTGGAGTGATGTCCCTCAGTGGAGCAGACTTTTAAAAGTCCTGATTTTGTGCTCCGTTGCTCTGCGCTAGCGGGGAGCCGGCCCCTCCCCCCGCGGTCTATTTTCCCGTCGCTTTGGATTCACTTCTCTGCCATCCTACCTTTCAGAAAGTGGTCGATTTTCTGTTTCTAGAATTGTTGCTTTTCTTGTCTTCAGTCTCCTGTTGGATTTGTAGGTGTTTGCAATGGATTGATAAGCTATCTAGCTGATCTCCTGCTACCTGATGTAGTCTCAGCCTGCTACATCTCCACCATCTTGACAACTCCTCTGGGAAAAAATTTTTTTTTAATCTTTGCATTATGAATATATGGTGTAGTCCCTGAAACATTAGGATTATGTGACAAATATTTATTAAGTTAAATGAAACTAGTATTATATGTTCTCTGGCCCTTACTGTTGTTTTAGTTAATTTTTATATGGTCCCATTATTTTCAGTGATAAAACTGAGACTAAATTACATTTTAGAGTAATGGAAATGGGATAGGATCTAGAAGATTCAGAAGTAGAACCTCTAAGAATGATCTCCTGCATGTACAGAAGAAAATTTCAGGAAATTTGCATCTGTAGAATCTAAGAAGACATGATTTCTACGAAGCTGGCACATAGCCTGATTATGAAAAGGCAACTGGTACAAGAAAAGCAGTTACTATAAAGTAGGATTAACAAATCAAAACAAACATACAAAAAAAATTCAGCATCAGAAACAGACATTAACTTGCACAATGCAAATGGTGTTAAAAATTATATCTGAACTAGCAAATAAATTCGAGAAGCTCCTTTAGAAGTTAGAGGAAAAAGGCACAAAATGAAAATGATGAGAAAACAGGTGGATCAATAAGAATAGTGAATAGAAAGATATCTTCTGGGAGTGCCTAGGTGGTACAGTTGCTTAAGTATCTGACTCTTGGTTTCAGCTTGTGTTGTGATCTGGGGGTCATAATTGGGTTCCACACTCAGGGAGTCTGCTTAAGTCTCTTTCTCCCTTTGCCCCCTTCCCCACCCTGCTCCTTCCCTCCCTCTATCTCTCTCTAAGTAAATAAATCTTAAAAGAAGAAAGAAACGAAAAAGGAAGAAAGAAAAGAAAGGAAAGAAAGAAAGAGGAAGAAAAGAATAAGAAAAAAAGGAAAACATCTTCTGGAAGATAAGCGTTCCCAAATGGGCCACTGTAAGAGATAGACCAGAAGCATTAATCAAAGGGATATGAGTTGAGGATGGGGATTTGCAGAATTCTAGAAATCATCATTTTCCTTATCATGAACAACAGTCATGTTTTGGGGCAAAATCATTGCAAAGAGGGTCTGTGCTTTGTCTCATGTTAACAAAGGTGAAAGGACTTTAAAGAACTCTGAAAGTATCCAGACATGGAAAGAGGGCAACTGATAAAATTATAAAACTCAGGGTGGTCTTAGGCACCTTATTGATAACAGTAAAGTCAGAAGATAATTGTGGGCAATGGATAGCTTAGAAGAAAGTCAAGTTATGAAAACAGATCTAGGGTTGTGGGGTTATGGACATTGGGGAGGGTATGTGCTATGGTGAGTGCTGTGAAGTGTGTGAGCCTGACGATTCACAGACCAGTACCCCTGGGGCTAATAATACATTATATGTTTATAAAAAATAAAAAATTTAAAAAGAAAAAAATGAAAACAGATCTATTATTATTTTATATACTCAAAGGACTTTAAAATAAGTAAATTGTAGTACAGTCATGTGAAAACTATTACATAGCATGGAAGAGAGAAAAGCAATGTCAGGATTTAAAAATAGATATATATTTAGAAAGAGAGAGTGTGGGGGAAAGGTCCAAGAGAGAAGGAAAGAGAGGGAGAGAATCCCAGGCAGGCTCCATGCCCAGCGTGGAGCGGGACATGGAGCTCGATTTCATGTGAGATCATCACCTGAGCCCAAATCAAGAGTTGGATGCTCAGGGTGCCTGGGTGGCTCAGTCATTAAGCATCGCGTTCGGCTCAGGTCATGACCCCAGGGTCTTGGGATCAAGCCCCACATACCTGCTCAGTGGGAAGCCTGCTTCTCCCTCTCCCATTTCCCCTGCTTGTATTTCCTCTCTCTCTCTCTCTCTCACTCTGTTTCAAACAAATAAACCAAATCTTAAAAAAAAAAAAAAAAATTGAAGCTCAGCCAACTTAGCCACCCAGGTGCCCTTCCATGTTGAGATTTTTAAAAACTTGTTTTAACAAGTTTAAAACCATTATGTAAAAATTGAAAATAAAACAACACGGTATATAGTTTTGGATTTATATACATGAGGTACAAATAGAAAAACATACATCAGACACACATTAATTATAACAACACTTGTACCTGGGAAGGAGGGATAGTGGATTGAAGGAGTATGTAGGACTTCATTTTTGAATGCAGTCTTGTATTTTAAAAAAATATCTAAGGCACATGAGAACCAGTTTTGTTCATTTTGGGATGGCAGGTGAACAGCATTTGTTATGTTATCTTTTGTAGTTTTCCAGTTGTCTTAATTTTTTAAAAGATTTTATTTATTTCTTTGTCAGAGAGAGAGAGAGCGGGAGCAAGCACAAGCAAGGGGAACAGAAGACAGAGGCAGAGACAGTGGGAGAAACAGGCTCCCTGCTGAGTAAGGAGCCAGATGTGGGACTGGATCCCACGACCCTGGGATCATGACCTGAGCCAAAGGCAGATACTTAATGGACTGAGCCACGCAGGCATCCTTCCAGCTGTCTTAATTTTAATAATTTTAACAATTTTAACAGTTAATAACAAAATTGAGATATCAGTTATTACATTACAAGCTAGCTGTATATATATGTATATATGTATGTGTATAAACATGTATGTGTAATACATATAATGTATTATGTATATGTTGTATACATATATAGGGCTATATATATATAGTTGTATACACACACACACACACACACACACACACACACACACACACACATATAAAGATGCCATCCAGTAGGGGTGCCTGGGTGGCTCAGTGGGTTAAGTATCTGCTTTCTGCTCAGGTCATGGTCCTGGATCACTATTATTATTATTGAGTCCCCAGATCAAGCCCTGCATTGGTGTCCTGCTCACTGGGAGCTTCTCCCTCTCCCTCTGTTCCTCCCCTGCTTGTGCTCACTTGCTCTCTGTCGCTCTCTCTTTGGCTCACTCAGTCATTCAAATAAAATCTTCACACACACAAAAAAGATGACATTAAATATTGGTGATGGTTAGCTTAAGGAAGCTGTGGTTTTCGACAATTAGAGCATCTGTCTTGACAGAGGAGATATAGAACCTTAATTCCCATGTCTTAGGGCTTTATCTTGAGGAAATACATATTTAACAGAAACAAAATTTTTCATTTTATTTATTTAATACTTCTTTTACCCACTCAGGAAATCTTTATTGAGCTATATTTGTATGAACTATGCTAATGGAATTGTCTCAAATATGCAGAGTCTTAGATCTCAGAAAGCATCATGTTTATAGTAAGCAAAATTTGGATTAAAAATCATGAAAATGGGGCACCTGGGTGGCTCAGTGGGTTGGAGCCTCTGCCTTCGGCTCAGGTCATGATCCTAGGGATTGAGATCCCTCAATCCTGGGATTGAGCCCCGCATCGGGCTCTCTGCTCAGCAGGGAGCCTGCTTCCTCCTCTCTCTCTCTGCCTGCCTCTCTGCCTACTTGTGATCTCTGTCTGTCAAATAAATAAATAAAATCTTTAAAAAAAATCATGAAAATGCTGAACAATAATTGGTTTATTCATTGTGTAGCTGAGAAAATATTCATTTGAGAAAACAATTTTGTCATTTAAAATAATTTCATAAACATAAAATTTAAAAGATATTTATAATGACCTTTGCAGTAAATTCTGTAACAGTTTACATATTGTGACAAATCTGATATAATTAGTATGTTTACTCATATGTTTACTAGTATGTTTGCTAAGTATGTGTTAGAAAAATATGTTACTGGTGGGCTTTTGGTAGGGTGTTGTAAAATTTCTGGACTTTATTCTTATTTATATTTTCTTATTTCTTCAATAATCACAAATGTTATAATAATACAGTGTTTTCAAAATAAATTACAAAAACGTTATAACACATGATTTTTAAGTAGGAAAATACAGTAATGATAGCCAAATTTCACATTTAAATCATGAATTTAAACCTTTGAAATCAGTTTTGAAAAATACTCAATATTTGTCATACAGATTGAATATATAATTGTTTTTTTCTATATTTGGACAATAAGCATAAAAATTTTGAACACATTCTTTGACCCAGGCATTACATCTCTAAGGTGTTGCTCAGCGGAGACACTTGCATGTGCAAACAAATAATGTACATTTCAGCATATTTTGCAAGGTAGGCATTATGTTTATTGATGTAAGTTCTACAAAGTTAAATAGGAGTTTTCTATTTCTAGATTTAAGTGTAAGAGCTGTAATTTTAGTTATTTTAAATTTTATTTTCTTTCATAAGAATAGTATATATCTAAGTTATAGAACATGATTGATACACAGAGTGAAATGATTACTGTAGTCAAGATAACTAACATACCTTCTCACATGGTTACCATTGTTTTTTGGTGAGAAGAGTAACTGAAAACTACTCTTTTAACAGATTTTAAGTATTCAGTGAAATATTATTAGCTATAGTCTTCATGCTGCACATTAGCTCTCAAGACTTTTGCATCCCACAAAACTGCAGCTTTGCACCATTTGACCAATACCTCCTCATGTCTCCCACCCTGGTAACCACTGCTCTACCCTCTGCTTCTATGTGTGCTTGACTATTTTAGATTCCACATGTAATATCATGCAATTATTTCCCCTTTCTGTATGGTTTATTTCACTTAATATAATATCTTTCAGGTTCATCCATGTTGCTGTCAACAGCAGGATAGCTTTCTTTTTTAGGGTTGAATAATACTCCAACATTGTTCTTTTTTTCCGTTTTGGTATTATTTTTATTGAAACAAATTGTATAAAATTAAATTGTAAGTTTTATTTCTCTGTTTAGTGTAAGACTTTTTTTCATAAAATTATATATTTAAGGTGTACATTATGATTTACAAATATATGCTGTATATACATACATACACATATGTATTTATATACAACCCCCACAATTTCTTTATTCACTCATCTGTCCATGGACACTTAGCTTGTCTATTGTGACTAACATTTTAAGATTATTTGAAATAGCAAAAATACTAAAAACAATATAAATATCCATTGTTTAAGGGATTGATTAAATACAATCCATGGGGCACCTCGGTGGCTCAGTTGGTTAATCTTCTGACTCTTGATTTAGGCTTAGGTCATGAGATCAAGCCCGTCTCAAGCTGTGTTGGTGAATGGAGCCTGCTTAAGATTTTCTCTTTCCCTGTCCCTCTGCCTCTCCTGCTTTGCTCAAGGTCATACTCTCTCTTTTCAAAAGATTTTTTTAAAAATGTGGCCTATAAATATAGTGCAGATAATAGAAAATTTTGTAGTAATACAAGTGAGTGAAGCAATTCCATATAAACTGGTAGGGAAGTACAAAAAATGTACAGAAAAAATTTTTTATGATGATCTGTTTTATTAATTTATCTATGTTTATGTATTTTGGCATGGGAGTATTCATAAGACTTTGTGCTTTAGTTAAGGGTAAGGTAAAGAGATTTTATATTTTTCATTTTATACTGTATGGTATTGTTAAATCTAGTTTTTATTTTCATGGTTTATCATTAAAAGCTTTTTCAATATATTTGAGAAGTAATCTGAAATTTAGTATATTGCATGGAGGACTGAGTGTTGTACATTGACAATGAATCTTAGAAGGTTGCATCAAAAACTAATGATGTATTTTATGGTGACTAACATAATACAATAAAAAAATTAGTATTTCTCTTTCCATGTATTGATGAAAATTGATGACTACATATACATTTTATTTATTGTTATATTTTATATAATGTTATAATTTTATATAATTTATTTATATAAAATAAATAAATAATTTATATAACACATAATTTAACAAATTATAAATATTACTAAAACTCCATTCATAGTTCTTTTGTAATTAGCCACTTTCACTTTGTATAATCAACATTTTGAGACAGCAAAGGGCATCTACTGTAAGGATAACTTATTCCTTTTCTTTCTGAAATACAAGGATAAGAACTAATTTACACATAATTTATGGACATCTTTATTCTATTTGAAAAACTATTCTATTACCTTTTGAAAAACTGATTTCTTCAAACTCTCCTATTTTCCTTAGTTTTCATCACTCCCTTTTAATTAAGCCCTGTCAGCATCACACATTTGTGTTAGTTCTTGGCCCTATATAGCCCCAAGTTTATAGGCCATCGATTAAAAGTAGAATCTGGACACAAGGAGAAAGTAACCGTCTACTAGGAATTAGAAATATACTATAAAGCTTATAAAATCAGAACGGTGTGGTAATGAAGCATGGACAGACAAATTAATTAGTGGAATAAAATAATAAACATGAAATAAACCTAAGCACACATGGAATTTTAGTACATGGTAAAAATGGCAGCTCCAACCACTGGGCAGAAATTAAGTTTTTGGTTTATGGTGTGAGAACAGCTGGTCAGCCATTTGAAAAAAAGAAAAATTGTATTGAAACCTCATACCATATACAAGAGTAAACTCCAAATGAGTTATATATCTAACCACAAAGTAATGAAATCACATAGGTAGTATAAGAAAGCATGGATGGATTTATTCTTAACCTCAGCCCAGGGAAAGACTTTCTACTCAAGACACAAAATCCAAATATAATAAAAGAAAGATTGATCAGTTTGACTACAGTAAAAATCATGAACTAGTCAAAACAGAAGTGAAAACCTGGAAGAAATTACTTGTATACCACCAAGAGTTAATATCCTTAGTATATAAAGAACTTTTAAAAATTAAAGGACAGAGGGCTAAAAATCTGATAGAAGAATGGGAAATAGATATAGACAGGCAAATTAAAAAATTAAAATGAAAATAATTCTTAAACATATAAAAATGTTCACACTCATAATTAGAAAAATACAAATTAAAACAATACCTTTTCTCACCTGTTAGACTGACTGATTAAAATTAGGACAGTGCATTCTATTAGCAAGGCTGTGAGGAAACATGCATTCCCTCATGTTGCTGGTAGGAATGCAAACTAGAGGGGTGTCTGGGTGGCTCAGTTTTTAAGTGTCTGCCTTTGGCTCATGTCATGATCCCCGGGTCCTGGGATCAAGCCCTGCATCGAGCCTTACATCTAGACCAGCATCGGCGTCCCTGCTCAGCAAGAAGCCTGCTTCTCTCTCTACTCACCCTGCTTGTGTTCCCTCTCTTTCTCTCTCTCTTTATTCAAGTAAATAAATAAAAATTTTTTTTAAAAAAAGGAATGCAATCTAGAAGAACCTTCTGGAGAGAATCTTGGCAATATATAACAAACTACATGTGCCCTTATCTCTTGATCCAGCAATTCTACCATAAGGAAATCCACCCTAAGGACACTTCCAAGAGTGTAAGAATAATTACAAACAAGGTTATTCATTACTGCATTGTTTGTGATTTTAAAATATTTTTTATTTAAAAATTTATTATTAATTAATTAATTAAAAATATTTAAAATATTAAAATATTGAAACAACCAATAATAGTTGAATAAGCTATTCATGGTACAACCACATAAGTGGAGTACTGTGTAGCTGTAAAGAAAAATGAGAAACTTAATATAGGGTGATTTCTAGGGCATACTGTTAAATGAAAAGCCAAATCAGAAAGGGTACCTGTAGTGTGCTACCTTCCATGTAAGAAAGAATAGGATATTGGGAAATATGCATGTATCTGCTCATCTGTGCCAAAAAGAGATATAAGAAGGATAAACCAGGGGGAGAAAAAGGCCAGTTACCTATGATGTGTGCATATGTCCATGAAAGGAGTAAAGAAAATGGGACAGTACAGATGGTAAGTGAGTAATACTTCTCCGTTTATCTTGTTGTATAGCTCTGACTCTTTGAACTGTGATAGTGATTGTGTGATCAAAAATAAATGAATCCATTATCATATGGTTTCACTTATTTGTGGAGCATAACAAATAGCCTGGAGGACATGGGGAGTTAGGAGAAGGGAGTTGGGGGAAATTGGGAGGGGAGGTGAACAATGAGAGACTATGGACTCTGAAAAACAATCTGAAGGGTTGGAAGAGGTGGGGGGGTGGGAGGTTGGGGGAACCAGGTGGTGGGTATTAGAGAGGGCACGGATTGCATGGAGCACTGGGTGTGGTACAAAAACAATGAATACTGTTATGCTGAAAATAAATAAAAAATGATTAAAAAAATGAATGATTGCAATTATTAATTTAAATGAGTAGTTTGTGTATGTGCATGCACATGAATGTGTGTGTATTGGACTAAATACTATGACATAACCTAACTGTTCTTGCAGAGGGGTGGCAAAGAGGAGAGCTAAGTGACTGTAAAAGACAGTATTCTGTTTATGTACGTAGGGTAAGAGGAGAAAAGAACTATCCATAAAGGATTGTGCTACAGTTAGTGTCTTTGTTTCTGACATGTATAGGTTAGTAGCTCTGGAACTACTTCCTGTGCTTACTAGGACTGAACCAAGAAGTGAGTGAACTGGATATTGAAAGCCAGGTTCCTCACTGGCAGAGGAAGAAGCTACAAACCAGGGAAAAGGGAAGGCTAGAACAAACACTGTCATAGTTCGTTAAAATCAGAGGTATTAGTATAAATTAGTGGTTTTTACATACAAGTATATAGATGGATAGATACAGAAATAGAGATGTTTGTGTATATGTGGCTTAATATACATATATATTTTTCCTAAGTAACGCTAGACATACTTTCCATCAAGATTTTAGTTTTTAAATATCATTCTCCAATAAAGGAAAAAGGGCTCCCTGGTTGATGCTCGGGTTGGGGTAGAGAAAATATAACATGAATTTGCAATCTCTTCTGATGCCAGATGTTAAGAAGTGTTGAGCAAATCATAGCAGCATGTCAGAAAGACACAGAATCTACCTTTTAGGGGCTCTTTGCCAAAACTGGGACTAATGTGAGCCAAAACATGATAACATTGAATTCTAATCCATAAAATCAAGTAAATATCCATGTATCTGATACAAATAATTGAATAATAAATAAAATGGGAGAAGGGATAGTTCTATTATAGTAGAATTTTAATCAACAAATATAGAAGGAATGAGGGAAGTAGAAAATCACCATTAGGCAATTATGGTAATAATTAGAGGTAAAAACCATTGATGGATGCTCAAATTAAGGGACAAAATATGATAAGAAAGAAGATATTTGCATAGTCTCAAGTACCTCCTTACAAGATATTTATTAATTACAAAGAGAAAGATAATAACTTTATAGTGGAGAAACTGGGCAGTCACCAAAGTAACTGAAAGATCAAGGTTTACATGACCATTGTAAGACATATTGACATCATGTACCTCCTGCTGTGATGCACTGAGAAGGGTAAAATATTACTTCTGTGATATTCTTGCCAAAAATGCATAAAATCAACCTAATCATGGAAAAAAATCAGATCGACATTATAGAGATATTGCATGAAAAAACTGATTTAAAAAAAATCAAAGTCATGAAATGTAAGGAAAGGTGAACTGTCATAGACCTGAGATGATAAGGGATAGGGGAAAAATGACCAAAAAAAAAAGCAATGTGGGGTCTTGGCTTGGATCCTGGAAAGAAAGAAACAAATTTAGTGGAAAAATTGGTGAAATTTGAGTAAATCCTATAGATTAGCTAATTGCATTAAGAATATTAATTTCTGGGGCGCCTGGGTGGCTCAGTGGGTTAAAGCCTCTGCCTTCAGCTCAGGTCATGATCCCGGGGTCCTGGGATCGAGCCCCGCATCGGGCTCTCTGCTCAGCAGGGAACCTGCTTCCTCCTCTCTCTCTCTGCCTGCTTCTCTGCCTACTTGTGATCTCTGTCTGTCAAATAAATAAATAAAATCTTAAAAAAAAAGAATATTAATTTCTTTGTTTTGACAATTATACTATAATGGAGTAAGTTGTTAAGATTTGGAAAAGCTGTGTGAAGGGTATGTAAGAACTATCTGTGCTATTTTTACAAGTTTTTAAAAAACTGAAATTATTTCAAAAGTTGAAAACCAGTTCTAAATTGATCAGAGTCTCAGACATTGGTTTCCTAGCGTACGTTTAAAAAGTTCAGGAAAGGAATTATTGAAGGGAAATGATAATAATATAAAATCAGAACAAATGCATTGTTGGTATTTTAAAAAATGAGTAGAGTATCTTTCACACAAAATGAGTAGAGTATCTTTCAAATCACAAGGGAAAATAGGTGTTATATTTAAATGAAAACAGGTGGAGGAAGGGAGAGCAAAAGAACAGAGTAGAATACCAAGTTCTCAAGTTGAAAAGGGATATAAAATAGGTGTAAATGTGACTGATTTGAAGGATTTATTTTGAAAGGTAAAGTTCAGCCAGGCTGAAGAAATTGGTTTTTATATTTTCCAAAATGCTGTCTTATCATTTCTCTTATTGAAGTGGACATAAAGCTAAATAAAAATAAAGCCTGGTGTTTGATAAAATTCCAAAGAGGCTGCTGGATCCCAGAAACCACATGATGTTTTAAAGAAGTCAGAGTTCAGCCTTCATGCATGGCAGTCGGCTATGAACATTCACCTTTAACTCTGGGTCTGTAATTAGATCATGAAATTCATTTTTATTGTTTAAATTTCTTTCATTTTTCTGTTATTGCCCAATTGTGTAGGTAAAGCAGGTTTTTTCTCACTTTGCAAGTTCCTCTCTTTTAATTCTGTTCCTACCACGCTAGATTAAATTTAAGGGTCACCAAAGTCAGGAGCCACTGACCTTTGCCTTCTTAATGGTTCTCACCATTAATACTTGACCCTAAAAGCTATGTATACAATAAACCATATTTATAGGTGTGGAGGGAAGGGAAAAGCAGAAACAAAGTGAGTCGAGTGATTATTTATTTTGCCATGCTCTTCTGAGATTAGGAATGTTCACACAGTCTACACTTCAGCTGATGAACTTGGAGTGGCTGCCTTTTTTAGTGTCTGAACAGAATGTTAGGACGGAATTTGAGGATAATACTCAAAATGACACCCCTAGCTTGTCTCAGTCACTCAGGGATTGCTAATATTTCAACTTCATTATGCTCTAACTTGAGATCTTTTTTTTTTTTTTTTTTTTTTTTTGCATATGGAAGAAGGAAATTAAGGGACACATTGCGTTTGAGATTATCCTCTCTGAACAAAATACTGATGTGGTTTATTTTCAAAGATTAGAATTGTGGAAACAAAATCAGTTAGGAATTTTGTGAAGTATGTCATTATTCCAGTTCATGGAAGGAAAAAAAAAAGTTTTTACGAATTGAAATCTCCAGCATTCTTCAAAGACTTTGGATGTTTTTTCTTTACCTAGTGGTTTCTAGAGTTAGTTGCTTTTTCCTTAAATTTTGGGCAAATTGAGTGATTTTGTTAGCTGCATTTGCTTTTTTTCCTTCTTAATGTATCTATTTTCCAGGACATCTGTTATTTGCATGATCAATTAAAAGCTGTTAACTTCCTTTTTTTTTTTTTTTTTTTTTTGTGAGTACAACATCTGGGCTGGACAAGGGGATTCATTTCCTGGGAACAGGACTTTCAGAGCATCCAAGCTGCCTGTCATTTTTAGATTTACAAGGAAACTTGGCTTTCAATGGCGTGTGTGTGTGTGTGTGTGTGTGTGTGTGTGTGTGTGTAGGGAGTATGTGTGCATGCATTTACACATGAAATAGTGCATTATTAGGAGTTGCTTAAAAATACACATGCAAATATTGTGAGAAAGGACAAAGTTCATTATTGATTTATATACAGGAACATTCTATTTCCCAACTGTTAAACCCTTTTGGGGAGTGACTAGACAAAATCTTTTCTTAAGCCTGGGATAATTATTTTGGTAATATACTAGCTATCCGAAAGGAATGTATGGTGATTAAGGCAAAGAATTTCTCTTGGTCATAGATTGACGGAGAGACCTGGGCTTATAAAATACTCTATTTCCTCCATTAATTGTGTCCGTGTGGAGTTGTAACCAAGTAGCTGAAACAAATAAAACTTAAGTAATATTGTTACCTTTTAAAATATTTCACTTAATTTGTGGAAGCGGTTTGAACTCATTAAACATGCACAGTCCCCCC
Organism: Enhydra lutris kenyoni; assembly: GCF_002288905.1. NCBI lineage: Eukaryota > Metazoa > Chordata > Mammalia > Carnivora > Mustelidae > Enhydra > Enhydra lutris. The sequence continues at coordinate 32,500,886 of NW_019154090.1, forward strand.
CTACCCCACCCCAGCGAGTTCCTCCCTCCCCAACCCTGTCCTTCTTTTGAAACATTCCAGCAATGCCCATAGCAACACCATCCCTTCAATCCCAGAGAGGGAGGCTCCTTTAGCCACCCTCTAATTGGGGAGTGTCGGTGGAAAGGAAGGCAGAGTGTACAGTTAGCCTGGGGCCGTAAAAACCTCCCTTCTTTTACCTGGAACTGAAGTTAACAGTTGATTCTTTCTCACTGCATTCTTCATGATAATTCTCATCTTTGTATGGCTCTGATTAATTCACTTTGGTGAGAATTCCTAATGCTTTGAGTGGTATTTTTTTGTATGAAAGGACAAGGGGTTTTATGAGGACATATTTCCCTACACAGTAAAGCAGGCAATCAATGGATTAGTATAGAAAAGCTTCGCAACAGCCAGAGGAAAATCTAGAAAAAGCATGTGTGTGTGTGTGTGTGTGTGTGTGTGTGTGTGTGTGTGTGTGTAGGGTTTGGACATTGCCTTGTCCTGGTTTATTGTCTCTGTGCATTCCCTAGAGTTGAAAGCACGCCAAAGTTAACGTATATAGAAGCCTGCTCAGAAACAAATCCCCTCACATCATGTACACATAGAGCAAAAACTTTCTGTTTCCCTCTTTTTCACCCCCATTTTATGAGAGAAGCTACAGAAATGGGTAACTATGGTTCCCTTCTTGTGGACACAAAAGTGTACTGCGAGATGAAACAGCAGAGGCCAGTTTTAGTAATTACTTTCTCCCATCTTTTGTCTACTTTGTACAGCTGAACTAAGTCAAGAAACACTTATTTAGGGAATTTGGGCAGTGTTGTTTAGATAAGCTAAGAAACCTTCATGTGGATGGAATTACTTTTGGGTTTTATAAACTTTAGTTGGAGATTATTTAAGAATATATTTCTTAAATATCAATATAAATATATTTTCAACTCTACAAAATATCAATATTTTAATGTACTCATCTTTTCCTTTCATTGCAATTTCCTTAATAATTGAATTCATTTCATAATTTTCATTCATTGATATATGAGATAACTCTCCATTTATTCTCTTCTAAGGATCAACATCAAGAATTTGCCCCAAATACCTCCTGGAAGTCAGGGCTTTGAGTTTAATGAGTCAGGCTTTTCCTGTTAGGCTGAGTCAAACTTTATTTTTGTCTGTCACCACTAGGAAGTGTAGAGCTATGATCCAGTCCTTTGGATTTAGGGTGGGTTTATGGATGCATGGAAAATAATAAAAGCTATTAACTTTCAATGTGATTCATTTCTACATTTTTCTCACTTTTTTTCCCTCTATCTTGTCTCTCCAATGTACTGTGAGGGAATAACACAGCTACAAATATATTATAGAGACAGTACATACTGAATGAATCTATTTTTAGTGTATAATTTTCCCTCTTTGTGGTAACATTGTAATTGAAATGTACAGAAGACCAGCAAGTAGACTGTGTGAGGTAGTTCAAGATATTCAGTGAATAGCTGAATTTTTCAGCTGGAAGTATTTTGGCCATCTCTATGGCCAGAATTTAAGAAAATAACAAAATTGTGAATTAGAGGATGTTATTTGGTTATTTCAAAAGGAATCTTGCAAGAACATTCACCATTAATTCCTTATTTTTATCGTGGTTTAAGTATACATAATAACAATTTACCATATTAACCATTTTTATAAGTATAATTCAATAGGATTAAGGGTGGTTTTTATTTTAAGATTTTATTTATTTCAGAGAGAGAGAGAGTGAGCAAGAGGGAGTGAACACAAGCAGGGGGAGGAGCAGAGGGAGAGGGAGAAGCAGACTTCCCACTGAGCAGAGAGCCTACTGTGGGGCTCAATCCCAGGACTCTGGGATCATGACCCGAGCTGAAGGCAGAGGCTTAACAACTGAGCCACCCAGGTGCCCTAGGATTATGGTACATTCACGATGTTGTACAGTCATCACCATTATCCATTAGCAGAACTTTCCTCATTTCCAAATGGAAGCTTGTACGCATTAAGCTGAGTCCTTGCAACCCTACTCCCTACCTGCTGGCAACCACCATTCTGTTTTCTCTCGCCAAGAATTTGCCCATTCCAGGTATCGCACATAAGTGGAATCATACAGTATTTGTCCTTTTCTGTCTGTCATATTTCACTTGTCATACTATTTGTAAGGCTCATTCATGTTGTACCATGTTTCAGAACGTTATTCCTATTTGTGGCTAAAAAATATTCTGTTATATCTATAGCTATATATGTATATGTGTATCTATCCATCTGTATTGCACATTCTTTATTCCATGCATCTGTTGATGGACATTTGGGTTGTTTTTACTTTTTGACTGTTGTGAGTAATGCTAATATAAACATTAACACACAAGTATCTGTTTGAATCCCTACTTTCAATTCTTTTGGGTATGTACCCAGAATGGAATTGCTATATCATAAGATACTGTGACATTTAATTTTCTGAGGAGCCACCAAACTGTTTTTACAAAAGCTGCATCAATTTATGTCCCCACCAGCAATGCACAAGTGCCCCAGTTTCTCCATATCCTCTCCAACACTTAACTATTTTCTGTTTTTGTTTTCATAATAGCTGTCTTAATGGATGTGAAATGGTATCTCATTGTGGTTTTGATTTGCATTTCCCTAATAACTAGAGAGGTTAAGCATTTTTTTTTTCCTTTTGACTTTGGTTTTATTAAAGACATGGGATATTTTTTCCTTCCCTATCCCCCAACTCTACCTCTCAAATTCCTCATATCAGGGAGATCATATGATATTTGTCTTTCTCTGATTGACTTAATGGGATTGGGAGGGAGACAAACCATAAGAGACTCTTAATCTCACAAAACAAACTGAGGGTTGCTGGTGGGGGGGTGGTGTGAAGAGGGTGGTTGGGTTATGGACATTGGGGAGAGTATGTGATATGGTGAATGCTGTGAAGTGTGTAAGCCTGATGATTCACAGAACTTTACCCCTAGGGCAAATAATATATGTTACTATAAATAATTCATATTATTAATTAATTAAAATAAATAAATAAAATTTTAAAAATAAATAAAAATAAAAAATAAATTAATAATAATTAATAAAAAATTTAAACTGAAAAAAAAAGACATGGGTTACAGAAAACAAATATCCACAAATACTGTGGAACAATTTTCAAAATTCACATGAATTTTTCAGATCTTAAAGAAAATTTATCCTGGGGCATGGCTTCCAAAATCTTCTTCTAGAGCCCCAAACTATTTATCTATATTCCTTTGCCCTAGATGTACTCAGATGAAATTTTTATAATCCCTTCCCTTTATTTTGTCCTTGAAAATAATTTCTATTTTTTCTTTTCTTTTCTTTTCTTTTTTTTTTTTTTGGTTGATCCCCCACCCACCTCCCCTCTGATAACCATCAGTTTGTTCACTATAGTTAAGAGTTTGTTTCTTGGTTTGCCTTTCTCTCTTTTTTTCCTTTTGCTCATTTGTTTTGTTTCTTAAATTCCACATATGAGTTAAATCATATGATATTTGTCATTCTCTGACTTTTTTCACTTAGCGTTACACTCTCTAGCTCTATGCATGTTGTTGTAAATAACAAGACTTTATTCTTTTTTTATGGCTGAACAATATTCCAGTGTGTGTATGTGTGTGTACCACATCTTTATACATTTGTCTGTAGATGGACGCTTAGGCTGCTACCATAATTTGGCTATTGTAAAAGATGGTGCAGTAAACATAGGGGTGCCTGTATCCCTTTGAATTAGTGTTTTTGTAATTTTGGGGTAAGTACCCAGTAGTGTGATTCCTGGATCATAGGGTAGTTGTGTTTTTAATTTTTTGAGGAACCTCCATACTGTTTTTCACAGTGGCTGCACCAGTTTGCATTCCTACCAACAGTGCATGAGGGTTCCTTTTTCTCTACATCCTTGCTAACACTTGTTTCTTGTGGTTTTGATTTTAGCCATTTTGAATAGGTGTGAGGTGCTGTCTCATTGTAGTTTTGATTTGCTATTTCTGATGCAAGTGATATTGAACGTCTTTTCTTTTTCTTTTTTTTTTTTAAGATTTTATTTATTTATTTGACAAACAGAGATCACAAGTAGGCAGAGAGTCAGGAAGAGAGAGAGAGAGAGAGAGAGGAGGAAGCTGGCTCTCCACAGAACAGAGAGCCTGATGTGGGGCTCAATCCTAGGACCCTGGGATCATGACCTAAGCCGAAGGCAGAGGTTTTAACCCACTGAGCCACCCAGGTGCCCGAACATCTTTTCAAATATCTGTTGGCCATCTGATGTCTTCTTGGGGGAAATGTCTGTTCATATCTTCTGCCCACTTTGTAATTGGATTAATTATTTTTTGAGTATTGAGTTGTATCAATTCTTTTATATATTTTGGATACCACCCCAAAACAGGTCATTTGCAGATATCTTTTCTCATACCATTGGCTGTTTTGTTTTGTTGACTGTGTCCTTCATACATCAGAAACTTTTTATTTTGATGTAGTTGCAATAGTTTATTTTTGCTTTTGTTTCCCTTGCCTCAGGAGACATACCTAGAAAAATGTTGTTATGGCTGATGTCAGAGAGATTAATGCCTGTGTTCTCTTCTGGGATTCATTCCTCCTTTGTCAAATATTAACTGACCATATTTGGGTTTGGATTTGTCTCAGGGTTTTCTGTTTTATTCTATTCTGTTGATTTATGTGTCTGTTTTTATGCTAGTACCATACTGTTTTAATTACTACTACTTTGTAATATAACTTGAAATCTGGCATTGTGATATCTCCAAGTTTGTTTTTCATTTTTAAGATTGCTTGGACTATTTTAGGTCTTTTGTGATTCTATACAAATTTTTAGAATTGTTTTTTCTAGTTCTGTGAGAAATACTGTTGATATTTTGATAGGAATTGCATTAAATCTGTAGTTTTGGGGGGGCAGTATAGACATTTTAGCAGTATTTTTTCTTCTGACCCATGAGCATGGAACGCTTTCCACTTCTTTGCATCTTCTTGATTTCAGAGTACAGGTCTTTCACCTCTTTGTTTATGTTTATAACTAGATATTTTATTGGTTTTGGTACGATTGTTCATGGGCTTGTTTTCTTAATTTTAATTTCTGCTGCTTCATTATTACCATATACAAATACAATTAATTTCTGTACATTGATTTTATATCCTGCAACTTTCCTGAAATCATTTATCGGTTCTAGTAGTTTTTTGGTGAAGTATTTAGGATTTTCTATATATGGTATCATGTCATCTGCAAATAGTGTAAGTTTTACTTCTTCCTTACCAACTTGGGCGCCCTTTATTTTTTTTTCTTGTCGGGTTGCTATGGCTCGGACTTGGACTATGTTGAATAAAAATGGTGAGAGTGAATATCTTTGTCTTGTTCATAACCTTAGGGGAAAAGCTCTCAGTTTTTCACAATGAGTATGATGTTGGCTGTAGGTTTTCATGAGGCCTTTATTATGTTGAGATATGCTCCCTCTAGACCTACTTTGTTGAGGGTTTTTAATCATGAATGGATGTTGTGCATTGTCAAATGCTTTTTCTGCATCTGTTGAAATGATAATGTGCTTTTTTATCCTTCCTCTTATTGATGTGATGTATCACATTGTTTTGCCAATATTGAACCACCCTTGCATCCCAAGAATAAATCCCACTGGATTGTGCTGTATGATTTTTTAAAATATATTGTTGGATTTGGTTTGCTAATATTTTGTTGAAAATTTTTGCATCTATATCCTGAGAGATACTGGCTTGTAGTTCTCTCTTTCTCTCTCTCTCTCTCTTTTTTTTTTTTTTTTTTTTTTTTTTGTGGTGTCTTTATCTTGTTTTGGTACTCAAGATGATATTGGCCTCATAGAATGAATTTGGTGGTTTTTCTTCCTCTTGTATTTTTTGGAATAATTTGAAAATAATTGGTATTAACTCTTTTTTTTTAAATGTTTGCTAGAAGTTTCCTGTGAAGCCACCTGGTCCTGGACTTTTGTTTTTTGGGGAATTTTTTGATTACTGATATAATTTCATTGCTGGTAGTTGGTTTGTTCAGATTTTCCATTTCTTCCTGTTTTAGTTTTGTTAGGTTTTATATTTTTAGGTATTTATCCATTTCCACCTTACCCAGTTTGGTAGGAGATAAGTTTTCATAATACACTGTTATAGTTGTTAGTATTTCTGTGGTGTTGGTGTTTTTTCCTCTTCTTTCATTAGTAATTTTGTTTATCTGGGTCCTCTCTTTATTTTCTTAAGTGAATTTTTCTAGAGGTTTATCAATTCTGTTGATCTTTTCAAAGAATAGCTCCTGGTTTTGTTGATCTGGTCTATTGATTTTTTTAGTTTCTATATCATTTATTTCTGCTCTTATATATATTATATATACATATTATACATACATATATACATATTATGCATATAATATATATGTATATATATTTCTGTCCTTTTTTCTAGGTTTGCATTTTGTTTGTTCTTCTTTTCATAGCTCCTTTAAGTATAAAGGTAGATTGTTTATTTGAGATTTTTCTTGCTTCTTCATACAGACCTCTATGGCTGTAAACTTCCCTCTTAGAGCTACATTTGCAGCATCCCAGTGATTTTGCACCTTTGTGTTTTCATTTTCATTTGTTCTCATGTGATTTTTGATTTCTTATTTGATTTCTTAGTTGACTCACTCATTGTTTAATAGCATGTTATTTAACCTCTATCTATTTTTGTTCATTCCACATTTTCTCTTGTGGTTGATTTCTAGTTTCATAGCATTGTGGCCATAAAGTATGCATGATATGACTTTGATTGTTTTGAAAGTTGAGCATCTTTTCACGTGTTTATTGACCCTTTGTGTATTGTCCTTGGAGAAAAATGTCTATTCAGATCCTTTGCCCATTTTTTAATTGAGGCTTTTTTGTTCTTGTTGTATTTTGAATATTGATTCTTTTTTTCAGAAGTTTCCATGCTACATCTAAATGAATTTCCTTAAATTCCTTAAATTTCCTTAAATTATTTTGCTATATTTTGCTATTTTATTTGGTTATTTTATTTATGTATGTATATATATTATTTATATATAAATAAATATATATTATATATATTATATATATAAATAAATATATATTATTTATTTATGTATGTATATATGGAGGTATATATGGAGGTATATTTTTATATATACACATATGTGTATATATACATATATATGTGTGTATATATATGTATATATACACATATGTATATATACATATGTGTGTATATACACACATAAAATATACCTCCATATATACACATACATATATAAATGTATATAATGTATATAATTACAATGTATATAATTACAAAATAATTAGTGTACTTTTAAGATTAAATAATTGCAAATTTAACCAAAAACATCATTTGGATGTTTAAAGTTTTTTTTATACTTATTTTCACAAATTTTAGAAAATTAATTTTAAACTTAATTTTTTGTTTCATTTTACTATCCTCAATTAGAGGGACTAACACAAAAGCACATAGATAAAAAGCAAATTGCCCCTTTTATGGGTTATTTAAATCTTGGCCATTTGCCATATGTTCCAAAGGGAAAAGAACAGTTACTTGTATTAACATTCATACAAATAGAACTTGGTAATTACTCTCTTGGTGTGTAGAAGCAGCCTGACTGAGTTTGAATGATAGTGCCAATTACTGTGTTTGATTTTGCCTTGTTTAGCCTCTCTAAATCTCGCCTTCCTCATCTGAAAATTGGGATAATAATAGCTAACAATAGGTCATCCTAAGGATTAAATGAATAAACCTAGTGAGCTAATACTTACAATTCTCAGCCCTGTTTTTATTGGAGAATGATCTGATTAGTTAAGGAAGTTCACAGTCTTTTGGATGATTTCTTAAACTTGAAGATGGAATGCACATCTTTGATTTTGCCAAGATATGTGCTGGGTGATCATCACAACCCCTCAGGGGTTAAGAAATGAATAAGTTTCCATGGTTTGAAATCCCTGTTTCTATGGTTTGAGATCCCTGGTGCAATTGAAAATGAGGCAGTGCCAATTCAGGATCACAGCAATTATGGGATGTTTAAATGTTTGTATTTAACAAATTAACACTTATACATGGGCATACACAAACACAACGACTACCTATGACTTCACTTCGTATAACCTCAAAAGCCCAGATTTATAGGTTTCAGTGAATGGGAGACCTAGGCCAAGGGCCCACCTGAGATTTCCTCTTTCCTGCTACCACCATCCCACGATAGCCCCAGTAATCATACAAAAATAAAAGATCATGGGAGTTTAAAGTTCAGAGAAACGTGGGTATTATTTAGTTCAGTGTATTTTATACTTTAATACCCAAGTTAGAAAACAGATAGAATTGGAGCCTCTATGGTGGAGGTAGGAGATGGTATCAAGACTGCTTGACCCACTAGCCTCATCTCCAGGAGGCTTTGGAGACCCAAGAATAATTAATGCATGGCTTCATTGCTTTGGTCTTATTTTATTTTATAGGTGTTTTCCTCTTTACCATTCTTTAAGAAATGGGATTTAGAAAGTAAAGCAAAAAAAGTAGAACTTGTGAATTAGTGATCATATATAACACGTGGCCCTAAAGAATAAATTAAAATTAACATTAAAACCCTAATTATAGAGAATGACCAGTTCTATTGCCTTATGTAAATTTAATTGTAAAGCATGTCTAAAGTCAAACATGTCTGAAAGAATTAACACATGTATACACAAACACAGATAGGGCTGTGTTAACACAATTATTTTAAACAGTTTTAAACTGTTCTTTTTTATTTCCTCTTCTTCCTTCTTCCTATCCCCCCTCTCCTTCTTTCTTCATTTTCTCTTCCTCATCTTTCTGTAAATATATATATATATATATTTTTTGGGGGGGCAAACTACATAGGTCAGCTAAAGGTGACCTATATAAACTACATTAGCTTTAGCTAAAGGTGGTTGTAAGAATAAGGAGCAAAGAACAAATATACTTATCTACATGCTGTATAATAGCCTATGTAAATATACAGGATATCATAAGAAATTCTAGAGATGGAGTTATCATAGCAATGAAAAACTGCACATGTTATGCTCTCCTTAGGCATTTATTCATTTTTGTATGATGAATGAATGCAAGAAGTCATCATTAGAGAACATAATAGTCTCTGATGATGTATTTATGACATGGAAAGATGTCATGTGATGAAGTGTTTACAACATGTACTGAAGTTGTGTAACAGTCTCTTTACAGCCTGCAATTACATTGACTAATACCTTATAAAAATACTCAACAATATTCTCTCCCTGTGCACGTGCTTCATATCACGCAGTTTAATAACTGACACCTCTAAACTACAAAATCAAGCAACTTGATGACTCAGTATTGTTTCCTATTCAAAGCACATAAAAGATCCTGGGTGTTAGTACACTCCACAAATTGCCTCTTATTGGAGGTGACAGAGATAACTAATATAATGTCTGTGTGTCAAATATTCTTATGGCTTCGAGAACTTGAGGGGCAGTTTTAGACCTGAAATAACCATTCTTTTTTTTTTTTAATTTTTTAAATTTATTTTCAGCGTAACAGTATTCATTGTTTTTGCACCACACCCAGTGCTCCCTGCAATCTGTGCCCTCTCCAATACCCACCACCTGGTTCCCCCAACCTCCCACCCACCGCTGAAATAACCATTCTTAATATATATACTCTTTTGTTATAACAAGGGAAGAAATATGCATACCTGTTCTCTGAGATCTAGGGCAATGCTTGCATCTGTCCCTCCACTCAGTTCTTAATTTATCCCTTGTCTTATTTCACTAATTAGTGAGAAATATCACTTAAATGAGGTTTCCTCAAATGTTAAATATAAGACAGAAAGCACCTTCCATATGAAGTTGCAGATAATTTATCTTATATGTGAGTGTGAAGATGCATTAGGCAGCTGGGGAGCAGGAACTCTTAAGGGGCTAAGGGATTGAGATGCAAAAAACTGAAATGAGACCCTAAACCGCTTGCTGAGAAATGAGCTCCAGGATGTAAGTGAGAAAATGCTGGATCTGTCATGCAGTTGTGTGAGGGAATTAGAGAAAATGAGGAAATAGGATAATGAATAGATAAAGAGAAATGTGATTTAGAAATCACCTATTGAACTTTCATTAGGATATGAGGGAGTTGAAAAGGATCTTACTCTAAGGAGAATGAATGGCATGTTGGACTAATAGAAATATTAGTCTAGGTGCATTGAACAGAAAGAAAGACAAAGCCAGGTTAAAATATTTAATTTGTTGATAGTAAAAAAAGTATGTTGTAAAGACTGATTTAAGAGTAAGTCACCTCTACAAAATAAGTTGAAATTTCATCATGTCAAAAAAGGCTTGCGGGGCGCCTGGGTAGCTCAGTGGGTTAAAGCCTCTGCCTTCGGCTCAGGTCATGATCCCAGGGTCCTGGGATCGAGCCCCACATCAGGCTCTCTGCTCGACAGGGAGCCTGCTTCCTCCTCTCTCTCTGTCTGCCTGCCTCTCAGCCTACTTGTGATCTCTGTCTATCAAATAAATAAATAAAATCTTTAAAAAAAAAAGGCTTGCTTCTTTCATATAGTGAATTCAAAGAGGATTTTCACATTACGTAGGCTATGACTAATCCCGTTTGTAATAAGACTAAATATAATATTGACAGAAGTGAATATGACCAGTTGATATTTTCATATCTTGCATTTACTTAAGTCTTTATAATTTCCAAGATACTTTCCATAATTCAATCAAACTTCAGAACATGGGCTGGAGGATAGGTATTTGTTCTCTGTTTTTCAAATAGAAAATAGAAATAAGAAAATAGAAAATAAGACCATAAGAAGTTAAATGATCACTTAGAGATCTTGGAATGTATTAATAGGACATCATGGACTCTGTTTCCTCATCCAAAGCTATTCCTGAGAAAAGTCACCATTTTCTGAGGCATGGTAAAGTACCAGATGGCCTATGGCCAACTTAACATACCAACTGGCCATACACACAGAGATGCCACTCCATGGAGTGTTATGGCTTTTTTCTCAGCTTGTTCTATGGCCAACAGTTAATGTGGGAGAAAAATAATGGAACTGAAAGAGAAGACCTGCCACCAAAATGGCATGGAAGCTGAGTGCTAGGGTTAGGAGCCTGCTAGCTAGGCATGTCTTTTAACATGAGTTCACTTAATAGAAACATCTTAGCTTTATCACTCACACAAGGTTTCTTAAGTCTTCAGCAAGTAAGACTTTATTTCAGTAATGCCAGAGATGAAATTAGTTACTTAGTGAGTTATTATCCTAGTCCTCCAAGTACTGTTGTTTCCTTTAATTCCAGGCCTCCAAAGAACTTCAAAAAGAACTCTGCACAAAGAGGAACAAATGGATTTGAACAGATAAATTGGATTTCAAGACTAACAAGCCTTTGTCAGTGATACATTAGGGTAATTTAGTTGAAATGCTGTGGCTGTTATGTTGTTGGTTTCTGCCATGGAAGTTTTATTAAGTCATTTTGCTTTAATTAGTTCCAAGAAATGAGCAATAGCATTCACACAGAAGGGACCATAAATTGGGCACTGATGGTCCTCTGACACAGTTGCTCTGAAGTATTTTAGTCAAGGTTGTGTGCTCTTCATTTCTGGGTTATATGATTCCTAATAATGATTGAATGAATTATGATGGCATCTTATGGCGAGGTGGGACAATGTCTGTGGTAGGGAAGGAAGGAATACTGGTACTCCAGACTTAGATTTGAAAGCCTGTTACTCTAGGTCACAATAAGATCAGCTGCATGACCAATTATCCAACGGTTAGGACAAATGTAGTATAACCGAAAACATCATAAGGAGAAGAGAAATATAAAATTCAAATAGCATTTTAACAGTATCTGTGATTAACAAGGCAACTGAGAGAAAAGATGCACTGATAGGTATGTTGACAAAGCCTCATTTTAGACAATCATTTCTTTCTAGCAAAGACTTGAGCAGATTCTTGTGATTTTAAATGTCATCTCAAATTTATGTTTTATTGTCCATATGAATATGGAAATTAGTAGAACTTCTGTTTTTCCATTTACCTTAGAGTATAAGTAATTAAAAAATACATTTGACATTAGCGTTTGACTGTCCCCTCATCTTAAACTTCAGAGGGACATTTAATTTCCTCTTCAAAGCCAACATCCAGGGGCACCAGTGTTGTATATTCAGTTAAGCATCTGCCTTCAGCTTAGGTAATGATCCCAAGGTTCCTGGGATCAAACTCTTGTTTGGGCTCCCTCTTCAGTAGGGAGCCTGCTTCTCCCTTTTTCTCTGCCCCACTTCCCCACTTGTGCTCTCTCTGTCAAATGAATACATAAAATCTTTTTTTTTTTTAAGATTTTATGTATTTATTTGACAGAGATCACAAGCAGGCAGAGAGGCCAGGAGAGAAGCAGGCTCCCTGCTGAGCAGAGAGCCTGATGTGGGGCTCGATCCCAGGATCCTGGGATCATGACCTGAGCAGAAAGGCAGAGGCTTTAACCCACTGAGCCACCCAGGTGCCCCTGAATACATAAAATCTTTTAAAAAAAAAATGGGTGAAAGACCTAAATGTGAGACATGAATTCATCAAAATCTTAGAGGAGAACATAGGCAGTAACCTCTTCGGCACTGGCTGCAGAGACTTCTTTTTAAGACATGTCTCTAAAGGCAAGGGAAACAAAAGCAAAAATGCTCTTTTGGGACTTCATCAAGATAAAAAGCTTTTGCACGCCAAAGGAAAGAGTCAACAAAACTAAGAGGCAATCCACAGAATGGGAGAAGATATTTTCAAGTGACATTATGGATAAAGGGCTGGTATCCAGAGTCTATAGAAAGCTTCTCAAGCTCAACATCTAAGAAACAAATAATCCAGTCAAGAAATGGGCAGAAGACATGAACAGACTCTTCTCCAAAGAAGACATACAAATGGCTAACAGGAACATGAAAAAATGTTCCACATCACTAGCCATCAGGGAAATACAAATTAAAACCACATTGAGATAGCATAGAGATTGAGATACCAGTTAGAATGGTAAAAATTAACAAGACAGGAAATGACAGGTGTTGGCAAGGATCTAGAGAAAAGGGAACCCTCTTACACTGTTGGTGCGAATGCAAGTTGGTACAGCCACTCTGGAAAACAGTATGGAGATTCCTCAAGACGTTAAAAATAGAGCTACCCTATGACCCAGCAACTGCACTGCTAGATATTTACCAAAGTTACAGACATAGTGAAAAGAAGGGGCATATACACCCCAGTGTTCATAGCAACACTGCCCACAGTAGCCAAACTATGGAAGGAGCCAAGATGCCCTTCAGCAGGTGAATAGATAAAGAAGATGTGGTCCATATATACAATGGAATATTACTCAGCCATCAGAAAGGATGAATACCCACCATTTGCATCGACATGGATGGAACTGGAAGGGATTATGCTAAGTGAAATAAGTCAAACAGAGAAAGACAATTATCATGTGGTTTCACTCATATGTGGAACTTAAGGAATAGCTCAAAGGATCATAGGGAAAGGGAGGGAAAATTGAATGGTAAGAAATCAGAGAGGGAGACAAACCATGAGAGACTCTGGACTCCAGGAACCAAACTGAGGGTTACAGAAGGAAGGGCGGTGGGGAATGGTATAACTGGGTGATGGGTATTAAGGAGGGAACTGGGTGTTATATGCAAGTAATGAATCATTGAACACTGTATCAAAAATGTTGGCTAATTGAACATAATAAAAGAAAAAGCCAACATCCAGTTATGACAACTGCAGAATAATTCACTAGCACTATACCATATCCAGTATGCATTCTGGAGTTCTGAGTTATGAAGATAACAGTTTCTTACAGTTGTGCTTGTAGCACCTTTAAAAGGAATAAATGTGGCACAACTTTTAGCTTGTAGGAATTATGAGAATCTCAAAAATGGCCCTGCTTGAAGAATGTAGAAAGTGGAAAAGAGAGAAAAAGATTAATAGAGGAAAAAATTAATAGAAATTACCTTGAAAAAAACACAGAATATTTAGCATTGGGTGTTAGTCTAAAATACTTAAGAACCATGAGAGTCTGTGGACTCTGAGAAACAAACTGAGGGTTTTGGAGGGGAGGAGGGTGGGAGGTTGATGAGCCTGGTGGTGGGTATTATAGAGGGCCCATATTGCATGGAGCACTGGGTGTGGTACATAAACATTGAATTTTAGAACACTGAAAAAATAAAATAAAAATAAAAGAATCTTTTTTACATACCAGATGATAAATGCTAATTAAAAATAATAAAAAACCGGTATGTGAGACTTACAGCCTTTATTGCCATTACATTGGGAGATATTACTTCATTTATATTTCCATTAACTGGAATGATACTGGCCAAGATCCACTTCTTTACCTCTATGATCCCTCCAAAATCAAACTGAATATTGAGTGACTTGTATAATTTTTTTGACGAATCCAAACCATACGTAAGTCAGTATTTTTTTTTTTTTAAAGATTTTATTTATCTGACAGAGAGAGATCACAAGCAGGCAGAGAGAGAGGAGGAAGCAGGCTCCATGCCGAGCAGAGAGCCCGATGCGGGGCTCGATCCCAGGACCCCGAGACCACGACCCGAGCCGAAGGCAGTGGCCCAACCCACTGAGCCACCCAGGCGCCCCCAGTATTTTCTTTCTTTCTTTTTTTTTTTTTTTTTAAGATTTTATTTATTTATTTGTCAGAGAGAGAGAGGGAGAGAGAGCAAGCACAGGCAGACGGAATGGCAGGCAGAGGCAGAGGGAGAAGCAGGCTCCCTGATGAGCAAGGAGCCCGATGTGGGACTCGATCCCAGGACGCTGGGATCATGACCTGAGCCGAAGGCAGCTGCTTAACCAACTGAGCCACCCAGGCGTCCCAGTATTTTCTTAATAGACACAAGAAATCTGTTTTATCTTGACTTTGGAGAATTAAGAATGGCACCATGGCATAGTTGCTGTTGTGGCATTTTAAATTATCCTCCATTGTCAGGTCCTTTGTATTGGACCAACAGATAATATTTTTATACTCCTTTACAGCAGTGTAAAAAATACAAAGTGCTTTTCTCATTATTTTATACTCATTGTGTTATTATTGTCTTCCCATGGATGAGGAAACTGAGGTTCAAAAATGCTAAATAACTTTTTTATAAGTTGCTGACTTAGGAATGGGGTCTATTTATGGTTTTAGACTCTACTATACCTTACTGAATATATAAAATATGAATGTATTTCATGCCTTATATTCTGCTTCAGCTTGCTCTCACTTACTTCTTATTATTCACCTTATTGAAAAATGCATCTTTGAGAAATAGATAAAAACAGCATTGTTTGTGGTAGAAAGTTTGAGGGACTCAAGAAGTAAGTGTCAAAGTTATCTTGACTGAATCTAGAATGAGTGACCTGTACTATACAGATATTTGCCTTGGAAGAAGTTTCAGTTAAATACTTATTTTTGACCTTCCACATCTAGGTATCTAGAATAGCTTGGAGGATTTTCTTGCTTGCTTTGGTTGTCAAAGAGTCAATAAAATTGACTTCCAGTGTGTTTTTTTCTTCTATTTCAGGAAAAAAAAAAAGAGGAAAGGAAGTAAATTATTTGTGTTTCAAAGATAAGGATTTGCATCCTAGAGCAGATTAAACCTCCAACACTGGTGAACAAAAGGGGTCTCCTCACCTCTGGTGGACCTTGTTTGACAGCCTTATTTCCCAACCTTAGGGCATGGCCTCTTGATGTGACCTGCGGGAAGATGAGGAGTGATGGGAAAGACACAGGCCAGAGGGCAGAGAAATCACACATCAGCCAATCCCAGGATAAGAAGTGAAATGAAGCTTTCTAAGTCCAAGAGTCTGACTTTTCACAGGTCACTGAGCCCAAAATAATTGCAACAAAGAAAATAAGATTCACATTAGGCACAACAAGTATTTTTAATTCGAAAAACCCCACAAAAAATAGTAAAAGAAAAAAGAACCCAGAATCCAGAGTTCTAAGTAGCAACAATTATGTAATTAGATTTTTCCTTTTAGTTTAAAATGTTCATGCATTATATTAAAATAAAACTTTAATGCTTATTTGAGTACTTAAAGTGTTGTCATATTTCATGTCCATCAGTCTATAAAAATAGTTAAAAAGTCAAGATTTTGTAAGACGACTGAGGCAAACTTAGTTTAGAGTGACTCCCTGATTTATTTATTACTTTGAGGAAGCAGTCTAATCAAGTAGGTATTACCCTAATAGAAAGGAATATATACCACTGGAGCATGAAAAGGATAATATTTTTTTTTGTTTTTTTCCAGGATTTATTGCAATAATTAGATTTACCATAATCAATAAAATGTGTGAGCCAGATTTACTGAAGTGTCAATTTCCCATTGCATAATTTCCCCTGGGAACTTTAATTTTTAATTCAAAAAGAAAAGTAGAAGATTTGTCTCACAGATGCCAGTGAATGTGTGAGGTTAAAGAAAACACAAGAGTCCTTGCAGAAATCAAAGTGGGGCTTAGAACAATTCCCTTACCACTCCTTCCCACACCCCTTGGCTGACCATTAATTTTCCAGGTGAATGAGATTTTGAAATGGCCCGGGTACATATCTCTTTGCCTAGATTGCAGAAAGATATATTGACAGTAAGATTTGATGATTTTTACTTCATCATCCCCAACAGTCAAGAGGAGAATACTCAGGGGTTGAAAAAACTATGGGTAGTACTGTGACTGGGTTGGGGAATACTGTGGGTGGGGTATACTATGGGGATTCAGGGGTAGGGAATACTGATTGAACTTACATAATTTGAACAATAAAAGGAAATGAGTCCACAAGTTGGGCTATTGGCATAATTTATAGCTATACATATACCAGTATTTGGAATGGAATATGGGTCCTTCTGGATTTAAAAAATGAGTTTGGAAGCCCTACTAATGAAGATAAAGAAATTTATTAGCAGTAAGCAGATTTTTTGGTAATGGTTATATAATGGATGGATTGATTGCAAAAATATCCCTGATTTTCCACCCTGCCCTGTATCCAAGCTCTTTCTTTGCGGTATGCAGTGGTATCTCCACTCATTGAGAGAGGTGTCTCTTTTTTTACCCTTTAAGTCTGAGTTGACTTTGTGACTTGTTTTGGCCAAAAGAATGCAGGGGAAGTGGTGATGGGCCAATTCCAAGCTTAAGCTTCAAAATACCTTGTGTATTTTGACAAAATAAAGCATTACTATGCAACATTTACTGGGCTTAAGGACCAGGGAGAATTTTAGAGTTGTCAAAACAGGGCCATTAGGACATTTCATTGGAGTGCTCATGGAGTGCTATTTCTAAGAACCACATGCACTTTTCCCCATATACTTCCTGTTCTCACTCAGCTGATATATCATTAGAGCTAGAAGAGATTATAAAGGTGATCTAATCTAATCCAACACCCTCATTTTACAGATTAGGAAATAGATGGAGAACATTTATAAAGTTTCCTTAAGTTCACGTGGAAAGTGTTTTATTTTGTCTGTGTTGGTGCATGTGCACTTTGCACTTGTGTGTGTGTGTGTGTGTGTGTGTGTGTGTGTGTAAAAGTGACATTAAATATGAGATGTTGCTAGATTAAAACAAAACCCTAATTATCTGAGTGTTGCTGATCTAGTTTACATTGGAGGTTGAACATCAGGTGGTATCTTATCTGGAATGTGTCACGTCTTAGGTATTGAGTCCAGCTTCCTTCTTTGGCAGAAATTGAAATGGAGAAGTATTTGCAAGGACATCCTGGTTGCTAATGTCATGACCCCATTATGCTAATGAGTAGAAGAGTCCAGCCTATAGATTGTCCATTCACAGAAGATATGAGTCCAGCAGCTTGTTTCCATCCATTTCCACTGGGATAAATTATTTTTTATTTCTAATTCTGTTTCCCATTTCCTTTTCCATGGGGAATAAGATCAACAGTTTCCTGATCACTAGGGGGACAACTCTTCAGAAAATAAAACCTTTTTAGTTTCCTTTGAATATTCCCTTCTCCAAGTTAAAAAGGACAGGTTGGGCATATTATTTTTTTTCTTTAAAGTCACATTCTTGGTAGCATCTATCTAATGTTGAACTGGGTGGGAATAGCATGAAATGGTTAAGAATCTGACTTACAGGGACGCCTGGGTGGCTCAGTTAGTTAAGCGGCTGCCTTTGGCTCAGGTCATGATCCCAGCGTCCTGGGATCGAGTCCCACATCGGGCGCCTTGCTCATCAGGGAGCCTGCTTCTCCCTCTGCCTCTGCCTGCCATTCTGTCTGCCTGTGCTTGCTCTCTCTCCCTCTCTCTCTCTGACAAATAAATAAATAAAATCTTTAAAAAAAAAAAAAGAATCTGACTTACACAAAGTATACTCAAAAGACTATTTCATAATTCCCATAAGTGCCTTCTAATATGCTTTTTCTCTTTAAAGAACAGAAACATGGCTAACATACATTTCATTTATAGAAATATCTTTTCGTTTTCTACCTAAAAGATAGGTAGATGAATTTGAGATGTCACTGAGGTTTGTGTCTAGAAATTCTTCCTCTCTTCCTTTCCCTAATACTACACCTCTTATTTATGTAAAAATGAAAACTTATAAGCTCTTAATGCTTGCCATCAATTCAGACTCAATTTAAAAGTCATTTTAAATTTAATTCTTTGTGCAGATAGTATTTTAACCACAGCAGAAAATTACAAACAGAACAATTACCATTGTAATAAATACATTGATTCATTTTTTTCCCATGTCCTGGACTAAAGGCATGCATAATTTTGTCTAGCTCTAATCATGTTTTCATTTGAAAATCCAATAGGGGAAGGGGTGTTTTCCCATTCTGGTGTTTGTGAAATGGGGATCTCAAGCTTGTTACATCCTAACATCCTCACCTGAGGAAGAGTGAGGTTCTTTCTTCCGTATTCCTTCTTTCGCTGTGGAGGCTCAAGGCTCTACTATTGGGTACAGGCTAAGTGGCAAGCTGGCCTCTGTCAAAGGAGTTGTCGCTTGCCATTCATGAAAAGTTCAGCAAGACTAGGTGCTGGTGAGAAGCACCACTCAGAAGTTTGCTGGAGTACAGACCATGGATCTATGAACCCTGACTCAGCTCTCTTGTAAATCCTAGAATCTTTTTTTTTAAACTTTTTAAAATTAATTATTTTTATTAAAATATAATGTATTATTTGCCCCAGGGGTACAGGTCTGTGAATCATCAGGCTTACACCCTTCACAGAACTCATCATATTACATACCCTCCCCAATGTCCATAACCCAACCACCCTCTCCACAGGCCCTCTCCCCCCAGCAACCCTCAGTTTGTTTTGTGAGATTAAGAGTCTCTTATGGTTTATCTCCTTCCTGATCTCATCTTGTTTCATTTTTTCCTTCTCTACCCCCCAACCCCCCTCCCACGTTGCCTTTCAAATTCCTCATATCAGGGAGATCATATGATAATTGTCTTTCTCTGATTGACTTATTTCGCTCAGCATAATACCCACTAGTTCCATCCACATCGTTGCAAATGGCAAGATTTAATTTCTTTTGATGACTTCATAGTATTCCATTGTGTGTGTATGTGTGTGTGTGTGTGTGTGTGTGTGTATGTGTGTATGTATCACACACCTTCTTTATCCATTCATCTGTTGATGGACACCTAGGTTCTTTCTATAGTTTGGCTGTTGTGGACATTGCTGTTATAAACATTCAGGTGCATGTGCCTCTTTGGATCACTACATTTGTATCTTTAGGGTAAATACCCAGTAGTACGATTTCTGGGTCATAGGGTAGCTCTATTTTCAACTTGTTGAGGAACCTCCATGCTGTTTCGCAGAGTGGCTGCACCAGCTTGCATTCCCACCAAGAGTGTAGGAGGGTTCCCCTTTCTCTGCATCCTCTCCAACATTTGTTGTTTCCTGACTTGTTAATTTTAGCCATTTTGACTGGTGTGAGGTATTATCTCATTGTGGTTTTGATTTGTATTTCCCTGATGCCGAGTGATATGGAGCACTTTTTCATGTGTCTGTTGGCCATCTGGATGTCTTCTTTGCGCAAATGTCTGTTCATGTCTTCTGTTCATTTCTTGATTGGATTATTTGTTGTTTGGGTGTTAAGTTTGATAAGCTTTTTATAGATTTTGGATACTAGCCCTTTATCTGATATGTCATTTGTAATATCTTCTCCCATTCTGTCAGTTGTCTTTTGGTTTTGTTGACTGTTTCCTTTCTGTACAAAAGCTTTTGATCTTGATGAACTCACAGTAGTTCATTTTTGCCCTTGCTTCCCTTGCCTCTGGCAATGTTTCTAGGAAGAAGTTGCTGCAGCTGAGGTCAAAGGATTTTGATGGATTCCTGTCTCACATTGAGGTCTTTCATCCATTTTGAGTCTATTTTTGTGTGTGGTGTAAGGAAATGGTCCAATTTCATTTTTCT
This sequence comes from Enhydra lutris kenyoni, assembly GCF_002288905.1. Taxonomy (NCBI): domain Eukaryota; kingdom Metazoa; phylum Chordata; class Mammalia; order Carnivora; family Mustelidae; genus Enhydra; species Enhydra lutris. Next base: position 32,521,302 of record NW_019154090.1, read on the forward strand.
GCATGTGGCTGTCCAATTTTCTCAACACCATTTGTTGAAGAAACTGTTTTTTTTTTCCCCCCATTGGACATTCTTTCCTGCTTTGTCGAAGATTAGTTGACCATAGAATTGAGGGTCTATTCCAAGCTCTCTATTCTGTTCCATTGATCTGTGTGTCTGCTTCTGTGCCAATACCATACTGTCTTGATGATGACAGCTTTGTAATAGAGCTTGAAGTCTGGAATTGTGATGCCACCAACTTTGTCTTTCTTTTTCAATATTCCTCTGGTTATTCGAGGTCTTTTCTGGTTCCATATAAATTTTAGGATTATTTGTTCCATTTCTTTGAAAAAAATGGATGGGATTTTGATAGGGATTGCATTAAATGTGTAGATTGCTTTAGGTAGCATGGACATTTTCACAATATTTGTTCTTCCAATCCATGAGCATGGAACGTTTTTCCATTTCTTTGTGTCTTCCTCAATTTCTTTCACGAGTGCTTTATAGTTTTCTAAGTACAGATTTTTTGTCTATTTGGTTAGGTTTATTCCTAGGTATCTTATGGTTTTGGGTGCAGTCATAAATGGGATTGACTCCTTAATATCTCTTTCTTCTCTCTTGCTGTTGGTGTATAGAAATGCAACTGATTTCTGTGCATTGATTTTATATCCTGACACATTACTGAATTTCTGTATGAATTCTAGCAGTTTTGGAGTGGAGTCTTTTGGGTTTTCCACATAAAGTATCATATCTGCCAAGAGTGAGAGTTGAATTCTTCTTTGCCGATTGGGATGTCTTTATTTCTTTTTGTTGTCTGATTGCTGAGGCTAGGACTTCTAGTACTATGCTGAATAGCTGTGGTGATAGTGAACATCCCTGCTGTATTCCTGACCTTAGGGGGAAAAGCTCTCAGTTTTTCCCCAATGAGAATGATACTCACTGTGAGTTTTTCATAGATGGCTTTGATGATATTGAGGTATGTACCCTCTATTCCTACACTTTGAAGAGTTTTGATTAAGAAAGGATGCTGTACTTTGTCAAAAATTTTTTTGCATCTATTGAGAGTATCGTATGGTTCTTTTTCTTATTATTAATGTCTTGTATCACATTGATTGATTGGTGGATGTTGAACCAACCTTGTGGCCCACTTGGTCATGGTGAATAATCCCACTTAGTCTTAGTGAATAATTCTTTCAATGTACTGTTTGATCCTATTGGCTAGTATTTTGGTGAGAATTTTCACATCCGTGTTCATCAGGGATATTGGTCTATAATTCTTTTTGGTGGGGTCTTTGTCTGGTTTTGGGATCAAGGTAATGATGGCCTCATAAAATGAGTTTGGAAGTTTTCCTTCCATTTCTATTTTTTGGAACAGTTTCAGGAGAATAGGTATTAATTCTTCTTTAAATGTTTGGTAGAATTCCCCTGGGAAGCCGTCTGGCCCTGGGCTCTTGTTTATTGGGAGATTTTTGATGATTACTTCAATCGCCTTACTGGTTATGGGTCTGTTCAGGTTTTCTATTTCTTCCTGGTTCAGTTTTGGTAATTTATACATCTCTAGGAATGCATCCATTTCTTCCAGATTGTCAAATTTGCTGGCGTATAGTTACTCATAATATGTTCTTATAACTGTTTGTATTTCTTTGCTGTTGGTTGTGATCTCTCCACTTTCATTCGTGATTTTATTTATTTGGGTCCTTTCTCTTTTCTTTTTGATAAGTCTGGCCAAGGGTTTATCAATCTTATTAATTCTTTCAAAGAAAAAGCTCCTAGTTTCATTGATCTGTTCTACTTTTTTTTTTTTTTTTTTTTTTTGGTTTCTATTTCCTTGATTTCTGCTCTGATGTTTATTATTTCTCTTTCCCTGCTGGATTTAAGCTTTCTTTGCTATTCTTTCTCCAGCTCCTTTAGCTGTAGCTGTAGAGTTAGGTTGTGTACTTGAGACCTTTCTTGTTTCTTGAGAAAGGCTTTTATGGCTATATACTTTCCTCTCAGGATGACCTTTGCTGTGTCCCACAGATTTTGAACCGTTGTGTTTTCATTATCATTTGTTTCCATGAATTTTTTCAATTCTTCTTTAATTTCCTGGTTGACCCATTCATTCTTTAGTAGGATGCTCTTTAACCTCCATGTATTTGAGTTCTTTCCAACTTTCCTCTTGTGACTGAGTTTTAGCTTCAGAGCATTGTGGTCTGAAAATATGCTGGGAATGATCCCAATATTTTGGTACTGGTTGAGACCTGATTTGTGACCTAGGATGTGATCTATTCTGGATAATGTCCATGTGCACTAGAGAAGAATGTGTATTCTGTTGCTTTGGGATGGAATGTTCTGAATATATCTGTGATGTCCATCTGATCCAGTGTGTCATTTAAGGCCTCTATTTTCTTGTTGATCTTTTGTTTGGATGAACTGTCCATTTCAGTGAGGAGGTGTTAAAGTCCCTTACTATTGTATTATTATTGTATTATTGTATGATTGTATTATTGTATTACAATATTATTATTGTCAATGTGTTTCTTTGATTTTGTTATTAATGGTTTATATAGTTGGCTGCTCCCATGTTAAGGGCATAGATATTTATTAGATCTTCTTGTTGGACAGACCCTTTAAGTATGATATAGTGTCCTTCGTCATCTCTTATTACAGTCTTTGGCTTAAAATCTAATTTATCTGATATAAGGATTGCCTCCCCAGCTTTCTTTTGATGTCCATTAATATGATAAATTGTTTTCCACCCCCTTGCTTTAAATCTGGAGGTGTCTTGGGTCTAAAATGAGTTTCTTGTAGACAATATATTGATGGTTTGTTTTTTTATCCATTCTGATATCCTGTGTATTTTGATTGGGGCATTTAGCCCATTTACATTCAGGGTAACTATTGAAAGATATGAATTTAGTGCCATTGTATTGCCTGTAAGGTGACTGTTACTGTATATTGTCTCTGTTCCTTTCTGGTCTATTATTTTTAGGCTCTCTCTTTGCTTAGAGGACCACTTTCAATATTTCCTGTAAGGCTGGTTTGGTGTTTGCAAATTCTTTTAATTTTTGTTTGTCCTGGAAGCTTTTTATCTCTTCTATTTTCAATGATAGCCTAGCTGGTTATAATATTCTTGGCTGCATATTTTTCTCATTTAGTGCTCTGAATATATCATGCCAGTTCTTTCTGGCCCGCCAGGTCTCTGTGGATAAGTCTATTGCCAATCTAATATTTCTACCATTGTATGTTACAGACTTCTTGTCCCAAGCTGCTTTCAGGATTTTCTCTTTGTCAGTAAGACTTGCAAGTTTTACTATTAGATGATGGGGTGTGGACCTATTTTTATTGATTTTGAGGGGGTTTCTCTGTGCCTCCTGGATTTTTATGCTTGTTCCCTTTGCCATATTAGAGAAATTCTCTACTATAATTTGCTCCAGTGTATCTTCTGTCCCTCTCTCTCTCTTTCTTCTTCTTGTGGAATCCCAATTATTCTAATATTGTTTCGTCTTATGGTATCACTTATCTCTCGAATTCTCCCCTTGTGGTCCAGTATTTATTTGTCTCTCTTTTGCGCAGCTTCTTTATTCTCCATCATTTGGTCTTCTATATCACTGATTCTCTCTTCTGCCTCATTTATCCTAGCAGTAAGAGCCTCCATTTTTGATTGCACCTCATTAATAGCTTTTTTTATTTCAACTTGGTTAGATTTTAGTTCTTTTATTTCTCCAGAAAGGGATTTTATCTCTCCAGAGAGGGTTTCTCTAATATCTTCCATGCCTTTTTTGAACCCAGCTAGCACCTTTGAGAATTGTCATTCTGAACTCTAGTTCTGACATATTCCCAATGTCCCTATTGATTAGTTCTCTAGCCATTGGTACTGCCTCTTGTTGTTGGGTTTCTTTTTCTTTTCTTTCTTTTTTTTTTTTTTTTTTTGGTGAGTTTTTCTGCCTTGTCATTTTATCCAGATAAGAATATATGAACAGGAGAATAAAATACTAAAACAGCGGCAAAGACCCCAGAAAAATGTATGCTAACCAAATTAGAAGAGATCCAAAAATGGGAGGAGAAGAAAGGGGGAAATAAGAAAGTAAAAAAAATATATATATATATGTATATATACGTGTGTGTGTGTGTGTGTGTGTGTTTAGACTGGTGAATAGAACAGAGCCACCCACTTCATTTTGGGTGTATTTTTGTCTTTTAGAAGAAACTACCTCTCAAAATTTTAAAGAAAGAAAAACATATATATACATATATATATAAATAAGGATAAACATGATGAAGGGATGGAATATGACTGTAAAGATGAAATTTTAAAAAAAATCTAAAAAAGGAATTGATTCGATAAGTTGGTTGGAAAAAGAAAAAAAAAAAAAGAGGAGGGAATGTGCTCTGGCTGGAGACTAAAACAAAGCCATGTGCTAGATTAGGATATATCTTGATTAGAAGAAATTGTATCCCAAAATTGTTTAGGAAAAAAAACCTGTATGTATATAAACAAAATAAGGTTAAATACAATGAAGGAATAAAATATGACTATAACAGTGAAGGTTTAAAAAGATTTTTTTGAGAAAGGTTTTGTTTAGATAAACTAGTTAAAAAAACATTAACAGAAGAAAGAGGAAAAGTTAAAAAAAAAAGAAAAAAATAAAATTAAGAAAAGTTAACTTTGCAAGACTAAAGGATCATAGGATAAAAGCCATGAATGCTGTGTGTTGTTTTCCCCTAGCTCTGGAGTTCCTCTAGTCTCCTTGATAGATGAGGTTGGTCTTGTCTGGATGTTCTTGCTAATCTTCTGTGGGAGGAGTCTGTGGCAGTGATTCTCAAATGTCTTTGCCCGAGGCGTAATAAAATGTAACTATTTTTTCCCAATACAAAGCATTTGATCAATAAAAGAAAAGTTCTCCCTGATAATGTTAAAAAATAATTATCTCAAGTACTCTCCAAAAATCAGAATTCTAAAATGCAGAATTTTAGGAATAACATTGTCTCATATGGACCCTTGTTGCCCAAAGTGTGTTTTTTGTACCAACAACATTGTCCTCACCTTGGATCTTGTTAAAAATGCAGAATCTCAGGGTTTACTGCAGCCCTTTTGAACAAGCATTAGCATTTTAACAGGATTTTAACCTTGGTATTTGTGCATATCCAACTGTGAGGTGCCCTGGACCAGAGCATCCCTAGTAGACAACACTTGCCCTGATGCTGATTCTCTCACTGTCTCTCAGAGGGATATGCTGATGGATCCTTGATGAAAACCACTTTATGAATTTTTTTGGTGTGGCTTAATTCAGGGGTAGATGTCAAAGATTATCCATTCACATGAATGGTCTGCCTGTCCCTTCAGATAATCTCCACAAATGTAGCTTCTTACAAGATTTTTTATATTGCACAAAAGTGACTTTCCACTTGTATTTTCCGTCAAGGGCCTAGATTGTAGATTCTGTCAAGGGCCTAGACTTTTTGGGGTCCTGAACATAATGGAGTACCTGACAGGGACAGAAGACCTTCCCTCTCCCATCACAGAGGTAGACATGGGCAAGATTCTTTTTCTCAGAGAAGTGTTTTGCAAACTCTGGGTGGGGAACAATGGATGGTTCATAAAATTAATATTGTGGGTCATAATTAGTATGCAAAACTAAAACATAGTAACTGATAATGGAAATAAATGGAATGGAGTAGAAAATATAAGAGTATCACTGGTTGTCAGGGGGAATTTTACTTTGTTAAACTTACGTTTCAGTTATACATATACATGTATGCATGTACCCTGACCCAGTCCCAATGCAGTGTCTTTTTTTGCATTGGCCATCAATCAAAAGTTTGATTACTGTCTTAGTCTATATCTTTGAATATAATCTTATGGAAATACATGTAAGGGAGGTTTACTTTCTACAAAATGTCAAGAGGAAGTGTCTTAGTTTCCAATAATCATAAGCTATATTTTATATTTAATATTTGAGATGAAAATCCGTAATATTATGTGTTATGATTTGTACACAAAAACCAATATTCATAATTTATGTAAAGATCATAAAAAGAAATCCACTATTAGCACAAAGTTTCCTCAGGCACATGGGTTTAGTTTTTGGAAATAATGGGATTTTCAGTATGCCATAGAGTTTTGGAAATGTTGGTACTCATGATTTGTGAATTGCAATAACCATCCATTATTTGGACATTCCTCTGACACAAGCATTGTGTCTAATTTATAAGAAGAAAGTCAGACCTAAGACTTCACCCATAAAACTTACGGGGCATGAAATCTCTCCTACAAATAACAATTTATTAATTGCATGTTAAAAGATTAGAAATATAGTTATTTGATTTACCATCACATTCTTATGGGTTTGCCACATTTAATATCAAGGAGTATTTTGGTTTTTTCCAAAGCAGATTTTGAAGAAAACAGTACAGAGAATTCTCCTTTACCATGGTCAAGTTCTTCCTCATAAAAATAAGGTGAAATAATTGTGCCTATGGCTTTGAATTAGTGTACCATAATATTATAAGATGTGCAATTTATTTAGATTTTCATTCTGTTTTCCTTAGAAGAGCAATTTTACAGAAATATTCATAGGCCAAAACCCTTATGGTATTGTGTTTATAACTAGGAAATTGTGCATAAAAATAGTAATATACTAGATATTATCAGAATCAGTTATGTCTGAATTACAAGAATTAAGATTCACTGGCTGTTCCTTAAGCTATAATATTTGTAGTGGTCATTTACTTTCATTTTTCTAAAAGCTCGTTCCTTTCATTTTTGTAAACATTCTCTTTTAATATATTTTGTTATCTCTTTATACATATCTAAAATCATTCCTAAAATGATTTGTACATACATTCAGTTGGTCAAAATCAGTAAAGATGTTTTATACAGTTGTTTTTTTTAACAGTTAGTAACTTCAAAACAGCTTCTAGAAGATACATAGATAATACAATCAGTCAAGTGTTTTTTTAATTGTATGTATCAAGGTAACATCAGAGAGATTTCTAATGGAATATGTAGAAAAATGAGGTTAAAAAAATTTCATTCATATTGCTGGTTAAATGCTACCAGAATTGACCTTCCCTATGGCACATGGGAAGGAACACTTTGGCTGAACTACTAATGAGCCAGAAACACAACCAGTTAAGAGTTGAACACTAAAAGAATTTGATTTGGGAGCAAAAGTGTAATTGCACACTTCAAAATAGAGATCATCTGATACTTAATAAAACACATAATTTAGAACTTTAGCATCTAGGCAAGGAAAACACAAACACTTCTGTCCCCTGGCAAGGCAAAGAAAGTTAAGGTACTACACAACTCTGAAGTCAGAGGCCTAAAATAGCCTGCTGTAATCCTTTCTGGTAGAGTTGCAAATAAATTATATTTACAATATTCGAAGAAAGATTGCTTTTCTGATTAGAAGTGAAAGGAGTGTTATGCAATAAGTATGAAGAGTTGATTCTTGAAGATAAATGCCAGTTGTTTTTAAATGTAGGGTGTGGGGGGGTGCACGCACACACGTGCACACATTACACATGACCACATGGTTTTCTGGGTTTCTTCTAAAGAGAAGTTTAATTTTTTTTAAGTGTCTAAGTTAAATTTGGACTCCTGTACTTCATGGAGCTATGGAGACATAATTGCGCTTGCGCCATGATGGGTAATTTTCAGGTTTAAGTCTCCTTTGAGTGTTTGGATGGTTTGGTGATTATAATTGCCGCTCACAGCTGAAAGGTTGAAAAGTTCCAATGAACAATTCATTCATTGTCTTGTTCACATCTGGGTTAATGTTTCCTTCTTGGAGAACTCTGTACTGTACCACTCTGTTCTTTGGTTCTTGCCACAAGATAGCAATGCCAATTTCCCTGTGTTTACTTGGAAGCTCTTAAGGCTGATGTATCGGTGCTAGCCACAAATTAATGGAATTCTTTCCAGCTGCAGTGCTTTCAGATATTCAAACAATAAGCCAAAAACACTGAGCTACTTTGGCTCTTTTTCTCTTAACTACGTGCCATTCTCAGAGATGATGTAAAAACACAATTACTAGTTGAAATAACCATAGCATTTAAGATATTTCAAAGAAATAGATAAAAGAGAAAACATTGGATTAAAAAAAAGTGGTTTTGGTTTTTGCTTGTAATCTGAAGCCAGATGACATATCATCTCAGAAGAAGGAGCATTGAAAAAGGAAAAATATAAGGTTCAAATTGAATAGAATGGTACAGAGGTCAAGATCTGAAGTTGGGAGCCCAGTTTCCTTTTTGGATTTGTTTCTGGCCTGTTTTGTTAGAGTTAGCAATACTGTTTCAGCTCTGCTATGATTTTAACCTTTCTACCCAGAGAAAAGGACTCTGGGTAGAGGAGATGCTTTGGCAGGCTACCAGTTCATCTTGACATGGAGGTGGATTCTGATGCCAGATCACCTGGTTAATCTGAGAACAGAACATCTGGCGAATTCAGCCATTTTGTTTAAATTTAAGAGAATCAGACAACTGAGGAAGTCTGGATGTTATAGCCCTAAATTGAGAGAACAAGTAGACTGATAAGGCTGAACAGATAGACTTTTCTTTGGAATGATAATATTGGAAACCCTGTTCTTAAAGTTCCTGTTGACTCACTCTGTACCTTTTGCTTAATTGGCAATCTCAACATATTTATTGGATTATGTTGATCCTAAGATTAATTTAAATATCAGCTCATTTTCTTTGAATAAGTCAAAATCTTTTTTTTTTTATTTTAATTTTGGAGAAGTCTAATTCAGTGATTATGACTTTGGCCCCTACAATTTACTTCCAGAATTGTCTTAGGAGACATGTTAAGTATTCATGCTAGGGGCCTCCTTGAATGGATTCAGATTCAGTCACTTGGGGCGAGGCTTGAGTATGGGTATTATTAAATAGCATCTCAAATGATTCTTATGTCCAGCAAAAATTAGAAACTATTGCTCTAAAGAGAATGAGAAACAAGTGAAATACAGAAGTAATTAAAAAGCCATTCAAAGAAAGGGCTTTAAATTCTTTGCCTGTTTGGGTGTGTGCTTTATTGTAAAATAAACCTCTTCAGGCTCTTTTTACATATTTCCCTCAAAAGTCCTCTTTCTGTCAAGGAATATTTGTTAAGATTTATGTGCAAATGTACCTGGCAAATGATTTTTCCTATAGGAATTGAAATATAAAACTTTATTAGAAGTTGAAAATATTGAGAAAATACAAATCAAATGAAAACTACAGTATCACCTCACACTTGTCAGAATGGCTAAAATCAACAACACAAGGAACAAGTATTGATAAGGACGGGGAGAAAAAGGGACTTTCATACAGTCTTAGTGAAAACACAAACTGGTCCATCCACTGTAGAAAACAGTATGGAGTTTCCTCAAAAAATAAAAAATAGAACTACCCTACAATCCAGCAACTGCACTAGTGGGTATTTATCCAAAATACAAAAACACTAATTCAAAGGGAGACATGCAATTCCCATGTTTGTTGCAGCATTTTTTATAATAGCCAAACAATGGAAGTAGTCCAATTGTCCATCTATAGATGAATGGATACAGAAGAGGGGTGTGTGTGTGTGTATACATATATATACACATGCATATATACACGTATATATTTATATATATATTTATATTTATAACAGAATATTACTGAGCCATAAAAACAAATGAAATCTTGCCATTTGCAATGACTTGGATGGAGCTAAAGACTCTAATGCTAAGCAAAATTGTCAGAGAAGGACAAATACCATATGATATCATTCATATGTGGAATTTAAGAAATAACAAGCAAAGGGGAAAAAAAAAGGAGACCAAGAAAGAGACTCTTAACAATGGAGAATAAACTGATGGTTACCAGAGGTGAATGGGGGGGGTGGGGGTGGGCAAATAGGGGATGGAGATTAAAGAGTATACTGACCATGATGGAAAAAATAAAATGACAAAGAGATTTTAAAAAGAACTTGAAAATGCAAAATATGTAGACAAACGTTTTAGAAGAGCAGGAAGAATAGAGTATACATGAGTTTCTCTAAATTCACCAACTTCAACAAATTGCAGAGCTTAGTGCTTTGTACGTCTGTGAGTGGGCATAGGGAATGGGACAAAAATACAAAATAATAATATGCTTCAGGTACTACAGTGAAGGAAATGACAAATCTTTTGCAAAAAAAAATATATAACAAAATAATGAGACAAATCAAATATAAATGGTCTAGAATTAAAAGGATTTGTGTCAAAATTTTTATAGCATAATTTCAACTTTGCCTTTGAGATCATATTCTTTCCATTAATGTCATTGATTGGGAAAAGAAGCAAAATATCATATTCTTTCCATTAATGTCATTGATTGGGAAAAGAAGCAAAATAT
>NW_019154090.1:32531631-32679502 GCF_002288905.1 Enhydra lutris kenyoni
GCTTGAGTTTATGAAAAACTAGATGCCTGAAAAGCTCCAGTTTATGTATTAACAGAAAAAAATAATCACCTATAAAAGCTCTAGGAATAGAAAGAAAAAAACTAGTGAGTACATGCAAAGTGTGGATGAATAGGACAGTTGATGGAAAATATAACAATCTTGAAATTTGATGATATCTAGCAATCTGGTCTGGTCTAAAATATCTGCCTGGCAGAAATTCTTCTCTCAAGTTTGAATTTGATGAACTCACATGGTTATAAATCAAGTCCAGAAATGGAAAACAGTAAATGGACCATATCTTCCCAATGGTTTTGAAAAACTCTATCCTGCCTTTCCCAAGAAGAAATGTCTTATTATGATAGACCTGTCATTTTCAAATATGAGTATATAACGTTACTCAAATCAGCAGTCTTTTCAGTAGCTACCTAACATTTTCAATGTTAAATCAAACATTTAATTAAGGACCACAAGGAAGTGAACACTTGATTTACAACTCTTTCCTCAATAGTGTAAATCTAAGATGCTTCACATCTACTTAGTAAAACATGCTATTTTTTTCCTTCATTGGTACTTCCTGTATTAGAAAATGCATTGATTTTGGTAAAAATTTTGATAGTAAGAATTTCATAAGTAGTTCAAGTCTTCCTTGGTCCCTCAGTCTTACTAAAGTTTTTGAAAAATAATGGGAATTCCTTTCTATACCCTTAACTGCTCATTATTTCTATAAAAATTTCCCTTCTACCAGGAAGACACAGTCTCACTTCCCTTTCTTCTCCTGGCAAGCTTCCACACATCCTTCTAGGTTTAGCTCTAATAGAGATCTGCTTTGTAAGGTTTCCATAGGACTGGCCTATTCCAGAGAGTGTTTCTTTGTATTTGGTATATAGCAAATATTGTGAACCAAATTACATTATATTTTAATTATTTGTTTATGTTATTGGCAACCTTAATTTTTATGTTTTAGTTCTAATCAAACTATAATTCAAGTTTTCTTTTTCTTTAGTCATATTTTTAAATTTATTTTTAAAGTAGTCTCTGTCCATTGTAGACAAAATAGAAGCCAAACAGAAATAAGAAGAAAAATATCACCCGTAATCATACTAACCAGAGATAGCTATTTATTACTGTTGGTCTTTTCCTTCCAGAAATCCATCTGATACTATTGAATTTAAGTTCTTTTCAGTTATTTTCTCTCTTCTTTTAAATGTTTTTAAAGATCTTATTTTTAAATAGAGATTACTCTTGAGAATAATCTTGAGATCAAGAGTTTCATGTTCCTCTGGTTGAGCTAGCCAGGCACCCAGGTATCTGCTCTTTTAAACAGTATTTGTTCAATATCCCTGTATGTACACCTGGGTATATTTATCCAGTTATTTTGTTAACCGAATGTTGAGGTGAAAAGTTATATTAAATGAAAAGTCCTTTATAAAAACATTCTGATTTATGTTCCAAACTATCATCCAGAAAAGTTATTCCAATTTAACTCTCCCTTTATTGTATTAAAGTTCCTCATATGCTATGAAGATACTGTTTATGTTTCTGTCTTATCTGAATGATAGAGAAACTTTTTTATTAATTTTGCATTTCAAGTATCTATGGTATTGTTTTGCCTAGTAGGCTTTCAAAGTTTGTCAGAAGGATGGATAAACAGAAGAATAAATGGAAAGAAGAAATGTGAATTTATTTTACTGTCCAAGCAGTGTACCTGATCTCAGATTTTCAAATCAGAGGGTACTTAGAAAACAATGTTTTAGAAAGAATGATTTGCTGGCTCTGTTTCTTCATCTCTTTCTTCTTTACCTTGTGATTGCCTCTTTGATCCACAGCATACTTTTCTCTTTGATTTGGGTCTCAGCCCCGGCTTTGTCCAATGTCATGTAGGTGGTAATAGCAATGCACCATTTCTAGCCTTGGCCTTAAGGCTCATGAGTTTTTACTTGCCTTGTTATGTATCCTTCACTGTCATGAGAAGCACATCCAAGCCATGGCTATCCCTTTAGCCTGAGCTGCAGAATAAAACAGGAACAAAATTTGAGCAAGCTGGACTTTCACCCTACAGCTGAATCGCCTCATCTGACCTGTCCCATAAAGCAGAATCTCCTCGGATACTGTAGGCTAAAAGCACTTCTGCCCCAGCTGAGCCCAGCCTAGATTAGCCCAGCCCCAGCTGTGTGAGCTGTAATAAATTATTGTTCTTTAACTACTGAGCTTGGGGTGGCTTGTTACACAGTACTGTAGTTTTCCTGATGCAGTTCCCCCATGGCTACAGAAGTCTCTCAAATCTGTTTCCCTTTTGAGTTACCCAACTATGAAAAAATGAAGCAGACATCAGTGGTAACATTTTCAGCTCTGTCATTTGGATTCATGGACTCGTGACATCATTCAGATGTCAAGATTCACGGACTGCAGTGAAAAGAGCAGTGAAGTTCTTGAAAGACATAGGTTCGAGTCCTGCCTCCATTCATTGCAGTTGCGTGATGCATTTCACTTAATGTGTCTGAATTTTAGTTTCTTCTTCTTTGTAGTGAAGATCTATCTCATGGTGCTATAGTGAAAATCAAAATACAGTTATACACAAAAAAAGCATTCTCAGATGCTTGTCAGTTAATTTAAATATGCTTTTTTTTGAAATTTGATATTTAGTGCATTTACGCATTTGCATAATAGGTTAAATAATTTCTCACTCACTCGGTTTATTTTTTTAGGATTGTTCTCTAACTCTGTTAGGCATTTCCTTGGTTTCATCCTAGAATATTCATCAACTAAAATATTGGTCAAATGTCAAATATTGGCTATCTTTGGCTATTTAGTGACAAAGCCTAAATAATATAAAAGACAGTAAGTTATTGTGATTCTTGCTTTGTATACTGATGAGAAGCATGAATTGCTGGTGTAAAAGTTCCTTAAGGGGTGCCTGGATGGTGCTGTTGGTTAAGCATCCAACTCTTGGTTTTGGCTAAGGGTTGTGTGATGGAGCCCTATATCAGGTTGTGTGCTCACTGCAGAGTCTGCTTGATATTTTCTCTCCTTCTCCCTCTATCCCTCCTGCTCGTACTTTTCCCCTCCCTCTCTCTAAAATAAATAATAAAAGATAAAATAATAAAAAATGAAAAATTCTTTGTGTTGAATGTTCTTAAAGTTTTCAAAAAATACAACCACTTTAAGAGACATCTGCAAAAAAAATTTTTTTTTAATTTCATTTTCCATAAAATCCTGCAATTTAAAACATATTTATTTATTATTTGAGAGAAAGAATGGATGATAGCACATGAGTGGAGACAGGGGGAGAGAGAGAATCTCAAGCAGGCTCCCTGCTGAGCACAGAGCCCTATGTGGGACTCAATTCTATGACCTTAAGATCATGAACTGAGCCAAAACCAAGAGTTGGAGCTTAACTGATGAGCTACCCAGGTGCCCCAAATCCTGCAATTTTAAAAGAAAATAGTTAGAAATAGATAAGTTGAGCAAGAAAAATCTTAAAGTCAAAATATGGCTTAAAAATAAAAGAATGCATTTTTAAAAATTTAAATGGAGTTGGGTGTGGTGCATAAACAATAAATTTTGGAACACTGAAAAGAAATAAGATAAAGTGGGGTGCCTGGGTGGCTCAGTGGGTTAAGCCTCTGCCTTCGGCTCAGGTCATGATCTCAGGGTCCTGGGATGGAGCCCCACGTTGGGCTCTCTGCTCAGCAGGGAGCCTGCTTCCTCCTCTGTCTGCCTGCCTCTCTGTGTACTTGTGATCTCTCTCTTTCTGTGTCAAATAAATAAATAAAATCTTTTAAAAAATTTAAAAAAGAAATGATAAAGTAAAATGTAAAAAAAATTTTAAATGTCTAAGAGATGTTAATTTATAGATGAATTGGTATTACGGAAAGTGATTTAAAAAAAAAACAGCCTAGAGTGAGGGTGAAGTGCTTTAGACTCAAGTCTCTGTAGCTGTGGTAATTCCATAGGCCAGAGAATAGGAGGAACTTGTGCTCAGGGATCAATAAATAGCCCAACAGGGTTTGAGCATAGAGATTGGGTTGGAGCAAGACAGAAAGTAAAATTATAGAAATAGTTAAGGGTTTGGAATTTATCCTGAGAGGACTGGGGGCCTCCTCTGAAGAGGTTTAAACAGATGAGAGGCAGAGACCATTCTAGCTGTGGTATGAAGTATGGACTAGAGAAGCGCTGTGTGCAAGCTTTCATAATTGTTCATGTCACAGGTGATGGTATTATGAGGAAGCAAGTGGTTCAGAGGAATCCATTCAGGCTGAAAGGGGACCTCTACTGACTGTCTATGAAATCTATCAAGAAAAAAAGACCTTATCCAAAAGAGGACCTCAGCTAGTATAGGGAGTGGGACACCACCTCCAAGGAAATGGGGCAGAGGAGAGCTAGATTGGATAATCAGTGTCCTCATAGAGTTGCAGAGGAGAATCCAGAACCAGAGTAGAGACCCTCCCCACTCCATCAAAGTTTGAATGCAGAGAAAAGGCTGTGTCAGGTTGTGCCCACTGGTAGGGAAAGGGCCTCTTGGTATACCAAGAAGACTATGGAGTCTTCTTGGCTTTAGAGAGAAATGCTGATTAAAACAGGTTGTAGTCTTTGAGGCTCAGGCTAGAACAGGCAGGCATGACAGCTGTGTGACTGGTCTTCCCCATCTTCTGTGTAAGAGTCTTTCTAAGGCAGCAGGTTTTTTCCATGCTTCTGGCAGCATACTGGGATAGGCATTACTGTGTGGCTGTTAGGTTTAGAGAGAGATGGTTTATGGTACAACCAAGAACTACCCATACTGAAGGAATAATCATTTCCATTGTAACACAACTCCTTTATAATTTGAAAATATTATTCTTCCTCTCTTCTTCACATTGCATTTTTAGTTCTCTGTATTTTCTTTACTGAGTTTCAATTGAGAGATTTAATAGTAGACCACATTTTCCAAAAATCTGATTCAAATTCTGGCTCATGCAGGCAATTGAATGATTTTGAATCCAATAATTTTCATCCAGCTATGAAGTTCATGGTATAGTCTTACATTCAACAAATTATTCCTTGGATTTGAATCATTGTAAGTGTTCTTTAAAATAGACACACAATTAAAGTAAAATACACGAACAGGTCTCTGTTTTAATGTGTAACCAAACTTAATTATATTTGCCCCAGCAATGTAATAATTTCAAAGAGTGTGAACACAACATTTTAAACTATCAGACATTTTTATAATTAAAGTACTTAATTAAAATATATTCACTTTTATAGAGTGGGCATTATAGATGTCAGGAAGTAGACAGTTTTTACATTTAAGTATCTGATTTAATGTGAAAAATATCTTGGAGTTTTAAGCTCAGTGATGCCATGAGCAATCTCTTATATGGAAGGTCATGTGGCTGATAAACAAGAGGGTAAGCCAAGCCCATATTATTCTTGATTCTTCTGTTTTTTTCCTCAAACATATTTTTAAAAAACATACTTTATTATTTCATGCCTCAGTTTGTCCATTCAAAATAGAAAATGACCACAGTGGTATTCTGAAGGCTAATTATAAATCTGTGAAGTAATGAAAGCAACTGTCATAACTATTTAATAACATGGAATATATTTTAATTGATTTTTTTTGATTACTGACACTGTGGAACTTATAATTCCCCTTGTACAGTTTCCACAGCAATGGATAAAATGCATAATTGTGGTGGATGGAAATGAAGTCTATTTTTATTGTTAAACTTATCCCAGAGACTTGTACTCAGACCAGTTGAGTCCTGCTTGATTTGTTACAATTCATTGAGCATCCATACTGTGATGCTCCATTAGGCTTTTCTTAAAGTTTAAAACACCATGGAAAAATTTGTGGGAATCAGTTTAATATTTAATGAGTGACCGGTAGACCTGGGCATATAGTAATCTCTTTTTTTCTCCCCTCCTTTGAGCAGTTTGTTGTGAGTAGTGTTCAGTTACTCTGTTTTGAATGTCCTGTTGAAAGTTATTTATCCTTAAAGGAATAGACACAATTTTAAAAGTGGGGAGAGATAAGAGGCAATTTGGAGCAAATGGAAAAAATGCAGTTTAGTCCTATTTGAGGAAATAGGGAACTGAATACTATTTCAGTATCAGAAATACAGGTCAAAGAGGGGATTTTGAGAGAGAAACAGAGCCTCTAAAAGTTTGGGGGTGATAATTGGAAAGACTATCTTTTTAGAAGAAAGAAAGTAAAGAGTGTATGTTAAAAGATCAGAGAGAAAGGTGTGGAATAAATGAGGGCTTTAATTTCTAAGTGGTGGAATAAATAAAGCGTTATCTGGTATCCTCCTCTGTAGAGGTTCTCGAAAAGAGAAAAAAAAAATAGAGACTAAGAAACACAATCTTTGAATAAACTGGGAGATTCTGTACCTCTAAATATGTAGTAGTAGGTAGAGAAAATAGCAAGTGTTTGTATATAGTAGATAGTAAGTGTATGCAGTAGGTAGAAAGGACTTAGAAAGTCAGACCAAAATAACTTTGGGGCCAGGGCTGGGAGATGGTGGTATGGAAATAAATGCCACCCAATCCAATTTGTTTGTAAATAAGAAAATGGCTAAGTAATTGCAGGAATGAAGAGTGTAGTGGTGAACTGTGGAGCTGAAAATAGATATGTTTGAAATTGTTAGGGACCGTGGTCAAAGGAACAAGACTGACACAAAGCAAAACTCAAACAAAGCTTTATTTCGCGCCAAGCATGGAAAATCAAACTGACTGGTAGGGGCCGTCTCTTACAAAGAGACGGCAACGATGACCCCGACAAGGCCACTCCCAAGAAGACCGCTCGGATGAGGCCGCTCTGGACGAGGCTGCTCCACAGAAGAGGCCACTCCAGACGAGGCCGCTCCCAGGACGAGGCCCCTGCTGACAAGGTCGCTCCCCGGACAGGGCCGCTTCCTAGAATGAGGCTGCTCTGGCGAGGCCGCTCCCTGGACGGGGCTTCTCCCAAGAAGAGGCCACTCTGGACGAGGCCGCTTCCAGGACGAGGCCGCTGCTGACCAGGTTGCTGCCCGGACAAGGCCGCTCCCCGGAATGAGGCTGTTCGGGTGAGGCCGCTCCCCGGATGGGGCTGCTCCCCAGAATGATGCCACTCCAGCAAGGCTGCTCACGGCGCGGCACCGCGGCCCAGGGTGGCGAGGCCGCTCGTGGCGGCACCGGGTCTGGGGGCAGCGAGGCCGCTCAGTGGCGAGGCTGTTGGTGGTGAGGCCGTTCGCCGGGCGCCGCTGCCTACGACTACGATGACCAGGATGACCACGACGCTCCCGATGACCATGGTGACCACAACGCTCACTCTCCCGAAGACTACCCTAACGGCATTCCCAACAACTATTCTAATGGCTATCCTGATGGCTATTCTAACTATCCTAACAGCTATTCTAACTTCTCCTACTACTCTAACACTATTCTAACTCCTCCTACTACTTCCCTGGCCCCAGCCTCACAGACTAACCTTTATTGAGGTGGTTGAACCCGGCCCACACACAGGTGGCCAATGAGATTTCAACTCACCACAGTAAATATATGCGTGCCCCACTGATTGGATGTCTCCATCCAGACTGCCCCCACCCCCCATATCGGGGTTTGCAAGTAAGTTCCCTGGGAGGGGCGGGGTCAATCTAAATTTACAACCAAACGGCTCCCTCTGGCTAACCAGGCCCCTACACAAGTAAGTCAAAGGAATAGGCAACTGCTTGGTACACACTCCAACAGTTTATAGTAAAAAGACAAATTCTCCCAACTTCCTATGCTTTCAAGAGTCTGAAAGTTTATCCTTGAAAGAATTGAACCAGAGAAAGCTCAGAGATTAGGGAGAAGGGCCCAGAGGAGAATGAGCTTGGGATGTTATACTGATCCTAAGTAGAAGTCTATAAACCAGAAGGTGAAAAATGACCTTCCTGCCTCTCATCTGGCCTTAGATATACCCCTCTCTAGACAGAACATTGGAGATTCTCTACATAGAACACTGGAGATTCTCTTTGTGGAGTGCCAAAACAATCCCTAGAAAGAAGACCAGCATTAATTATATTTGACCTGCCATATATTTGGCCTGTAGAAACCATATAAATATACATAAAGCTTTTATTTAAGTATTTAGTGTTTTGCTGTAAAATGTAAATGGATAACCAAGCAACATCAACCATTTGAGGAAAATATATTACAGAAAAGATAAATACCAAAAGAAATAGGAAGAAAGAAATCAGAGGAAGAGGCAATAAGGATAAGAAAGGAAAACTTGAGGAGGTTATTATAAAACATCTCAAAAAGATATATGGAAATATTGTAACTATTGCATCTTAACTTTGTTTCTAAAAATGGAATAGGCCAAGAAAAAATAAGAGCTTGTGGAAATTAAAAATAGGATAACTAAATTTTTTTAAAAAATTAGTAGAATTGTTGGAAGATAAATCTGAGGAAAATATCCAGAATTTAAAAATAAAAAGATAAGGTGATGAGTGATAGCAGAGAATTTTTAAGAATGTTATCAGATTATTCTGGGTCATTGAACATCTAGCTAGTAGGTATATGAGAAAATTAGAATAGAAAAAAATAGGACGTTATTCACCAAATAATAGAACATTTCTTAGAAATAGGGATGTTGAACTATCCTACCAAGTATTTGATATAATGAGTACCAAAGAAACTTATACCAAGGCAACATCATCATGATATTTTTAAGAAACCAGGGATAAAGAGAGAAAAAATGGTAAAAACTTCAGGGGGGTGAAAGAAAACGAGATCATACAAAGTAAACTAGACCTAAGAATGGGACCAGATAGCAATAATGGAACTTAGAATGCAAGGCAAGAGGCCTTTAAAACTGTGAGTGAAAATGATTTTCACACCATACTAGTATAACCAGCAAAGCTATCTTTCATGTGTTAGGAGAAAATAGTCCTTTTTAGACATGCAGTGTGGAGACAGCTAAGAGAGATGCAGTCACAAGCCAAGAAATGCTGGCAACCAAACCATCAGGCATTGGAAGAGGCAAGGAATGGATTCTCCACTGAAACTCCCAGAGGGGGTGTAGCTTTGCCAACACCTTGATTTTGTATTTCTGGCCTCCAGAACTGTTACAGAATAAATTTTGGCTGTTTTAAGCAACAAAGGTTGTGTTACTTCATTATAGCAACCCTAGGAAACTGATATACATGATAGGAAAAGCGCTTTGTATTAAACATCAGGTAAGGATTAACTAATTCTCCCTGGACCAGGTAGGGGGGCTCGGGAAATATTTCACAAAGGTAGTGAGGCTCAAATAGAATTTTAAAGGATTTCATAAATTAGAAAATAAATAAGAAGGAGATTCAAGAAGAAGAAACAGGACAAGTAAAGGCACAGGAGAGTGAAATGCAGTAGCTTCAGGCAATTGAAGGTAATTCAGTATCCCTGAATTAAAGGCATGGTGAGGAATTATGATAGATAGATCTGGAAAGTGAAAAGATGTGAAGAGGCCTTGAATCCCACGCTAAAACCCTTGATGTAGTCTGATAGGTAGCACTGATGAATCAAGGCTCTCTGGGATAGGGATGAATGATGGGATACAATAATAGGGGACCCTGTAGGGATAGAACTGGGTGCTAGGAGGTCAGTTAAGAGAATTTCAAAGTAGTCTGGCAAGATATAAGAGGGGATGAGTGGTAGCCATGGACATAGAATAGAAAACAGGTAAGAGACTTTGGTTAGATGTTAGCAGTGAAGGAGAAGAAGGTCATGAATGACTTGGAAGGATCCAGTTCCTGAGTGTAGAGAGGGTGATGTTGCCAAGGTAGGTAGCAAATGTAGGAGAGGGAACAATTTTTGAAGAGATATAAAGGTATACCTGTCATACACTGGGGTGAGTAAGGAACTGGGAGGCTGAATAGTGGGCATGTTTGCAATTTATCAACTTGGTGACCTCAAGCCCTTTGCCTTTATGAGCTTCAACTTCCTTCGCTGCCATGTGGGGACACAATATTATTTATCCCCCAAGGAGTTGTGAAGATTCAAATAGAATGTCTATGAAAACATTTTCTAAATAATTTTTTCAAAAACTATTATTAAAGTCAGCTGTTCTTTTACAGTGGAGTCCATTTGGGAAATGAGAGTTTTCTGGACATGCAGGTGGCTAGTGCCACACAGATCTGTAAGAAGGAGGGGCTGCAAATCCAAGGTTGAGAGGCCTTAGCAGCCTGATAGGGGCAAAGAAGTCCTCTGAGATCCTGCAGGGAAGGGAAGAGGGCTAAAGCAGTCTGCGAGGGACACCAGGTCCTTGCGTGTGCTCAGGAAGTGAAAGGAAATGAAGAAAGGCCACACACTGTGAGGAGACAGAGACTGGTGGAAAGATCTTCAAGAAGGGAGAGGGATGGTCATTGAATCTTTACATAGTTCTGTTAATAGAGACAGATGCAAGGGGTCTAAATAGGAGGCAATTTTGATTGTATAATAAAATGTAAGAAATTGTTAGAAGTCCCATGTTTCTTTCAGAAGATAAGCTGTGGGGTTCATTTTTAGGGCAGCTCAATATCACTTGTCGACCTGACTTGAGTGGGGCTTGCAAGCCGTATGTTCGGTAAGCCCATGATGATCAGTTTTTGTCTTTTTTTTTAGTTGAAGTGATATTCACATACATAAAATTAACCATCATATATAAAATGTATAATTCACTGGCATTTTTCAAGTACATTCACAATGTTGTACATCTATCACCTCTATCTACTTCCAAAACATTTTCATCACCCAGAAAGGAAACCTCATTCCCATTAAGCAGTCCCTCATTCTTTGCCCCCAGCACCTAGCAACCACCAATCTGTTTTCTGTCTCTATAGATCTATTTAGATTATGTACTCAAAAGAATTGAAAACAGGTATTCAAACAAGTGCTTGTACATAAATGAAGATCCAGTTTTGAATGGGCATCTTTGAATGAGGTCAGGCTCTAGGCAATTTACCTTAGCAAGTGAGTCCTGTAAAAATAAAGTCTGCTTGCCCACAATGCCATCTGAATTTATTAAGACTGTTTTGTGTGTGTGTGTGTGTGTGTGTGTGTGTGTGTGCGTGTGTGTGTGTGTAGTTCAACTGCTCTCAGTGCCAAAAGCAGAATGACAATTGTTTCTGTAAATTAGGCCAATTAATATAAAAGGTGAGTCCTGGGTTAGCCATATAATAACTTTTAATAAGAGAAGCACAGAATCTAAGCTTCATTGTTTTCAGGATTTTTTTCTTAACTGTTTTATAATCGGGGAAATTTTGTCCCTAAATGAATACTATTTGTAAATAATCCTCTCTAATTGTAGGCTTAAAATGTCTGGGCAAAACCAAAAATGACTCCCTACCCAAGGTTTAGTAACAGTTAAGGTATTTAAACAGGAGCAGCCTGAAGAATCGTTGTCAAGTTTGATCTCAGTAAACCTGCAATTACTCATCTCCCCAGATAGACTTTTCCTGAGCAAAGCGAAGGGCAACCAAAGTGCATTAATCGTTCACCGATGACTCAAGATAAACAAAAACCTTATAATCTTTGTTTCAAATAGTGTGTGTTGTATATAGAAAAAATAAAGGAGTCCCTCTTTTGTGGTAACAGTTTGCCCATCAGATTTTCTGCAAGCCCAAGTTCCACTGCCTATGTCAAGCTTTTGAAAACTGCGTATAAAACAAATGAAGCTTTACAAACTTAGTGGAATATTATGAAATACTAATTTTACAGGTGCATAAGAGCAGACTGCAGTTCCAAATACCAGAATGCTATTAAATATAATGCACTCCGTATGCAAGGGCAGTTAATTTAATATTAAACCAATAAAACATTTACCACTGCCAGTGAAGGTTTTGGTTGTTGACAGCAAGCTAGGTGTCCCACAGCCATGCCGTCTTTCTGTTTGTAGGCCAATTTTACACAGCTGCTTTCTTCTGGAAATCATGCCTCATTTGAAGCCTTTGCAAGTATGACAAATAGCCTTTCTAAGCCTTAGCGACGGTGGGGAAGCTTAAAAATATTTAGGAGCATTTATTAGCTAGATTATGAAACAAGATTTAGTTAAACTACAGCTTTTGACTGTGTGAAAGCCTCATTATTAGAGGAAACACTACCTGCTCTGGTGTGTTTATCTATTATAGAGCAATGTATAAAATTGTCACCCTGAGGGCAATGCTGCATAGTTGTATAGTTCATACTGCATATAAATTCTAATGCTGATCCATAAAATGGACACAATTAGGATAAAATCTTTACTTTTAAACTCCGCTGTCTGGTGACACTGCTGATCTATGATTGGCTGCCATTCTAGCAGATGTAAGATAGACCTCCTTTTATGGGGAGATTTGAATCTGTGCAGGAATATAGGATTTATAGGAAAAGGTAAATAGCAATGCAAGGACAGGAAAGCTGAGTGTAAGTTGTTCAAACAAGACTTCAGTTATGCAAACCATACTAGGGCAAAATAGTCAAGAAAGTCCACCCAGTAGTTGGACTTTGGGATGAACAATGGAGGAGGATAGGGCATAGGAAACTGGTAGCATGTAAGAGTGGGATGTGATGGCTCTTTGTAAACAAGGATGGCATGTTTTGAGAAAAAATGGACCAACATGGCTGAGGAGTTCATGGAGTGGGTAGAAGGAGGTAAGATTGGATAGATTGAATGGTTGTAATTACAAAATCTCTTGGATAGGATTATAGATTATATTTGCTAGATATTATATTTGCTAGATATATTATAGATTATATTTGCTGTAGGAAATGGTATGATGAAGGCTTTGGGAACATGAGGGTGACATAAGAAGGAAGGGTTTTGGGAAATTCCATTACAGTAGCTTCTTGGATTAATTGACATGGAGAGAATTAAAAAATCTTCTATGCTTAGAAGATTAAGTAATAAGACTGGGTTGGAATTGGCAGTGATAAAAAGGAATGGAATGTTTAGAGAAACACTTTGAAGGAAGTAAGGAGGTATTTATATGTTCTGAGAACTTACTGGGTGTACAGAGTGACATGTGGGCAGGTCCAGGCCAATTCCAGGACCCTGAGCCTAGGTAACTTGAAGAGCAAAAATAAGAAACCCAAAGAGGAAACTGATTTAGGACTTAGGTGAGGAAAAGATGAGATCAGCTTTAAACCTGTTGAGAAAATCCTAGTGGAGATGCCTAGTAGGCTTTTGGGAAAGTAGGGCTGAACCTTCAAAGGAAAATGGGTTTGGGTGTCATCACCCATTCACTGCTGAAGCAGTGAAACTCAATGAGACATCTGAGGAAGGCTGGAGAGAGAAAGCTATAGTGTACTAGAGACAGAACTACTTTTTGGGTTCTAGATATCAAGTGATGGAAAGAGAAATGAAACCAAAGGTCTAAACAAGGAGTAAGCCAGGAGCCAGTGGAAAATAAAACCTTTTATTTCTAAGAGTTTAATCAATAGTGGTTACTGCACTGAAAACTGTGAAAAAGTCATTGAATTCCCTGGATAAACACTTATGAGACATCATTGCTAAAGTGGTGGGGAAGGAAACAAGTTTCTGGAGGTTTAGGAATGAATGGTGCTTTGAATGGAAGCCATGAGTATAGACTCCATTTTGGGGGGGGGGCGGTGAAAGTCAAAGCAAAGAGAAACAAGGCCAGCATTTTGATGTAATAGCAGCATTAAGAGTCCTTGTTTTTGAGATAAGAGACATGAGCTTATTTTAGATAAGGGAGAAATAAAAAAATAAAATATTAAAGATATCAAGTAGGGTGTGTTTTATCTTAGAAAGAAAAAATCTGATATTAATAAGGTAGAATATGACTTCTACTAAGACAAGAAAGAGAGATATAGTTGAAAACTAGAGGAAGAAATGGATTTATCAAAATTCACAAGGAAGAAGGAACTGAGTAGCCATGTGAACTAAATATTCTCAGGTATATAGAAAGCTTGATTATTGGGGTGCTTGGCTGGCTCAGTCGGTTAAGCATCTACCTTCAACTCAGGTCATGCATGATTCCAGGGTCCTGGGATTGAGCCCCACATCAGGCTCCTTGCTCAGTGGAGAGCCTGCTTCTCCCTCTCCCTCTGCCACTCCCTTCCACTTGTGTGTGCTCTCTCTCTCACTCTGTCAAAGAAAATCTTTTTTAAAAAGCTCACTTATCTATTGACATTAAAAGATGGGAAAATTTCAATCCTTAGTGAAGTTCAGTATAACCATTTTGGGAGATATATTTGAACAAAGAGAGACAGCTTGCTCTAAGTCTGCTGGGATTTGTTAATGGCTGTCTGATGCCCACTGTTCTGAGGAGGTTGTTGAGGCTACATTCAGACTCAGCATTCATAATCGCCATGATGAATCAGTGATGTCCACCTTGAATATGTGATTGGGGAATGGTAGCTCCAGTGCTAGCTATCAGGACTCATAGGCAATAATGAGTGTGAAGAGTCCAGTTCCTTAGCAGATATTAGGAAACCTGTGTCTCAGAATAACACAGTGTTGAAAATGAGTAAGGGGGAAAGTTAAGGTAAAGAATTCCAGGGTGGTATTACTCAGAGTGGACCATGAGCATCCCCTAGGATGCTTTTTAAAATGCAGATTCTGAGGCTCTACTCCAGACCCACTGATTCCAACTCTTCATTTGAATAGTATCCCAACCGATTCACAGCATACCAAATTTTATAAAGGGCATTGCTGGGGTCTACACCGAAATGACCGACCATGGGATTCAGGTAGGTGGGTGAGAAATCCAAGAAACCAAGAAGAGTTCTTAAAGTCTAGGTGAGAGGTTCTTAAATTGTGGTCCCCCAACAAGCTGCATCCTCAGCACCTGGGAACTTGTTAGAAATGCAGATTCTCTGGCTCCATCTGGACCTACTGAATCAGAAAGTCTGGGGTTAGGACCCAGGAATTTATGTTTAACAAGCCTTCCAGTGATGATTCCTGTGTGCCTTAAAGTTTGGGAACCTTTGTTCTAGATAATCTGGTGAAGTTGCACTTACATGGGTCAACAACAGGTATAAGACAGAGTTTTTAAACATTGGAATAAAAGAAGTTGCTACAAGTTCAGGAAGAAAAACATGAAAAAGCAAGTCACCAACAATACTATATAGTATAGTAGGAACTGGTTATTAACCTAGTAGTTAACTAGGTTAATTAACCAAGAAAGAAGATCATGGCTGTTTGATTTTGTAGACAAAGCAAGTGGTTGTCTAGGTAGATTTTTGGAAGTTAAGGGGTAGAGCATTCACTTGAAGAAGTGCATAGTATAAAAAAAAAAAAACTGGATTATGAGAAGATAAAAGTACCATAAAATACAATTTACACAGAGATGATGAAACTGCAAAGTAAGCAAGGCAGGTCCAGTTTGGGGTGCTTAAAAGGTTAATTGCAAATAATAATGTTTCCATGATCAAAAGTGCAAGACTGGTCCTTTAGCAAACTAGCTACCTCTATGTCCATTATCCTACATATCTGTAAGTACTGTGATTACATCCTTTTAGAAAATATATTGCAATTCTAACTTCTTTTTCATTTACTACTGGAAAGCCCTTCCACATTAATCCAAAGGTGTTTAAAATGGGGCAGATAGTCATTGATAACTTTGGAGTTGTCACTATCAAGGAGAGCCACCTGGTGTCCTTTGTGTAGTATGTGGTAGCCTCTAGCCACATGTGGCTATTTAAATTTCAGTTAATTAAATAAAATTAAGATTTTTTTCAGGTAGACTATCCACATTCTACATGTTTAATAGTCACCTGTTGCAAATGACTGACATATTGGGCAACAAGATTACAAGACATTTGCATCGTTACAGAAAGTTCTGTTGGATGGTACTTGGGTTTTTTGATTCAGGGTTTGTCATACAGGCTTTGTAAGAATCAGGCTTATCAAGGAGATGCTCTGCAAGGGAGTTAAAAGCAGATCACATCTGTAAAAATGATGGGGTTAGGGGCAGAAACTGTCAGTCTCCATCTGCTCTGAATACACAAGTGTTTTCTAGCTTTTACCTCAACAAGAATGTGGAGAACTTCTGAGGGAATCAGGAGATGCCACTATTTTATTCACTTCCTTCTTCTTTATTTTTGTCCTGGTAGAGGGGGACAAAAAAAAAAAAATCGCCCAAGACAAGATGATTTGGGCTGACATCCCAATACTCTCTTCATAATTTTATTTGCACAGTTTTGTTCTGTTTTGTTTTTTGCCAAGGCCTGTCATCAAGAAGGTGCCTGTGCCTATTTTATCTATCTGTCTATCTATATATCAATCAATCAATCAATCAATCATCTTTGCTGTAGCCCTAAATAAGACCAGTGAATTCTGAACAGTGACTCTGGTGAGCAACCAGCAGAGTGGGGTGCCTATATACACACTTTACGATTAGAAAAAGGATAGCGGCTTGGGAGACACATGAGCTGTCTCCCATATAAGTTAGGGGTTATGGCAGCATTTCTTGTTTATCCTTTGGTGGCCACTAGGGTAAACATAAATACTTCTGTGCTGCCTCGTTCTTATGTTCCCCAGAATATTTTTTTTCTCACCCTTGTCCTGGGAAGAGACATGTTCTAAGCCTTTCTGATGAATCTTCCAAAATCTTCCCAATGAATCTCTGTGAAAACCTAAGAGGTCTTTTCTGGGCAATTAGCCACATATAATTTTCCAAATTACATGTTTAGCTCTGACGTGTGTCTCTCCAAAGTCGGTGTGCTATTTATTTATTTGGTTCTGAACCCAGGGTAGGAAGGAGCCTCTCCTGTTGCAGGTGACCTCCTGTGAGTCACACTGTGAGCAAACGTAGCCCAGAGAGGAGCTGCTTCACTGGCAGGACTTCTCTAGGTGTTTTCTAAAACCTTTATGGAAATGGAAAGCTAGCTTTCCTCTTAATTCTCATCACTATTTCTTTTTAAAAATATAAACATGAAATTGACACCAAAGATTCATTTTTATGGGATCTTCTTCAATTTAGTATCTTTACAAAACTTAGTTGGCTTCAAGTCAAAGCCAGTTGAAAGGCCTTGCATGGGTAGAGTCCTTTTGAAGCATGTTTGTTCTCAGAAGCTCTGGCCACCATTTGGAGAATACTTAGATAAGACTTGATCCTGCCACCCAGCAAAATCTGGTCAGAATCTGGAATCTCATCAAGCTTCTTTTTCTTTACTCAAATTAAACATTTACTTAGCTTATATTTTCCAGTGTCCTGATCCTCCTGGTGACAATGGGTTCATCAAAGATTAATTAGATAAACTTACCCATGCTGATGTGGTAACTAGATAATCTATTCCTCCTGCCCCATAAACCTTAGCTCTGTTCACACATCCATTTCTAAGAATACTTAGGACTGATGGCAAGAGCAGGCATTCCACCTAGCAGGCCATGGGAGGAGGCATGAGTGGTCATAGGGTGTTCAATACTTTACCAGGGAAATCCTGCTAATGGCTGCCTCCTCTGCCCCAAGATGATCAATAACATCAAGAAGAGTTCATGCCTTGTTGAGTGACTAAATGAAGATGGGTAAGAGTTATATATAAAGAACTTGATTTTTATCCAGTTAAAGATAATCCAGATAGTTTATGCAAAAATCACATTTTCCACAAACTTGCTTTTTACCCCATTAAATGATCCCATCTTTCTGTCATTCATACGGAAAACTCCATCATTTTTAGTTCTCCCATCTCCATGCAACACTAACACTGTGAGATTAAGTTCTCTAGACCAAACATCTCCTGATTCTTCTCATATTATAATGTCCATATTATAATGTCCAATATCCAAATGTCCATGTCCTTGGCATGGTAGATACAAATGCTTAATAACTTACCTTCAATATACTTTTCAGTCTTTCTTGGTTTTGTGCCTCTTTTGTATGCCCCTCAAACACACTCCCTTCAAAGAAGAGTTTTCTGAAATTGCCCTTTCTAGGACTGGTTCCTCACTTTTTCTTTTCTTCAGTAAACAGAAGAAGATTTCTTCCAGTTTCTTTCAGAAACACTTCACTCCCTCTGCCTCCTAAAGTCCTACCCATCATTTGAGGTCCAGTTTAAATTTCTTTTCCTTCATGGAGCTTTTTTCTCATCCCCTTGGCTAGAGGTCAACCCTCTGTCATCTGATCATCTCATATCTTTTTTTAAGTTTGCCTTTTTCTGCATTGTTAATGAGCTGATAGCCTACCTACTTCATTATTTATTAGAAAATAAACTAAGTTTGCTTTGGTTTAATTTCTATAGGGTATATGTATTGCACATGGAAACTTAAAAAAAAAAATTCTTGAGGGGGTGCCTGGGTGGCTCAGATGGTAAGGTGTCTGCCTGTGGCTTGGGTCACAGGGTCTTGGGATCAGTCCCTTGTCGGGCTCCCTGCTCTTTGGGGAGCTTGCTTCTCCCTCTGCCCCTCTTTTTCTTTCTCTCTCTGTCTCTCATAAATAAATAAATGAAACCTTTAAAAAGAAGATTCTTGAATTCAAATCATGCAACTACTTTTTGTTGAATACTTAAAGTACTCATGTCTTTGACGTGTGACATGTCTTGAATCACATACATTACATCACCAAGAAGTGCAAGATCAAAGAAACAAAGAGTGGGTTTAGAAATCAGTGATTGTAAGAATTTTAAAATAAATAAGTCAGGTAGAGTATGTGTCAGGTTATCAACGATGTGAGCTGTCCAGTTATACCCCAACTAAAAAGCTGTGGGACATTGAGCAAGGCTATCTTTTGCCATACCACATTTTCACTTCCCTGTATGTTACTCTTGATCTCCTTATAACCCAGCCAGACATTTTCTAGGACTGTCTGATTGCTGGAGTGATACTATATGAGAGGCAGGTTAACTAATTGCAGAAATAGAGGTATCTGTGGCCTCTATTCTAATGGTATTGGTGCCATCTGGGTCTGGATATAGCAACAGAGTTTTTCTCCTTTTTTTAGTAATTGGAAGTTTATGCCTTTTGACCACCTTCACATATTTTGCTGATCCTCATCCCCACCTCTGGCAACCAACAATATATTCTCTGGTTCTATGAATTTGTTTGCCTTAGATTCCACATATAAGTTAGATCATGCGTTATCTTTCTTTCTCTGTCTGATTTATCTCATTTAACTTGATGCCCTCAAGATCCATCTATATTGCCACAAATGGCAGGATTTCCATCTTTTTATGGCTGAATTATATTCCTTTGTATATGTGTGTGTGTGTGTGTGTATATACACACATCACATTTTCTTCATCCATTGATCCGTTGATAGATACTCATTTAATTTGTTTCCATTTCTTAGCTATTGTAGAAAATGTGGTTAAAATGGGGATGCAAATATCTCTTCAAGATTTTGATTTTGTTTCCTTTGATTATATACACAGAAATGGGATTTCAGGATCATGTGATAGTTCTGTTTTTAATTTTCTGAGGACCCTCCATCCTGTTTTCTACAGTGGTTGTACCAATTTAGTTTCCCACAAGCAGTGCACAGGGGTACGCTTTTCTCCACATCCTCAATGGCGCTTGTTATTTCTTGTCTTTTTGATAATAGCCATTCTGACAGGTGTAATGATATCTCATTGTGGTTTTAATTTGCATTTCCTTGATGGTGAGTGATACTGAGCATCTAGATGTATGTGCTGGCCATTCGTATGTTGTTTTAGAAAAGTCCCATTTTAGTTTTTTTTTTTTTGGATGTTATTTATTTATTTGTCAGAGATAGCAGTCAAAAGGAGAAGCAGGCTCCCTTCATTAACAGTCTTAATAAACTCAGATGGCATTGTGGGCAAGCAGACTTTATTTTTACAGGACTCACTTGCTAAGGTAAATTGCCTAGAGCCTGACCTCATTCAAAGATGCCCATTCAAAACTGGATCTTCATTTATGTACAAGCACTTGTTTGAATACCTGTTTTCAATTCTTTTGAGTACATAATCTAAATAGATCTATAGAGACAGAAAACAGATTGGTGGTTGCTAGGTGCTGGGGGCAAAGAATGAGGGACTGCTTAATGGGAATGAGGTTTCCTTTCTGGGTGATGAAAATGTTTTGGAAGTAGATAGAGGTGATAGATGTACAACATTGTGAATGTACTTGAAAAATGCCAGTGAATTATACATTTTATATATGATGGTTAATTTTATGTATGTGAATATCACTTCAACTAAAAAAAAGACAAAAACTGATCATCATGGGCTTACCGAACATACGGCTTGCAAGCCCCACTCAAGTCAGGTCGACAAGTGATATTGAGCTGCCCTAAAAATGAACCCCACAGCTTATCTTCTGAAAGAAACATGGGACTTCTAACAATTTCTTACATTTTATTATACAATCAAAATTGCCTCCTTCTATTTAGACCCCTTGCATCTGTCTCTATTAACAGAACTATGTAAAGATTCAATGACCATCCCTCTCCCTTCTTGAAGATCTTTCCACCAGTCTCTGTCTCCTCACAGTGTGTGGCCTTTCTTCATTTCCTTTCACTTCCTGAGCACACCCAAGGACCTGGTGTCCCTCGCAGACTCTGCATTAGCTCTCTTCCCTTCCCTGCAGGATCTCAGAGGACTTCTTTGCCCCTATCAGACTGTTAAGGCCTCTCAACCTTGGATTTGCAGCCCCTCCTTCTTACAGATCTGTGTGGCACTAGCCACCTGCATGTCCAGAAAACTCTCATTTCCCAAATGGAGTTCCATTGATGCAGGACTCAATCCCTGGGAGCATGACCTGAGCTGAAGGCAGGCACTTAACTGACTGAGCTCCAGAAAAGTCTCATTTTAAAATCAGATTTTTTTGTTGTTACTGAGTTGAATGAGTTCCTTAAATAATTGTAAAGCTGTAATATATCACAGTCAGGATATTAACATTGATATAACCCACTGAACTTATTCATATTTCCTAGTTTTCCTTATAATAATATGTAATAAGGGTATGTAAATGTGCATGAGCATGTGTATGTGTGTGTCAGGGTCTTCCCAATTTTATCACATGTAAAGTTTTGCAGAAGTGTTCACTTCTGCAGTCAAAATACAGAATAGTTCCATTACTATAGGATCCTTAATGTTGTTCTTGGTTCTTAATTGTTTGCTTTTTACTGTGAGTTTTCAAAGTTCTTTGTATAATCTAGATACCGGCCCTTTGTTCAATAGGTAGTTTGCAAATATTCTTTACCAGTCTGTAGTTTATTTTCATCCCCTTAACTGGATCTTTGGCAGAGCAAACATTTTTAATTTTGTTGACATCCAATTTATCAGTTTTTCTTTTATGGGTTGTGTTTTTGGTATTATCAAAGTTGTCTTTGCCTAGTCGAGATTCTGAAGATTTTCTCCTATGTTCTTACCTCAAAGTTTTTATTGTTTTATGTTTTACATTTAAGTGCATGATTCGTTTTAAGTTAATTTTTGTGTAAGGTCTGAAGTTTATTATTTATTTATTTATATTATGTCATGTTAGTCACCATACAGTACATCATTAGTTTTTGATGTAGTGTTACATGATCATTGTTTGCATATAACACCCAGTGCTCCTGGTGATGGGTATAAGGAGGGCATGGATTGCATGGAACCCTAGGTCTGAAGTTTAGATTGAGGTTCATTTATTGCCAACAGATGTCCAATTTTTCCATCACCATTTGTTGTAAACACTATCGTGCAAATTGTTTTTGTACTTTGTCAAAATTTAGACTTGTCTAAATCTATTTCTGGATTCTCTATTTTGTTTTATTGATCTCTGCCAGTATCACATTTTCTTGATTTTGGTGGCTATAGAATATGCCTAAACATTGGGTATAGTTATTCCATCTACTTTACTCTCATTTGTCAAGATAGGATCTGTGCCATTTCATATAAATTTTAGAATAATCTTGCTATATCTATAAAAATTATTGCTGGGACTTTGGTAGGAATTGCATTAAACCTACAGATCAGTTGAAGAGAATTGATATCTTCATTATTTCAAATCATCAAATCCATGAATAGTTATTTAAATTATTTTTATTTATTTTATAAGCATAGTAGTGCTGTATATGTTTTGATAACTTTATACCAAAGCATTTGATTTTCTTTGAAGTGATTGCAAATGGTGTTTTTTTTTTAAAAAGATTTTATTTATTTATTTATTTGACAGAGAGAGATTACAAGTAGGCAGAGAGGCAGGAAGAGAGAGAGAGAGAGAGAGAGGGAAGCAGGCTCCCTGCTGAGCAGAGAGCCTGACGCGAGACTTGATCCCAGGATCCCAAGATTACGACCTGAGCCAAGGCTTAGGCAGAGGCTTAACCCACTGGGCCACCCAGGTGCCCCAAATGGTGTGTTTTTAAGTCCTGCTTCTGCATATTTATTACTGCTATACAGAAATATGATTAATTTTTGTGTATTGTTCCTGTATCCAGCGATCTTGCTGAAGTCACTTATTAGATCTGTAAGACTTTTGTAGATTGTTCCTGATTTTCTATGTAGGTAATTATGTCATCTGCAAACAGGAACAGATTTATTTCTTCCTTTCTGATCTGCATGCTCCTTTTGTGTGTGCTGTTCCCTCATTTCACTGGTGAGAACTTCCAGAACTATGTGTGTAAGAGTGGTAAGAGTTGACATCTTTGCCTTCTTCCTGATTTTAGGAAGAAAACCGTCTTTCATATTAAATACAATATTAACTTTAGGTTGTTTCGTAAATCCTCTTTTTTCAAGTTGAGGGAATTTCTGTCTATGCCTAACTTGCTGGGCATTTATCATGAATGGTGTTAAATTTTATAAAATGCCTTTTCTGTAAATTGATGTAATCTCATATGATTTTTCTAATTTAGCCTGTTCATATTATGGACCACACTGGTTCTTAAGTGAATGCTGAAACAGCCTCATGCACCTAGAATAAACTGCACTTGGTCATTGTATAGAATTCTTTTTATATATTGTTGGGTTCAAGTAGTTAATATTTTGTGTTGATTTTTACATCCATAGTCCTGAGGGATATTGGTCTGTAGTTTTTTGTTTTATTTTGTTTTTGTTTTTACCATTGTTTTTATTTGGTTTTGCTATCAATTTGGTCTATAATGGCCATATAAAATGACTTAGAAAGTGTTTCATCTTCTTTTATTTTCTGGGAGAAATTTTTAAGAATTGGTATTAATTCTTTCAGTGATAGCATTTTTCTAATGACACCACCTGGGTCTGAAGATTTTCTTCAGGAGCTTTTAAATAACAAATTCAGTTCCTTTAGTGATTATAATATTACTGAGATAATCTACTTTGTTTTGGTACTTTGTGGTTTTTGAGGAACTGATCAGTTTCTTCTAAGTTGTCAAATTTTTAAGGGTAAAGTTCCTTATTTAATTACTACAGGATCACTATAGAAACTGTAGTGAGAACCCCAATTTCATCCCTCATATTGATGGTTTGCGTCTTCCTTCATTTTATTTTCGGCAGTCTTGCTAGAAGTTTATCAGGTTTTTTTAAGAAACATTTTTGTTTCATCTTTTCTATTGTTTTTTCCTATTTTCAATTCCATTGATTTCTGCTCCTTATTATTTCTTTCTCATAGTAGCTTTGGGTATATTTTTTCTTACCTCTTTAGTTTTATGGTAGAGAAGCAGTTAATGATTTGGGTCTTTAATGTTGGTCAATGTGAGCATTTAGTGCTACAAATCTGCCTTATGAAACTGTAGTAACAACATCCCACTTTATGTATATTTTATTTTAATGTTAATTCAGGTTCTGTGTATTCTTAATTTCCTTTGAGACCTCCTCTCTGACTCATGAGCTATTTACAGTACGCTACTTATTATCTAATTGTTTATAGAGTTTTCTCTTTTTTGTCCTTTCTAGTTTGATTCCATTATGGTCCAACAACATACTCTGTGTGTTGAAATACTAATTTCCTTTAAATCTGTTGAGTAATTTATGGCCTCAGATATGGATTATTTTGGTGAATATTCTATCTGTGCTTGAAAAAAATGTATATTCTGCTATTGTTGGGTAGATCTTGTCTGTGTGTCAATTGGACCCTGTTAGTTGATTGTATTATTCATCTCTTCCACATCACTGATTATTTGTCTAGTAGTTGTACCACTTGCTCAAATTGAGGTATTGAAATCCCCAACAATAATGTGATCTATTTCATTTTCAGCTATATCAATTTTGCTTCATGTATTTTGAAACTCTATTTTTTGGGAGGGTTCACATTTAGGATTGTGTTTTCTCTCTGGTGAGATCTTTTTATCATTATGTTATATTCTTCTTTGTCACTAATAATTCTCTCTGTTATAAATTAAAGTGTAATTTATCTGACATAATTTATCTGATATTAATATGGTGACCCCTACTTTAAAAATATTATCATTGTATATTTTTTTCATCGTTTTTCTTTCAGTCTACCTGTGTCATCATTTCTGAAGTGTCTTGTAGACAGTATATAGTTCGATTATGATTTGTTAATCCACTCTTCTAATCTCTGCCTTTTAATTGGCTTTTAGACTATATTTAAGGTAATTATTGATATGTTAAGCCTATTACACCTGCCATTTCATTATTTGTTTTCTGTTTGGTTTTCTTTATTTCTTCTGTTTCTTGTTTCTCTGCCTCTCAATTCTTGCCTTTCTATAGATTACTCAAACTTTTTTTTAACATTCCATTTTGATTTCTTTATGGTATTTTTGAGTTTGAGTGTATCTCTTTCTGTAGTTTTCATAATGGTTGCTCTGAGAATTACAATACACATCATCTACTGGTATCAACATTTAACCACTTTGAGTGAAGTATTGAAATTTTTATTGCATTTAATTCCCTATAAAGGTAGGTAAAGAAGGTAACTTCTTTATTTTAAATATTGCTATCTTGAGTATCAAATAGTGTGACAAATCTTAACTCATCTATCAAATACGATTTGTAAAACCCGTAAGCAGAAGAATAATGTGTTATGTGTCCATGCTTCTGTTCTTTCTGTTGTTGTTCCTTCCTTCTTCATCTCCAAAGTTCCTTCTTTTATCCCTGCCTTTCTTCTTGAAGAACTCTACTATCTAATCTTTGGCTACTAGTGACAAATTCTTTTTCAATTTTCCTTCACCTGAGAATGTTTTTATATTCTCTTCCCTTATGAG
Organism: Enhydra lutris kenyoni; assembly: GCF_002288905.1. Lineage (NCBI taxonomy): Eukaryota > Metazoa > Chordata > Mammalia > Carnivora > Mustelidae > Enhydra > Enhydra lutris. The sequence goes on from NW_019154090.1 coordinate 32,556,615, forward strand.
AAGTTTCATTGGTTATAGAATTTGTGGTTAATAGTTCTTTCTTTCAAGACTTGAAAAATGTTTGCCACTTCTTTCTACTCCATGATTTCATATGAGAAATATGCTGTCATTCAAATTGGTGTTTCCTGTATGTAATGCATTGTTTCTCTCTGGTTGCTTTCAAGAATTTCCTCTTTCTGTTAATTTTCACAGTTAGATATCCTGTGTCTTGGTATGGATTTCTTGAGTCATGCACCTTCTTAAATCTAAGTTTATGTCTTTTACCAAATTTGGAAATTTTCAGCTATTATTTTTCAAGTACCCCTTTAGCCCCACTTTTTTCCCCCTCTCTTTTCATCCCACAGTTCTGATGATATGAATTTTGGCTTTCTTGTTGTTATCATACAGGTCCCTCATACTCTGGGGTTTTATCTGTTAGTTTTTTATCTATTTCTTCTTTTTTGTTTGAATAGGGTACATTTTTTTTAAATCTGTCCTCAAGTCCTGAAGTTCACTGATTCTGACCTTTATCTTCTTCACTCTCCTATTGGACCAATCTAGTAAGTTTTTAAAACTTTACAGTTACTGTGGTTTTCAATTCTTTAAGTTCCATTTTGTTTCTTTATTTTAGCAACTTTTTTTCTTTGCTGACATTTTCTATTTTTTTTTCATTTGTTTTAAGAGAATTTTCAAGTGCTTATTGAAGTATTTTGAGGATGGCTTCTCAGATAACATGTGCTTCATCTCAGTATTGGCATCAGTTGGTTGTCTTTTCTCATTTAAGTTGTGATTTCTCTGTTTCTTGATATGACAGATAAAATATTCTTTGTGTTCTGGGTATTTTGGCTATTAAGTTTGGAGAATCTGGGTCTTACAGGCATCATTTATTTTAGGAGGCAGTCACTATGTTTAGGTTTACACAGGAGCATACCTTCTTTTGTGAGCTGTGGTTGCAATAATAACTTCATTAATTTTCAGAACTCCCCCAATGCTATTTTGGTCTGCTGGGTTAGTCTGGTGCTTCTGGGACTCCCACTGGACCCTACTGGTGTCCCTAAGGGGGGTGAAAGTGTTATCCCTAGGCCAGAATACCTGGTGCCTTTAGGAGGGGGAGAAGAGTTAAGCCTGTGGGGGATAAAGCAGTTTCCTGGCCAGGCACTTGTGAGATCCTCCTTGCTGATGCTGTCCAGTTGCCTCATTTTCTCTCATCAGGGCAGGGGAGTCTCAGGCCCATGGAAAAAAGACACTGTCCACTTAGACCGCTTGTGGTGGAATTCTGTAATCCCATATGTGGACCTGCCCTCCCAGTGTCTCTAGGTGGATGAAGGAATATTGGTATAAAGATACTTCCCAGACCAGGTGCACTTGAGGTGGCATACCTTTGGTGGTATCATCTGTTCACCTTGTCTTTCCCTGTAGGGGTAAGAGCTCTCCAGCCCAGTCGAGAACAGTCATGCTTCCTGGTCCAGGCCCTTGTTATAAGGACTCACTAATGAGGGCTCTCTATTACTCCTCTTTCCAGTGGTGCTGAGTTTACATCATTTTATTAGAGGGATTCCTGATGAATCTGGTGAAGGTCTGAGGACCCCTGAACTACATTCTGTTGCTTGGTTACCTTCTTCTGTTGGGTGAGTGAGTGAGGCAAGTAAACCTAAGAGACTCCCTGCTGCTGTGCTGTTCCTTTAGTGATTAGGTCCCTTGCCAGTCTTCCTTTCTCTACCCAAGTTTCCCTCAGATTGCCTCTTCTATTACTTTCAGGGTTTATATCTGTATTTAGGAGGGAGAAGCAGGTAGAAACGAGTCTGTGCCATCTTGTCCAGACCAGAACAGTCTCAGGATTTGCTGTAACATTCTAAAGGGAATGCAAAAGTACATTCCTGCCCAAATAATCTTTATGATTTTTATTGCTCCATATTAGAAGTTTCCTTCTAAATAACATTAGTAATTTTTCTTTATATAGGACCACTTGTGAATAAAAGATGTGGCAGACAATATTGAAGCTCTTTTGAATATTCATCAGATTTGCACATCCAGTGCATTTCCAGGCTATTAAACTTCTCTCCCAGTTCACATAGTAGTTATGATATCACATTTGGGAAAAGAGAAAGAGAAACAACATTCCCAGTAATGATCTTTTTCCTTTTTCCTCTCCAAATTGCAAATGCGTAGGTTATGTTCCTCATAGTCTTCCAGTGACACTGACAAAACCCACAACCAGCAAGTGTGGTCCCTGTTTGATCCCTTCTTTGTTACTGTGTCTCTCATCTCTATTTCCTGAAACTCCTAATCTCAGTAGAGCAGTTTCTTATCAGGAAGAGCTCCAGAAGTCAACTTGATTCATAAGGGGTTGTGGACACAGCCGTGAGTGGTAGGCGAGAACTGTCTCAAGCTGGCTGCACAGGTGTCAGCTTGTTGTAGGATAGGACCCCCTGCAGGTGAGGAAATGGTCAGCTCAGGAAATTTTGGAGCACAGGACAAAATTGAAATTTTCCTTCTTCCTAGAGCACATAGTCAAAGTCCTGATTTTTTTTTTTCCAAGTACTAGAACTTAAATGATACTTAAGATTATTGTTACCATGCCTTTGTGCTACATTCAGAATGACCCTTTTCCCTCCTGGCCACCTCTGGATAGCTAATGTTTATTGAGCACTTACCATGTGTTAACCAGTATTCTAACCACTATTCTAATATGCAGTGTAAGTCTGTTAATAATAACAATAGTGGTAGTAGTAGTAATCATGATTTTATTATGCTAACAGTAACTAGTGTTTATTGAGCCCATATACTATTCGGATTGCTTTCTATGGATTAATTCATTTTATCTGCCCAACAACACTTTGAGGTGGTGACTATTATTAACCATATTTTATGAATTTGGAAACTGAAACAATGATATTAATTAAGTTGATCAAGATTACACATTTATTAGGCAGAAGGTTGGGATTCAAACTTAGGCATTGTGGCTTCAGAACAGATACTCAGTCATTAAGGTATAGCTACTTGATGCTTCTAGGACTGCTTAATTGTCTATAAAATGAAGAAGGTGGATTATATAACAACAGAACAATCAACAGCAGTAAAAAAAAAAAACAAATAATATTTCAGCAATACCAAGTACAATTGACTAAGTGCTTATTATGTTTCAAAACCTCCAATCTGGCTTTTCCACCCAATTCCTTATTGTCACCAACTTTTTACCCAGCGAAGTAGAGACACCAACAGATGCATTTCAAGCAGAGACAGTTGCCATACATATGGCTTATATTTTTTCATAAAACCCTTACTACAGCCTATATAGGAAGAAATATTCTTATCTTTATCTTATAGTGCTGCAGACATATCAGGTGACCTGCTGAGTATCACAAAACTAGTAAGTGGTGGAAACAAGATGGAAGTCTCAGCATTCTACTTTTCTGTGAGTTGGGGAAAAAAATCCCTCAAAATTGGCAGTTTATTCTTTATGGATCTTTTTTAAAGATTTATTTATTTTAGAGAGAGAGGGAGAATGAGTACAAGCAGGGGGAGGGGCCGAGGGAGAGGGAGAGTATCCTCAAGCAGATTCCCCACTGAATCTGGAACTAGATCCCAGGACCCTGAGATGATGAACGGAGCCAAAACCAAGAATTGGTCACTCAACCAACTAAGTTACCCAGGTGCCCCTTCTTTGTGGAAATTTTACCACAGTGTGTATGAGTACACACATACACACACACACACATACACCCTCCAGTTAGGAATATATTTCTAAAGATTGAAGAGCATTACCTCTTGAGCCATTTATCCAAGATTAGGACCATGGAAACAGAAGGCAGCTACCATGTGAGATAATCAGAGATAGAGGTTGGTAAACTGCACTGAGCTTATTTTTCTCCACATGCAAGATGGATTTGTTAGGCTGACACCAAATCACAGTTTGACACTTAAGTTAACCTCCCCTGATCCTTGATCAAGTCTTCAAAAATCTTTATGCAGTGGTTTTATTTTTAGGATATTTTTTTTCCCTTAAAGGTGGTTCAAACTGGATTGCTCTTTTATAGAAGGTTTAAAAATAAAAAGGGAAACTGACATAAATCATAGCATTATACGAACAAATACACATTTTCAAATCTTTCTCTTTAATTCTGAAGAACAGAAGCCACAAGTTGATTAACTGAGAACTTGGATACGTCAATCCAAAGGCAGCACAGTTAATAATCTGCTAAAGTAATTTATGTTTTATTTGAACTCAAAAAAGAAAATCTTTAAAATGTAAGTCATGAAAATGCATCCATAAGTTTGTATTATATAAAAATAGTGTTTGAATGGCTGAAGAAATATGCAGATTAAACTTAATTAATTTAGCATAGTTTCTCAATTAGATTATGACCCCTTTAACAAGGAGTTTCAGGTATTCAGGTTTAATTATATGTACAAATCTAAACTTGAAATTTCTTTTTCCTATTTAAGATTCAGTTTAAAGTTGTGAAAAATGAACTAATTTTTCATTTTGGTGGATTTTACTCACATAGTCAACTTTGATTATGTGTCAAAACTGTTAAAAAGTTGCTTTAATCACATCTACCAGATTCATCCCCTTTAGTTTACTTTTTCATCATGCATCTCTATTTTTGTTTTATTTCTATTTCAAAAGAACAATGAGAATAACAGAATTGTATCATATGATTCTTTAAAATCTCATGAGTAGGGGGTCAAACATTTGCTGACTAGTTTGGAATGGGAAATTCATAAAATTGTTTTCAAACTCTAGGCTTTCCATTGAGCTGTTTGCTCTTTGCCCAACAAATATTTACTGTGTTTCTACTATGTGTAAAACACTGTGGGGGGCTTTCAAGGTGAATGAATCAGACAGGATCTAATCTCACAACCTGGTTAAAGAGAAGGGGTGATAAAGTACATTCACAAACAAACATGATATAGGGAGGAATGTAAGTCCCATAGAAAAGATACAGATAAAATACTAAGGGAATCTTGAGAAGAGAGATCAGCCTGGGTGCCTGGAGCAGAACTCCATGGAATAGGGGATACTGGAATGGAGGCTTAAAAGATGACCGATTTCACAAAGTAGAGACATTGACAGAAGCATTTCAAGCAGAGGTAGTTGTAGCTGAAGCCATGACACAAGGAGAGAAAACACAAATTGTGCTTGGGTAGGTAAGTGTCAACAGTCTAGACTGGAGAGTTGGGTAAAAGCAGGTGACAATAGAGAATGAGTGGAAAAGCCTAATTAGGGGCACCTGGATGGCTCAGTGGGTTAAAGCCTCTGCCTTCAGCTCAGGTCATGATCCCAGGGTTCTGGGTCGAGGTCCACATCTGGCTCTCTGCTCAGCGGGGAGCCTGCTTCCCCCTCTCTCTCTCTCTGCATGCCTCTCTGCCTACTTGTGATCTCTGTCTGTCAAATAAATAAATAAAATCTAAAAAAAAAAAAAAAAGCCTAATTAGAGGTTTTGAAGTTTTGTCTGCAGGCAGTGGAGAACTACTGACATAATCATATCCCGAGACTTGGAGTATTTGAAGAAAGATTTGCTAAGAGAATCTCAGAAGGTCTGGAGAGATTGGAGACAGGGAGACCAGTTATGTGGCTATTAACAATAGAGGGATGGCTCTGGGAACACAATATAAAGAGCAAATATAGGACATACAGCAAAAGAAGAACAAATAGAACAAATAGTAGAATACTTGGGGTGTGTGTGTGTGTGTATGTGTGTGTGTGTGTGTGTGTGTTTGTGTCAGTGCTAGTTAGTGGAAGGTGGGCTTAGTGAGGAAGAATGATAGCACTCTTTACAGAAATAGGAGAGTCTCTGGTTGTGATGGAAGGATGTGGTGGTGTTGAATTTGAACAGATGGGAAACAGGGATATTGAGGAAACAGGCCTCTGAAAGGGAGTTGAAGAGACTAAATCTGATTGGACATAGAGTAATTAGTTCCTTCAGGTCTCAGATCTCAAGCCGTGCCAATGATTATTCAATTAAAATGTACTTTTCAATGAGGGCTAAGACTATATTTCAGATCCTGCTTATGAAAAGAACATTAGCACTCCAGTTAAAATTTAGAGGGCAGTAACTACAGTTTGAATTATACCAAAGGCAAGAATGAAGCCAAAATTACATACACCACACTAGATCATTGATGAGGCCAAGAGAGCCTCTAGCCCTCATCCATAGGATGTATGAATGGATGTGTTTTTACTCTCCCTTGAAAATCTGGAATGTTTCTTCAGGACTGGACAGGAACAAACCCATTAGCTCATATACAAATCTACTTCTTGCTTGTTTCCATCCATCTCCTTTGCATTTATTTATTTATTTATTTATTTAGAGACCTTTCTTTTAGAGAAGTTTTAAGTTTACAACAAAATTGAGAGGAAAGGAAAGAGAGTTCCCACATATATTCTGTACCTACTCATGCATAGCCTCCTCCATCATCAACATTACTCACAAAAATGGTACATTTTTTTTTTTTTTACCAAAGATAAATTTACATTATCATATAACAATCATTCCTACTCTATAATTTAAGTTTCATTCTTAGTGTTGTATATTTTATGGACTTGGAGAAATGTGTAATGAAATATATCTATCATTATACTATCATACAGATATTGTTTTCACTGCCCTAAAAATTCTCTGTGTCTGCCTATTCATCTTTCCACAATGACAGCACCCTCTGGTGAACCATTGATCTTTTTAGTATCTCCATTGTTTTGCCTTTTCCAGAATGCCCTATGGTTAGAATCATATAGAATGTAGCCTTTTCACATTGGCCTCTTTCACTTAATAATAGGCATCTAAATGTCAGTGTTTATTCACTTAGGAATATTATCAACAACATATTTGACTTCTAGTCCAGGTCAGTCTTGGTACTAAGGATATTTATATATTCTTCCCTTAAACTTCCTATAAAATCTTCCTTTAAGGTTTATTTATTCATTTTTTGACAGACAGAGATCACAAGTAGGCAGAGAGGCAGGCAGAGACAGAGGAGGAAGCAGACTCCCCGCTGAGCAGAGAACCACCCCGCCCCCCCCCGCCCCCAATGTGGGGCTCTATCCCAGGACCCTGGGCTCATGACCTGAGCCGAAGGCAGAGGCTTTAACCCACTGAGCCACCTAGGTGCTCCAAACTGCCAATAATTTTTATACTGCATTTAGCAAAATATAATAAATATAAGCATGTTATATATTTTTAATATTTCAAAGTTAAATTTTTAAAATTTGCCTTAGGACAAACTTGTGACACAACTTCCTATTTACACAGATAAATGGAAATTGTAACTTTGAAAAAATTAACTTACAAAAATAGATTTTTGTCAACCTCTGGTAAATAGTTATACACTGTAACTTTTTGAGGTAAGATGTTCATCTCAAATGGATACAGTTTTTTTTTTTCTTTCTCAGAACTGTATTTCAGGATTTCTGACCCAAACCCTCAAGTTTACCCTGTGCCACTTCCTCTTATTTTCTTCCCATCATATCAGGTTTCCATTTTGTGATCTGTATACCCAAGATTGTTTAAAAAGGATCCCAGACTTCTAGCCTATAAACATCACTTCCTCTGTCTCCTGAATTTATTTAAATGGCTGATACTTGAGCTCGAGGGATTGTTTACACTAACACCACAGAGTCAAGAGTACTCATTACCTCCACCTCATAGGTCAACACCTCATAGGTTAACAGCATATGGCAAGACCCCTCGTATTTCCTTTTCAAGACCAAATCTCCTTTCTGAAACCTTCACTTCACAGGCTTTATACTTTGGGTCCTCACTTACCCACTTTGTTGATGAGTCAATTGAAATATATGTTTGCAGCCCCATCAAAAGTATATTTCTTTTTCCTTCTGGATCATTGTATTTACTTACATGTTCTCTGTCATTGTAGAAATAACAAGTGGGCATTGATTATTTTGTAAACAACTCTGTAAGTTTGTGTGCTTTTCCATTGCAAAGAGAGAGTCTCCGATTGTCTATGTTTTTAGCAGGTGGAAAATGTATCAAGAAGAATTTGGATGGGATTATTTTTTCTAGTTTAAAGAGTAAGTGTCATTTATTTGCACGCCGTGTAATTAGGGATGAAAGCCAGTTAACTGTCTCTGCATCACATTGTCTCCTGATGACACTCTCTACATGACAGGCAATTTTATAATTTAAGTTTAAAGACTGCATTAAAAATAACTTAGGAAAGTGATTGTCACAAAAAAAGGTACCCCTAGACCATTTTTTTTAAAACCCACTTTTCCTCTCACTGGCAACAAAGTGTCTATCATAAACTCATTTTCACTTTGGAGATGTTTCTCTTAAGTTTCATCTGCTGCAAGTCAAAGAATTCCTGAATTACAAAAGTCTGTAGTAGGAACTATTAATTATGTTACAAGTAGAAGCTGTATTTTATTCAACTAATTCATCAGTAGTATGCTTTGCCCTTGGGGCATATGCACATGTTTGTTATATAGAGGTTTTCCGAACAGTTGTAAAGAATATAGTCCTTCTCAAAGGCCATTTCCCACCCACAGGCATGTCCTTTTCTGGCAGTAGTTTTTGCTGTGTAGGGTTTATCAGTTGACCTGCTGGCATGACCTTGGACTCTTAGGGTTTTTCCTGATTCCTGATTCCTCGCCAAGGATGTGCTGGTATTTTATTCTCCCATCTAATGTCTCATGTAGGAACAGGACTGATTGCTTTTCAGAGATTAAGGTTGAGGAGAGATCAGGTCTCAGAATTTACCTATGAACAGTTCACTTAGGGTAGGCCAAGTGGAAAGCCAACTCCCAATATGTTACTTAGAAGGGTTGGGCCTTCCTGTTCCTGCGCTTGTTCACTGGTCTCATTTATGAGTCAATATAAATAATAAAAAAGTGGTTTCTGTATTGCTTACCCCCCACACCCCTCCTCAGTTGGGTGAGTGGTAAATGGGAGATGAAGAAGTGATCATCACTGGGAATGCATAGCCCCATATGTGATAAAGGTGGTTTTCTAAGGAAAACGTGACATAGTTAATTCAGAGAACTTTAGCTACCTTTGTTGAGTCCCTAAAATGCATCTGTACGTGCATTTGTCATACTGACTCTGCCATTCTACACACATACAACTTTAACATCTTAAACTCCTTTTAAAAATCCCATTGTCTAATTAGTACCAGGATCATGACAGGTGCTTTACAAATATTTAATGAATGAATAAATGCATGAATGCATAACACAGTAGGGATGTCTCAGATACTTGTAGGTTGGTTGATGGATTTTAAAAATGTTGATGCACAAAAGTGTAATAGACCTAAGGATTGAAGCTAAGCAACCAAATCTCTTGCCATGTGCTTACTTTCACTCCATGCATGACCCAGGCTCTACTGCTCTATTTTGAAGGTGTAACCAATTTCATACATTCAATTGATTCTTATTTTAAATGTGTTAATAACTGGGCTTTGAAAGATTTTGAATTACTATGAACTAACTAGGAATACAAAAGAGAAGATCAGAGGGGTCAGTTTAAATCTCTGCCTGTGACATCTCGTAAGAGATTGACTTTCCATTAATTTTTTTTTTAATCTAAAGAATGAATGAAACAGGATTCCAGGACTAATAAACCAGACAAACAGAACAAACCATTTCAAGCACATTCACATACTTTGAGACAACACTTTATGTGTTAGAATAATTAGTAACGACTCTTACCTAAATTAGGATAATTACTAAGCAATTTTTTTTGGTTATTTAAGTTTAGCTATTACTAGTATTTTAAAAATAACAAAACTTCATTTGCAAAAGTTTCCGTCTTTAGCCCTTTTATTACTTCAGAACACTTTTCTGTATCAGATAATATGTATCAGGATTTTGGAACAGAACAGGGATAGAACAAAGCAATCAGTGGCACATGTTCCTCTGTCTTTAGGCTGATATAAAATTTATTTCTAAAGGCTGCTTTCTGGGGTGCCTGGGTGGCTCAGTGGGTTAAAGCCTCTGCCTTCGGCTCAGGTCATGATTCCAGGGTCCTGGGATCAAGCCCCACATTGGGAGCCCTGCTCAGCAGGGAGCCTGCTTCCTCCTCTCTCTCTCTCTCTGCCTGCCTCTCTGCCTGCTTGTGATCTCTGTCAAATAAATAAAATCTTTAAAAAAAAAAATAAAGACTGCTTTCCTTTCCTAAGTCTTAGTCTCAGATTTGATGTAAATAGAATTGTTGCTGCTACTTTCCTTGCATCAGGATTTCTGAGAATCCCTTCTCAACCTTTGTTAGGAACATTTGTGCTCATGCCTAGCTTATCTGCTTTTAACTTTTCACTGCCAACTCCTTTGAGCAGACACCCACCCGGACAGAGAACAAGTACCTGACCTCACAGATCTGTGGGGAGAGTAAGAAAAGAGAGCAAACTTTGGTTTACTCATCTTTATCCCACCTAGAATAATTTGTTTACAGTCTTTCAAATGCTAGAAAATCATGGAAGTATGATTGTGTGTGGGGAAAGAACAGGTCTCATTGAGCAGAAGGCAGTCCTGATAGAAAAGTCTTTCACATCAATCTGATGAAGACTGAACTGATCTAAGTAAAATGTGAGAATCAAATCAGCCTTATCTTCCCAGAATCATGAAGGACCACCACTTAAGCTCAGAAATGAAAATTGTTTTAATTATTTTAGAATCAGAGGAGACATTGGCCATGCACTTGGTTCTTCTCAGTTCCTAAATTCCACTATGGAACACAGCAGCTTTTCAGCTCTGTGTGGGCAACATTTAATGCACACTGAAAGTTAGACTGGTTTCTGGAAAATGCTACTTTAGTGTATAGAGGACTCAGCTGACCCATGCAATATGCTGTGGTCTGTGCCACATAAATAATGATTACCATTGGAATGATTTTCATCTTTATTAATTGTTGTCATCTAAATGGTATGTGTGAGGCTTTAACTTATAGCTAATACAGGTGGAAATTGAGAGCTTATATATAAAACATTGGTGATATGTATTATTTAAAAAGTTTTAAAACAAACTTGTAAGTGCATTTTAGAAGAATATGTATAGGTATGTAATATGTGTGTATATATGTAATGAGAGGGAAAATGTGGAAGGCATAAATTACAAGAATTAATTCATAATAGCAAAAAAGCCTCCAAATCATAAATATGGGTCAGTGTCTGCTTCAGATTTTGAGTACAGTCCCGGGAGCCAGATGCTCCTTGTGGAGTGGCCACATTTCCATGAGAATTTCCTCCTGAGTCTCAGTGTAGATTTTGATGGCACTGTTTATATTTTCTTCTTATATTTAAAGAAGCTTTTTGGGGTGCCTGGGTGGCTCAGTGGGTTAAGCGTCTGCTTTCAGCTCAGGTCATGATCTCAGGGTCCTGGGATGGAGCCCCACATCAGGCTCTCTGCTCAGCAGGGAGCCTGCTTCCCTCCACCCCCTCTGCCTGCCTCTCTGCCTACTTGTGATCTCTCTCTCCGTGTCAAATAAATAAGTAAAATCTTTAAAGAAGCTTTTAAAAAAGGGGAAATCTTGCAATTGGCAAAATATCCATTTGCCCTACAGATATATATATATAGCAGTGCTTACATGACACTTATGCTGCAAATAAAAAATAAAAATACCACACAAATAATTTGGCACCTTCAAAAGAATTTAACTCCTTTGAAATTGTCTATTGATATAATCATGTAGTTACTACAGTTGTTTCTAGCTGAGGTTCTTTCCTCTGAGTTGTCTAGTAGGGTCATCTGTCTTCCATTTTTTTTTTTTTTTTTTTTTTTAGGGATCACCTTTGTCCTCTTGTACCATTCCAATTAATTTTTATCTTATAAATTTCTAAGAATTCGTCTCCTTTCCTCCAAGTTAATGCATATCTAAGCTCCAGACACAACAGCTTAATTTGGTCTTTCTAATTAAATATTAAATTGTTGCATGAGCTCTTGTCTATCGGGTGAGGCTTATTTATTCATCCTGACATGTGACTGTATATCCTCCAGTAGAGAAATGAAGCCACATGCCAAGTTATTCCATTTAATTACTTGTTTTCCCCAAACTTTTCACCGAATGATGTATTTCAGAGAACAAATGAACTTATTTGAACTATATGTTGAAGTCTAATATTAGCCATAAAATAAACTTTAGAGTGCGACCATATAGGAGAAGTACTATTGAAAAATAGATATTGTCTAGGCCCTCTGCACATCAACCAAAAAGTTGAGTGGATGAATCTGTTCCAAAACACATGTTGAATTTAGATTTCACTAGTGACTTTTTATTAGCTAGCCATCTAGAACTCAGTTGATAGGTATTTGTCTTCATATTTCTTGTTTTCTGTTTAATTTGAAAAGGCTGGATAGCTTTTATCCTATATATATACCAGACAGGAAAACAAAAGATGACAATATAGGTGCTTCTGCCCAGAAAAATGTCACCCAAGGGTGCTGATTGTATCCATGGACTGCATCACTCATCAGTTGTTAGCAATCTTCGGAGAACTGCAAAGCATAAGAAGTGTGGCTATGAGGAAGTCAGAGGCCACTGAGCGATGGTGGTTTATAATATAATAATGGTAAGAATAATAGCAGTACTAATGTCTACCACTGATGACACAACAAAAACTAGAACTGCATTACGTTTGACTTCTGTTAATCCTTATAACAAGTTTACCCATTATCATCCTCATTTTATAAACGAAGAGTAAAATACACTCACTTTATTTTTATTTATTTATTGAGAAATATAATTAACAGTGTTGTATTAATTTCAGGTATATGATGTGATGTTCAACAGTCTCATAAATTTCTCAGTGCTCATCAAGATAAATGTACTCTCCATCTCCTTTATCTGTTTCAACTGCCCATTGGCAACCACCACTTTGTTCTCCTAAAATACACTCACTTTAAATAACTTGCAAGAGATCACATAAGCAGAAAGTGACCTAGCTAAGAATTAGACCCTTCCTCCCCTAAATTATCCTCAACATACGACACATCCATCCCTTACTGATACTTAAGCAATTTTTAATTTTATAATATGCGCTTGCATAGATCATATAATGTAGTATTTGTAATTTTATGTACTTTTAATTAAATATCATTAATTATGACATAGTTACTTTAAAAACATCAAACAATGCAGACACGCATATAATAAAAAGTAAGTCTAAAAAAAAGTTAAAAAGACAACTGATAGGCATTGCTTTTAAACTTGTAAATTAGTAAGAAGAAACTATTCCATAATTCCTTTAGGTTGGACTAGTCTTCTGTATTAATGTATCTCATTATGACAAGATCACCAGTGGTCTGTTCCAAAAATAATTGGAAAGCGTTATTTTAGCAAATGGTGCTATAGTACATCACACCAAACCAATTGCAAATATATAGGAGGGCAGTGAGCCATTGGGTATGTTCAAATATCCAGGGTCAGATCAATTCTTTGCGCATGTGTGATAAATATGTGATGGCCAAGTGTTCCACTGAAAATCCCTTTATGGTAAAAAGGATTTTCTTTCTTTTTTTTTTTTTTAAGATTTTATTTATTTATTTGAATGAGAGAGAGAGAGAGTGAGCACGAGATGGGGGAGGGTCAGAGGGAGAAGCAGACTCCCAGCTGAGCAGAAAGCCTTATGTGGGACTCAGTCCTGGGACTCCAGGATCATGACCTAAGCCACCCAGTTGCCCCTCTTTTTTTTTTTTTTTCTTTTAAGATTTTGTTTATTTGACAGAGAGAGAGTGAGCACAAATAGGGGGAGAAGCAGGCAAAGAGAGAGGGAGAAGCAGGTTCCCTGCCTAGCAGGGAGCCAGATGTGGGGCTCAAACCCAGGACTCTGGGATCATGACCTGAGCTGAAGGCAGATGCTTAATGACTGAGCCATCCAGGTACCCCTAAAACAGCAGGTTTTCTTAAGAATCTCAAATACTGATGAAAATGGCTAGGAATGAATTTAACTTTCCCCAGAACTTTATTTTCTTTGCTCATTAGATAAAACTATGGATGATACATTATTGGCCATATTTTAAAAATCATAAGCAAGTATTAAAGCAGAGTTTCAAGAAATGGTTCTCAGAGACAAATAAAACAAACTTAAAGATTAGATTTCAGTCTGCTTCTTTCTCCTAAGAAAAAATATTACAGTCTTCCAGATTTTCAACATTATATGATCCTGAACTTAACATCTATGGAGTGCTTGGATTATTTAAGAAACCTAACATTCCAAATGGGTCTTGGAGAAAGAGAAGATAGCAGAGGATTTGACAAAAGGTGTGTCCAGTGATAGAGTTTGTGTTTTGTGTGCTTATTTCTTTTCTTCCTTTTTTTGTCTGTGGGTGGGAGAAGGAGGGCACGGATGGGTAGGATGTGTAATCAGCTGTTATCAATCAGCTTTGGAAATTCCCTTGTGGCTTGACATTTTTGAGGACTGGCCCAGTCTTCCTGTTGGAACTCATCCAAACCCCAGAGGAGGGCTCTTTGTCTCAATTACAGATACTAATAAACAGAAATACACATGGTATTTTTGTTTTTCTTATTCTTGGATGAGGTTAATTAGTTGGCTATACATTTGGAACTATGTCCTCTTTTAAAAAGTGGACTGGAATATACCACAATTATTAGTATTTGTTAGATTTTGTTTTGCGCAACGCATTTTGAAAATGGAGCCCATTATGGAAATTTATACTATTGCTAAAGCACTACACTGAATTCAAGAACTACTTTCTTGATTTATAAGAATAAGGTTGGAGAAACAGTTCACAACCAGTTCAGAGTCTTGTGATTGATTTTCTCCCCAAATTTAAAACTAAATGTTAGTTTTTGGGGAGAGGTCTGTATATGCTTTGACTTTTACACCATTCCTATGAAATATATACCCTTATCAATACTATCCTATATCTATAGGTATACTATAGTATACCTATACTATAGTATACTATAGGTATACTATACTATCCTATATCCTATAGGTAAGGACACAGAGCCTGAGGGAGATTTTTTAAAAAACTGGCCCAGGTTTTCACACCTAGATCAGAATTTAAACCTAGGCCTTCTTGACTCCAAAATTCTGCTGCTCGTTTTGACATTAAACATCATCTCCCCATTTTTACCTGCTGTCAGTAATAGTAATGATCACCAATTATTTGCCTACTTTCTTTAGCTTTTTACAAATGACTTACTCCAGCCACTTATTTACATGTAGAATAAGTCATAGACACAGGTACAAAACCTCAAAGTTTCAAGAAATCAAAAGATCTAAAGAACACCAGAGCAACTGTCGAATGTACAGAAGACTGAGGCAGTAGGAGTGACCTCTGTATTCTCTATCTGGATTCTTTTTAAGGGGTAAAAAGAACAGAGGCGTTGCTGTCACCAAACAACCATCCCTAACATTTAATCTGAGTCATTTTTAGTTAAGCAAAATTGGCATAAGTGAATGATTGCCTATGTATAGAGTTTGTAGTGTGGAGAGTTTGCCACAATACTATTATAGACTTTTTTCTTTTAGATTCCTTACCTTCTCACCTTCCAGAAAAATGTTTAAGTGGTTTTAAAGCCTAAACCACCTGACCTTCTTCCCTTTCCCTGTGTGTGTGTCGGGGGGTGGTATTTGCTATAAGGTACCACCTTTAGGAATTAGGTTTTCACAGGGTCAGGTGCAGGACTTTCAGAATGTGATAACTCTTGAGAAAATGACGAGAAGGTTTTATTCTTTCCCTTTGCTCCTCTTTATTTTCAAGCATCAGAGGGTATGACTTGAGCCATTTCTCTTTATTGGTTTTTCCTCCATCATGATCAAGAAACTGATTTGTGCCAAAATCAGAATGAGTCAGACAATACGAAACCAACACGTATTTGGACCAGTGAGGCATGGATGTACTGAAATGAGCTTCAGCAAACCCTCTTTCTGGGTGTTTGACCGCATGCAAACAGGAGGAGATGGTGGCTTTGCCGTGGGTGTGGTTCTTCCACCTCTCCTCCCACAAACTCCCCTTCCTCTCTTTCCCTGCATGTGTTTCAAATTGGAGCAATGGTGGGTGGGAGAAGCAAGAGCTTCCCTGCAACTATAAATAGTAAAGCCAAGAATTCTGAGTGTTCAGGAGAGGAGGTAGAGGGAGATAGAGTGGGAGAGGTGGGAAGCTACCCAAATTTAATCACTCACACATTGCTTCGAACCAAATCAAGTTCTGTGACCTATTAAGAATAGTGAGTAAATATGTGGTGAGCCTCAATCCCAATCTGAAAACAAAACAAAACAAATAACAGCAACAACAAAAAAGAGGACATAATAGAGATGGTCCCTGATAGATAGTCACCTCCCTTAACTTTTTGGAAAAATACAGTTATAGTCAGGACTAGTGTGGACCAAAACCCATGGAAAGATTGATGGAAATTCATTTTAAAAAGCCACACACATGAAAATAATTTACACAGGAGGTTTTCTGCACCACAGCTGTGCTGGTTATTTATTTTGGACCAGTTTGTGCAAAAAGTGGTACCAAAAATGGACTTAGTTCTTGCTTGATAACCTTACAAATGTCAAATTAGTCCCCTGAACTCAAAACCCCCATTCCCGAATAAGCTGCTATTTAAAGGCAGATGGTTTTCAGAATCTCCAGGTCTTCATTTCTTTAGAACTTACTTGAGGACTGCACTCCTGCTTGTCCTCATTTGTAGTCAGTGTAACTCTTGGTCCTGTTTCTCCTACCACTTAAATATATCCAGAAGACATAGAGTGGAAGACAGAAGACGGAATAGAACCCCTGTTTAGTGCATGAACCTGCCTCGGCCTTGGATTGGGAAACATGCTTTGTAAAGAGTACTTCCCGACCGATAAAAGTTATACAAGATAATTCTCTGGAGCATTGTTGCCTCACAGACCATAGATATCAGAGGATGGAGTCACATCGGCTTTGATGCTTGCTGTTTTTCCTCCAAACCCCTGAACCAGGGTGAGACAAGTGGTTCATAGGAGTGCCAGTGCACCTTGAATCTAATAGAGCTAGGTGCCTTGAAGCCAGCCAACATGTGTGCAAGGGTGTGACATTTATTTAAGGGATTTGGAGACCAAGGTCTCATGCACATGCAATCAGAGCCTTCTGGTGTCAGTATTCATTGAATTATCCTCTTGCAAAAGGATCTGGGGATTGATACATCAAAACTCTGCCTTTGTGAAACAGGCAGGTTTGTATAGTTCTGATCTGATTCATAATCATATTCATTATTTGGATTTATACATTGCCTTTCTTCCATGTTGCCAAAGTGCTTCTTGACTAATCTAGAATTACAGTGAGTTAACTTTTTTAGGTCAATGCAAAGTTCACCTCTTAGGCCACCTCCCAATGGGATAGATTTGTTTTGAAGAAGAACTTATTTCCTGAAAAGAAGCCCTTCATTTATTAGGAGAGACTTTGTTATATTTCTGAAGGGAGGGGTGATTGTCAAGATTATTTCCCAGTGCCTAACGTATAGCCTTGGACATAATAGATTGAAGGCTGATGCATTTAGTTTATAGATCAATGTGTCAAAGCACAAGCAATCAAAGTTATGTGTCAAGATTCATCACCTTTCTGGAATGAAATTTAAAATGATACTAAATTCATTCATTAACATCACTCTTTCTTCACTAAAAATCCTGCATGTTCCTAAAAATCAATTTTGGCAGGCATTGAAACTCTCACTGACCCAGACTAATATATTTAATTTAGCTATGATCTTTTCTCTGATCTTTTTATTTCCTTTCTTTTGCCAAGTTTATATTAAAATGGCTAGAAGCCATAAAAATTAAAATCTTACGAAACAAGGATTTTTTTCTCCCAAATTAACCCACCAAAATATAGATGTCAAGTTCTGTTTCATGAGCAGATTCCATGATAACACAACAGCAGAAGAGTCAGTTTGATGTCAGCTCTCAAAGAATTTTTTACTGATCTAATATTTGGTAGGCTCAGCTTTACCACTGTTGGAACAATGGCCTTTAATTATTTTTTCCAATTTATTAGAACGTTTTTAAAAGAAAGAATAGAATTGACTTAGTGAGACCTGTGAAATGTGCTGTTTTGTCAGTGCATTTTAAATTTTAATTTTGTAATTAAAAAATGAGAACATAGACATTGGATCAACAATTGACCTTAACCCTATTCTTGATTCAAAGACAAAATGTGTCCAACATGTCCCCTTTTGAAATGTGGAAAATCAACGCAACCATTTGCCAAAATGAGCAATGCCTCACTTTACTCTGGCTTGATCCTTTTCTTGAGAAAAGAAAAGAATAGATGACATCCTCCTGCTGGCTTCTTGACAGAGCTGATATAAAACAGCCTTGAAAATAAGTCCTAGCCACTAAGTAGAAGTCCAAAATAAAAGCAGAAAGAAATAGATTCTCTTACCACCAGGGGGCGATAGATACTCCAACAAGCTATCCCCAAGGAAAGGGGCTGGTTGTGCTGCTCTTTCACTTGTATTCTCTTTCTTCTTGGTGTCCTTGGGACATTTTGTATCCCATGGATAAGCATTGTCTTTCTTTATGGAATGGTACTGGAAAGAGAAATGAACAGTGACAAGTCTTTGGGATTGAAAGGAAAGAAGAGGGCCAAGGCTGGTGGTATAGGTGAGAGGGTTAGGGAATTTAACCAAACGTTTTGCAGACTGTGACCTTTGAAAGCCATACATGAAGCTAAATATATAACAAGAGAAACACATTTTAATCCTTTTGTAGTCACGATTCTTGTGGTTACTATTTGCTATGGACTAAGTGTTTGGTCCACTTCCGAAATTCTTATGTAGAAGCCCTAATTCCCAGTGTAATGGTGTTTGGAGGTGGGGCCTTGAGAGGTGATTAGGTCATGAAGGTGGAACCCTCATGAATGGGATTAGTGCCCTTGTAACCAGAGACATGAGAGAGATGGTCTCTCTGCCAGAAGAGGACACAGCAAGAGGGTGTCTAACTGCAGACTAGGAAGAGTTTCTCATTAGGAACCAATCAACTGACACCTTTATCTTGGAATTCCCAGCCTCCAGGACTGTGAGAAATAAATATTTGTTGTTTAAGCCACCTAGTCTATGGTATTTGTTACACTTGCCCTAATGGACAAAGGCATAATTGATACTTCTTGGCTCTTAGGTTTGCTATCTGGATTTTGTAACACATGCCTTCTAAGGCCAGTAACAGGTTTATGATGACGGTTTATGATGATGATGATGGTTTATGATGATGATGACAAGGAATTCTAGGCATGTTTTCCTAGTTTAATTTTGTACTGTTCTTTGAACTAATTTTAATGAAATTAAATAAAAAGAGTACATATTAGAGAGAAAAACTATAGACAAAAAGGATATTCTTTTCAGTTTGCTTCTGGTCAGATCTATAGTTCTCCCCCCCACCCCCCCAAAAAGGTTTTATTTGATAATCCAATTTGCTTTAAAAAATTTTTTAAAGTCACATTCAATGGGTCTAACAAACATGAAAAAGCACATTATGGGCCCTCCACCGCCCTACAAAAAGCCTATGAAAAAACACACGGTTAGAGAAAATTGCAAACTAAGCTGCCTCACTTAGCGCTCCAGCGCAGGGCTGACTAAATCCTCATGGAAGAGGCGCTGTGGACGTAGTCAACCAACTCCCCCTGCGCTGCGGTCTGATCTCCATTCAGCCACAGTCCCTCCGCGACCACCGTGCGTCCCTTCTCCGTGCTGCCCGCCACCAAGCGGTTCACCTTCCAGTAAGTGAGGAGAGTCTTTCCAGCCGTACGTAGAACTTCTCTCCCACACTGTGCGGCTTGGGGAACTGCTCTGTTTCGGCCCTTTGAGCTTCTGTTAACCCATCCTGGGGGGTGCAGCCGCCAAGCGGTACCACGCGGTCGCCCTCCTTTCTCCTTGCACCCTGGAGAAACCGGCTTTTCATCAACTCGATGACTTTCACCGCCTGCATGCTCAGAGTAAACCGGAAGTATTTGCTTTGCTGTAAACTGAGGTAGGTGGTATAAACAACTTCATAAACATGTTCCTTTGGCTCTGAAACGCTCAATTCAGTTGCCTTTGCTCTGTGTTTCTGAAGACCCCTGTTTGGGTACAGTATCCAACATGCTCAACTCCTGCTGGTGGATCCTCCACACCAGAAAACTCTACAGAGTAATGGGAGAGCCTTGCCACATCCAAAGCCCACATCTGCAACTGCTTTCTCTTCCACTCAAATGTGATCTGGATCTCTAAAGGTTGATGCTGGAAATAGGGGACTGAATTCAGAGTTCGGTGTGCTGATGACAACCATACCCGGAGAAAAGTACCCAAATACAGCCTCAGGAAACTTGGCCAGATCTTCAGAATCTAACTGTTTTATCAATTCAGTACATGTTATCAAGTCAAATCCACACAAACGGGAGTCTTTTTGTACAGCAGAACCATGATACAAGGTTATAGTCAAATCTAGTTCCCGAGGAATGGTGTAACTCCCCACTCCTGGAGACAACCTACCCCCTCCCCATTTAAGGGGTTTGGCAGCAATATCTGCTCCAATAAGATACTGAACGCAGTGGTGGTATTTCAGCATCCATACGAGTGTGGCGTCCCCAAAGCCCAAGTCTGCAATCTTCTTGTGTCCATGTTGATTCACTAAGTTTTTAACAAAGTAGTATCTCTGTCCATACACTGGTGGTTTGAACTCAGTCACTTTCTTGCTGAGAACTTCACAATGATCCATACTGTTGCCCTGTTTGTTTTCTTCAGTTTTGTTAAAATAAAAAGGCCAATGTATCCTTCAAGCTCTATGAATTAGCAATGGCTCAGCTCCGAAGGGGCGCACCAGCGGGAAAGCAAAGTTCTGTGAACTCCAGCTCAGATCTATAGTTCTTAACCAGAGCACTCTCCTTCCCTCAACACATGGGACATTTGGCAATGATTGGAGACATTTTTTTATTGTTACTACTTAGGATAAGGGTATAGCTACTAGTATCTGTAGGTAAAGGCCAGAAAAATTATCTTGCTTTGTGCAGGACATCTCTCCATAAAGAATTATCTAATTCAAAATGTCAATGAGTAACCCTTGCTCAGAGCAACCCTTGCTCAGAGAAAGAGATATAAGGGAATATATCTTTCTTTTCCTTCAGGGTAAGTACTATTAGTTTTAAAGATGATGCTCAGCTAAGATCTCCTGCTCCAACAGAAAGAAAATACTGTCATTCAGGTTAAGAATAAAGATAGTGTTGCTCCAAGTGGAGAAAGTCCCATGATATTAAGAGAACATGGAGGCAAGATGGCAGAAATGCGGTCAGTAATTTTGCCAAGTCATGGAGAATAAGAGAAAAGTTCGAATTCTACAGAAAGATGTTCCAGTTTTCAGAAAGGAAAAGACAAATTCTGAGACCTATTGAAAGCTGAGTAGTATCAAGTGAGGAGCTAGCCAGATATATTTGACTAGCTATGTTGTAGCCTTTACCTTTCTCTTCTTGGTGCACTGGGGCAGAGGTAGGATAAGTAGATTTGGGTGAACCTTAGTTTTTTACAATTCACGTAGGGTCGGTGATCCCTTTTGGTAGATAAATAACATTTCACTAAGCAATGGATTAATTACATCATGAACAGGAGTGTCTGGTTCCCTTGCAATATTTTGTATTTGGTCCATTCCTATCTAATATTTTATCCAGTCTTAGGTGAAGACTGCTGATCACATTGGCAGATCAAAATGACTTGGCAGAATCAGGATCAAAAAGATTATACCAGAAAAAGAAGGATATGCTAGTGGTAAAAGATAAACTTTAACAGTCTTGAATAGCAGCAACATAGGAAGAAGTTGGAGGAGATGGGGCTGAGTTGAAGTTTATTTTGGAAAAGTATTTAAGTAATTTAATGGATCATAACTTCATACTGAATTCAGGTTAACCCCAATGGCTTTTGTCTGTGATAATAGATGCAGAATGTTCAGAATTTGGACTGTTAAATCTTAGCACAGGCCACACTGGGAGGAATGCATGTCAATTATCTCATGTCAAGAGACATACAGACAGCCTGGAGTATCCAGGGAGCCAGGGAGGAACGGCTATGCTGGTGACGGCCTAAAAACTATGCCATAGATGATGCACAATTGAAAGAACTAGGAAAAGAGAAATTAAGGGGAGATGAGATAATTGTTTCAAACTGCATAAAGGGCTTTAGGGGAGGAGAAGATTTAGGCATTTAGTGGTTGCCCCAAAAGGACCTAGCAAGCTTGGAAAAGTAGATTTGGGTTCAAAATAATAAACTGTTCGAAAATGAAAATGTTCCTTTCGTTGAGTTCCTGTCACCAGAGTCTGGACAATGAAATAGTGTGGCTTTCCATTTGTTTGTTTTGTTTGCTTGTTTTTTTTGTTGTTGTTATTTTTGTTGTTGTTGTTGTTTTTTGTCTGTTTTCTTTGAGGCTGTTGAAATGTCAGATAGCTCCGACAGCACCAGACGGACTTTAAATTATCTTCCAATTTAGGACTCAGCCATTTTTACATCATCCCTAATAAGTATAAAGGCAAATACCTTTTAGGCTGGTCTGATTCTGTTAATAAATATTAATGCTATCACATTCAATGTGAAGCAGTTTCAAATTCCCCTAAAACAGGGTTTCTCTAAGTGTATGAAATGAATGGGCAAGGGTCTCATTACATCTCATATACAAGTTTTCATGAGCAAAACATTTGAGATTATGGCATGCTGTATTCTTAGAGTCACAATGCATATTAGCATGTTAGAGGGTCTGAAACGGACTGCAGTTAAAAATAAAGGCAAGTCTTAAATTCCTTAGTGAAACTGTCAGAATCCTCCATTATACCTTCCCTGACTTTTCAGCCTCAATGTTCATAACGCTCCCAATGAACCCTTCTCTCCTGCCACCTAGTAAATTTTCCCTTACCTTTCTACTCTTTGGATCTCGCCATTTCCTTTATTTGGAAGATTTTAGTGTGTGTATCTGCCCAGGGGTCACCCTTCTTGAAGTCAAAGCCAAAAGGAATCCCTCTCATTTTTTGCACTCATATCACAGTCTAAAAGTGGTTGCATTTCATGAGGTTTGCTTATTATTCTCTGAGGATATGTTAGAACATAATATATTCTGGTGTGTGTTACAAGACCTGGTATCATGTTTCTCACCAAGTAGGCGTTCAATAAATCCTTCCGGAGTCATTAAAGGAACCATAAGGCCTTGGAACTCTATTCACTCATTCTCAGGTCGGTGTAAATATTCTTAATATTAAGGGCATTGTCTCTTATAATCCCAAAGAACAAATGGAAAATGTTGGTGTTAAATAGACTTTTTGTTCTGTTTTGTTTTAGGCAAAGAATCCAAATAGTCCATAGTGATTCTTTTTTTTTTTTTTTTTAAATTACTCTCACCTAGTGACTCTTGTTCCAGACTAGATGAGTGCCTCCCAGATGAATGGGTGGCTTTATGGAGATTACTATATTTCAGTGAATGAGTCCTGTTTTCTTTTCATTATGTTTTTGTTAGAGATTCATGACTGTGCCTTTGCCACCACAGACTGGACTAACATCTTGATTTTGCTTTGTAAATAGATATAATTATTCTGGGTCATCTTGTCAACTTCATCTATAAGAGAGAATGGTTTTTGACTCAGGTTATTGGAGATCTTGCCCTGGGAACCTACTTAAGGTTCTAAAAAATGGAAGTGATAGAGCCTAAGGCTGGCAATGATTGTCTCTTTATACATCGACAAGGAAGAGAGATTTGCAAAAAAAATAAGCAGGGCTTTTCTGTCCCTGCCTTCCCCCGACCCCTTCCCACCGTCCCAGCTTCTTTCTCTCCCTAAGACTGTAGTGAAAACTTCCCAAACCAGGTAGTTGCAACACCTTACCCAGCATCACAAATGAAATTGCCTTAGCCATGTTTAAGTGCGAAGTCCATCCAGATGGAAGAGATATCTCAGAAAGGGATAGATTATTTTCAAATAAGGGCAGTTGAAATGCTTTACCAAAAGAGTTCTGTGTGTAGTAATCTCCTTCCCTATAGAATTTTGTCTACTACCTCTCTCAAAATTTCATCCTCTATATTTTATAATTTAGAGCTCAAGTCAGTAATTAGGGAGATTATTGTTCAATGAAAAACAATTATTATTTACTAAAATTATCCTAAAGTTTAAATTAAGAGAAAGATGAAGGTATTTATTTAGAAAAAATATTTCATTCATCTCAAAGAGCTTTTTTATTGAAATAAAGTTAGAAAATAATGGAAGTTTAAAAATTATTCAGGAAGTTCATGTGTAGGGGCGCCTGGGTGGTTCAGTGGGTTAAAGCCTCTGCCTTGGGTCCAGGTCATGTTCCCAGGGTCCTGGGATTGAGCCCCGCATCGGGCTGTCTGCTCAGCGGGGAGCCTGTTTCCTCCTCTCTCTCTGCCTGACTCTCCGTCTACTTGCGATATCTCTCTCTGTCAAATGAATAAATAAAATCTTAAAAAAAAAAAAGTTCATGTGTATAGAATCTATACATTGTGTCTTTTCAAAAAATTCACTGAACAATTGCTTAGTTAGATCTTATTTTTCCTTTTATCTTCTTATTATGGTATAATAATTTTATCTTCGTATTATGGTATAATACCAGGATTAGGAGCATAATTATAATTAGCTTACCATTCCATACCCCTTTAGTGGTTAACATCAAATCCCTGAAAAGCTGTGATTCAGAGTCCAGAAATGTGTAGTCAAATGCCAAGTGCACCAAAGGTAAACAGAAACAGAAAGAAAATTGCTTTGTTTTCATTGAGTAATGAAATAAATCTTCTACAAGGATGTACAAATGAAGAAACTGAAGAGTTCAATTCTAACTCTTTGAAGGACTTTACCATTTATTTCTTCCCTGACAACTTCTAGCCAGAAGTTCATTTACTTTTCCAGATGAGGAGTCGAGGTGTGCTGTGCCCTAGTAACAATTGTTCTTATCATATGATCAAGTTCTAGTTAAACATTTTAGCCAAGGAATGCTCAAGCATCCGGAAAAAGACATTTGCATCTTTCAACACACAACATCTAAAGCAGTTGCTACTTAGGCTGTTGGGGCTTTTCCTTTTTGCCTTGGCTGGATGGTTGATTATTCACCCCCATCAGCTGGATGGTTATTATTTACCCCCATCGTTTTTCTACTCACTCAGTAGCCTGAGCAACTCTTCCAGTGTTTCTCTATTTTTTCCAGACTCTTCTATCTTCCCACCTTTAAGAGACTTATCAGGCATGCTTCACATCTGACCTCTCTGCTTTTCTTCAATAAGCACATAAATTCCAAGTGTAGGGGAGGGGAAAATTTTGTTCTTTATCATCTTAGGTTCAATACCTAGGACTATGCAAATTAAACTGACAAAGGACAGATAAACAGGAGAAAAAACATACAAATTGTATTTGATGTTAATATTTTAATTTTACATCGGGACAGGATTCTCACGGAAAAGAAAATGAAAAACGCAAAGAAGCAATTAAGCCCATGTGCTTAAATACCATTTTAAGGAAGAGTGACAAATCTGTGGAGAAGTGACAATACAAAAATAAAGGGGTTGGGCTTCTAGGAGTGGTAACTTCTGCTGAAGTAAATATATGAAGGAAATGAATGGAAAGTAAGGGTTATTTCAGTAAGATTTGCTAATGAGATTCACGTTGGTGCCATCTCCAGTGGTAAGAGTTGAGCTCCCTCTTCCTGGTGTGGGAGAGGGAAGAAAGATACCATCAGAAAGGGAAATCTATGCCCCGACTTTAGGGAGAAAGTGGAAGAGAGCTTTCGTAGGTCTGGTGTTTTTCAGTTGCCTTCAATTCAAAATACTTCTCATGCAGAAATGGCAAACATTGGGATGGCATATTTAAAAAAAAATTAAATCAATTAACATGTGGTATATTTTTAGTTTCAGAGGTAGAGTTTAGTGATTCATTAGTTGCATATAACAGCCAGTGCTCATTACATCAAGGGCCCTCCTTGATGCCCATCACCCAGATGGCATATTCTGATTGCCTTCCCAAGCTTTCCTGGGAAGTCACTTTGAGACACATGCCTGTACTCTTATCTAACCCAGAGCTCTACTCAGCTTAGTGAAGAATGTCTTCAGGACACAGGTTGGGCAGAGTGTCCAGCCTCTCAGTATTCATAAAGGTCTGGGAACACATTTCTATGGCCCTCTTTCCCTCCACACACCGGTTCTTGTTCTGTGTCCCAGTATCTACTGACCCATCCAAAAGACATTAGCTCTTACCCCTTTCTCTTATGCCTCATGGCCCAGGGCACTGTCATCTAGTCTCATCCTGGGATGAGCCAGAGCATTCCTCTGTTATCTTTCCAATGTATCACTGTTGTAGCATAAAGTCTCCATCTTGCTTCCTTCAGAACTTTCCTTTTTAGTTCTCAGCCATTTTTCTCCCTCTCCTCCTACTTGTTTCTTTTCTTTTCTTTTTTTATCTCAATAAGTTCTGCATCTTTCAAAATAAAACCTCTGGATTTCAAATGTATTATTTTTTTTTCTTGTGTGGGCTTCAGAAACAACTTTTGGATATTAAAACATTTAAATGTTAATTTATTCTTTCTCTTTGAAGCTGTAACAGTACTAAATCATGATCCTGTGGTTGCTGATGGATGCCTAAGTGGTTTATTTGCAGCAAGTTGGGAGTAGGAAAGCGTGAAAATATATATTAAATTACTGTACTTTGTTGAGAAAATAAAAGCCACTAGTTGGAAACTGCATTTTCTCACTCCATCTCCCAAACCTGTAGCCTTGCCTACATCTGTCTCCACTGTCTTCCTTTACATAGATAGATAGATAGATAGATAGATAGATTTATTTTTATTCTCTGGCTCCTATCAAAGGTAAATGTTACCTTTCTGCTTTTGCTTACTCATGGACTTCATTCTTTAAATTGTTTCCTCTCTTTTCTGCATTATCAAACTTCTCCTTTGTTAGATTTTTTTCATTTTCATATGAACATGATTATATCTTAAAATTGTATGTCTTCTTTCTTACATTATCCCCCACCCTTTCCTGTTCCCTTTCCCATCAATACTTCTTAAAAAGGAAGTGTAGGCATTCTGTCTTCGCTTCTTCCCTGCCCTTTTAAGTGCACTTTGATCTGAGACACATTCACAAGCTCCACAACTACTCTTGTCAAGATTAATGATAACTTGCAGTGGCCAAAGGAAAGAATACTTTCTGCCTTCCAGTTACTTGATCTCACATCAGCAGTTGATTTAATTGTTCATTGCCACCTTTTTCCTAGTTAATGTCCCTTGACATCATAGTCCCAGCCATGGGCTGAGTCTTTGCTGGTTCTTCCTCATGTGCTTGAACTTTAAACTTTGGAGTCGTATAAGGCATTCTTCTCTCTCTATCTCTGTCTCCCTCTCTCCTCTTCCCTTCTCCACTCTTTTCCTCTTCTCCTTCCTTTGATCTATTTACCTTCTTTTCTTCTTTATGTAAAATTTCTTTGTAGGTGATCTCATCCACATTCATGGCCTTAAGTAACATTCTGTGTACATGCTACCACAGTGAGGACTTGGTGTCTCTTACTGTTATTGGTACCCCACTGTCTATTGCAATGCTTAGAAAATAGTAGGTTCTTGTATTAGTCAGCTCAAGCTGCCATAACAAAATACTATAAACTGGATAGCTTAAACAACAGCAATTTATTTCTCAGTTCAAGGTTGGGAAGCCCAAGGTTAAGGGGCCAGCAAAACCAGTTTCATTCTGAAGCCTCTTCTTGTGGCTTGTAAGTAGGTGCCATCTCCCTGTGTGTGTGTGCATATGATCTCCTCTTTGTGCTGGTGCAGAGAGATAAGCTCTCTGGTGTCTTTTTTAATAATAGTACCAACCTCTTCAGACCAAGGCCCCACCTGGACCTATCTAACCTTTTTTACCTCCGGGGGGCCCCCATCTCTAAATACCATCACATTGGGGGTTGGAACTCCAAGACAGGAATTTTGGAGGAATAACATTCAGTCTAAAACGGCTCTTAGCAAATGTTTTTGAATAAACTATTGACAGTTTAAATTTATTCATTTTTAATTGTGAATTTACTTTTTTATATTTTTATTGAAATATATTTGACCTATATCATTGTGCAAATTTAAGGTGTACACCATGTTAGTTTGATACATGTATATATCGTACTGTGATTGCCATTGTAGTGATAATTAGCACCTCTATCATGTTGCATAATTATCACTTTTTTTTTTTAGTGGTTGGAATAATTAAGTTCTAGTCTCTTAGCAAGCTGAATGATAATAATATAGTATTGTTGTCTATATTCACAATATTTTGCATTAGGTTTCTAGGGCTTATTAACTACTCATTGCAGGCTTGTATCCTTAAACAGCATCTGTCCTATCCCCCTCTGGTAACCATCATTTCCTCTATGTTAACCATGATTAGCCATCATTTCCTCGACGTTTCAAAAGGTGGGCGTTTAGATTTCACGTATAAGAGATACAATACAATATTTGTCTTTATCTGTCTGACTTATCTCACTTAGCATAATGTCCTCAAGGTCCATTCATGTTGTTGCAAATGGCTGGATGCCCTTTTTTCTCATGACAGAATAAAATTCCAGTAATATGTAATATATAAATATAGTGGTAGAAGATATATACTACATCTTTGTCCATCATCTGTTGATGGGCAAGACAATATGGCTCCCCAAAATTAATTCATTTTATACTGTTTTATACTGCCCACAGAAATTAACTCAAAAGAGATAAAAGACCTGATGTACTGCAAATCTCCTAGAAGAAAACAGGGAAGAACCTCCTTGACTTTGGACTTGGCAATGATTAACTGGTATGACACCACAAGCTCAAACAACAAAAACAAAAATCAACAAGAAGAACTACACCAAACTAAAAAGCTGTGCAGCAAAAGAAACAATTAACAGAATGAAAAGACGGCCTATAGAATGGGACAAAATATTTGCAAATCATGTATCTGGTAAGAGGTTAATATCCCGGATATATGAGGAACTCCTACAACTAGTAGCAAAAACAAAACAAAACAAAAACCAAAAATAAAATGCAAATCTAATTTAAAAATGGGCAAAGGACCTGAATTGACTTTTTTCCCAAGAAGATATAGAAGTAGCCAACAGGTGTCTCGAAAGGTGTTCAACATTACTGATCATCTGGGAAATGAAAATCAAAGCCACAATAAGATATCATTTCACACCTGTTAGAATGACTAGTATCAAAAATACATGTGATGATAAATGGTGGTGAGGAAATGGAGAAAAGGCAACCCTGTGCATTGTTGGTGGGAATATGAATTGGTACAGCCACTATGAAAAACAGTATGGTAGTTTCTCAAAAAGTTAAAAATATAACTACCATATGATTCAGCAATCCCCATTTCTGGGTATACATCCTAAGGAATGAAGATATAAGTTACATTGTTGAAGATATAGCCCCATGTTCATTACAGCATTGTTTATAATAGCCAATACATGGAAACAACCTAAGTGTCCATGATCGATCAGTGGTTAAAGAATTTGTTATCTAGCAATTAATGATTGATCAATCTATCATGCAATATTATTCAGCCTAAAGATGAAAGAAATCCTTGTGCCTACCATTTCCATACAACACTGATGAACTTTCAGAGCATTACACTAAATGGAATAAGTCAAATAGAGAAGAACAGATACTGTATGGTCCCACTCATATGTGGACTTTTAACAAAATACCACACTTATGATGACAGATTGTAGTTTGGTGGTTGCCAGGGGAAGGGAGTAGGGAAAATGGGTGAAGGTCAAAGTGTATAGACTTTCCATTTATCAGATGAACAAGTTCTGGAGATCTAATGTACAGCATGGTGACTGTAGTTAACAATACTGTATTAAATCATATACTTGGAAGCTGCTAAGAGAATAGGTATTAAAACTTCATACTGTATCATACGTTGCCTAACTGAACAAATAAAAAAGTACTGTCATCTACCAATAAAGTACAATACATTGAAAAAAAACTTACTATATACATACATAAAGAAGATAACTATGTGAGATGATACATGTCATCTAACCTTATTGTAGTAGCATTTCACAATATATACATATATCAAATTATGTCATTCACCTTAAACTTATGTGTGTCTATTATATCTCCATAATGCTAGGGGGAAAAAGGATGATTTAAGTGCAGGTTTTGAGATTTATGCATCCTTTTAAAAATGTGTTTGTATCTGATATTAAAAAGTCTTAAGTATATTGGTCCTTCCTCCTTTTTTAATTTAAAGATTTTATTTATTTAATTCACAGACAGAGATCACAAGTAGGCAGAGAGGCAGGCAGAGAGAGAGAGAGAGAGGAGGAAGCAGGCTCCCTGCTGAGCAGAGAGCCCGACATGGGGCTTGATCCCAGGACCCTGGGATCATAACCTGAGCCGAAGGCAGAGGCTTTAACCTACTGAGCCACCCAGGCACCCCAGTCCTTCCTCCTCCTTGAGGTCTGCAGGTGACTTAGATATAAAAGCCAATATAGCTCTATTATGAATGTGAAGTTCTGAGTAATCCTAAACAGTGTTTTTGAATTATTGATAATTTGGACCAATAATTCTTTGTTGAGGGGAGTTCTGGGGACAAGGAAGGTTGTCCTGGGCAATATAGTATATTTAACATCATCTCTGACCCTTGGGATGCCAGTAGCACATCCCTCTCCTAGTTTTGACAATCAGAGATTTATTCAGACATTATTAGTATCTTCAGAATAGGTGGTGGTGGCAGAAAATTATGTCCCACTGAGAACCATGGCACTAAAGGATATTCTTTTTTTTTTTTTTTTAAAGATTTTATTTATTTATTTATTTGACAGAGATCACAAGTAGGCAGAGAGGCAGGCAGAGAAAGAGAGGAGGAAGCAGGCTCCCTGCTGAGCAGAGAGCCTGATGCGGGGCTGGATCCCAGGACTCTGGGATCATGACCTGAGCCGAAGGCAGAGGCTTAGCCCTCTGAGCCACCCAGGTGCCCCACTAAAGGATATTCTTTTCAGAAAAACTGGCCAGAGAATCGAAAGTAAAGTTCCTTTTCTCTGTCAGAGTTCAGCTCAAAATTGACCTTCTTCCACAAGACTTTTTTCACTAAACTCATTATTCCCTCATTATCTATTCAGCATTTTTTAAAACTTTGTTTACAATGATGTAGACACTTTCAGGTTTTTGTTGTCATTAACAACCTCTGACCTTGTGGAGGTCAGGGATTATTAAATTCATTTTATTTAATTTCATGAAAAGGGCAGGCACTGGAGCAAGTCTTTATTTAACTAGTGAAAGCAGTGTGAAAATATCTACAAAAGATCAGAGCTCACCTTATCAAGTGTGAAGTTACAAGTCAGCATGCAAAATGTTATCCTGTAAAAGAGTCCTTTCATTTTTTCCCCCTTTAATTGTGGAAGTTGATTAATTTTATTAGACTATTCTAATTGCTTTTCACTCGAATCAAGTGTACTTTGGAAAGATTTAATGTTGGAACAATCCACCTGTGCTATTTCAATAGAGAAAAACAGATGCGTGGGTGTTGTTTTAAATTCAGGCACAATAGATTGTGTCTGGGTGAGTAGAGGCTATTGGTTTTTAACCTGGTCTTAATTTGGGAAGTTAAATTATACAGCTCTGAAAATAGAAGTAGGTAATGGAAAGACAAGCACACTTAAAATGTGAAAGAAGTTGGATATGATTCTTCCCTGTTCTGCCCTGGGAAGTCCCTCTGAAGTCACAGGGAGGTCCCTGAACCCAGCTGGGACAGAAGCAGCCTCGACACTTCCATGGAGACATCCACTTGGATGGCTGTAAAGTGGGGCCAGTGAACTCATTCCTAATAACCAGTCAACTCCTTTTAGTTCATTTTCCAGGGCAAGATTAGATCATGTTGGAAACCTCACCAAATAACCTTATAAAAAGAGATGAACTCACTCTCAATTTTCATCAGGTTTTGAAGCAAAACCATAAAAACCACTATCCCACCTCAGGCTACTGGAAACAAATTTGCATTTCATTCTCAGGAACAGAAATATCTCTAGGCAAATATTTCAGTGAGAGGCATGCCTGTGTTTCTTACCTTCTCAAGAAACCACCTTGTCGGGCACTGATCTGGAGACCGATGTAGCCCAGTAGCCCATGACCATGCAGGCTGGCTGAGGTTTAAAAGCCATTTGGGGGATTTATATTCTCAGTTTTGAGAAGAGTCAGATCTCTTCAGACGCTTTCTTCCCATGAAGAATTGATTTGATATGGTTACATTGCAGCCAGTTCTTCTGGTAGCCCGTGTGCTCAGGCTTTTTCTTTAAGAAATAATAGTAACTTTTTGGTGGAAGCTTCCTGTAAATATAGCACTTCTTTGATTTACAAGGCAATTGTGTGACATGATGAAGGCACTTGTTTGCTAGGTACATGAGAACCAGTGAGTCTAAAGGGCAAAGATCAGGTGGCTAGGCATCCAGAGGCTTTTCTTCATGCTAACGTCGCTTTATTGACACTTAACTTACTTTGGTAAAACACATTCATCTTCACCATACAGCTCAAAAAATTATGACCTGTGTACCTCCCTGTCACCCAGATCATAACGAACATTTCCATCACCTCAGAAAGTTCCTCTGCATTCTTTCTGATCAATGTGTCTACCTTCCTTCCAAAGTGAACCAGTGCTCTGAATTTTTATCACCATAATGATTAGTTTTACTTTCTTCTTGAACTTTGTACAAGTGGAATAATACTCTGTGTACTCTTTTTTGTCTGGTTTCTTTGGATCAGCATAATATTTCTTTTCTTTTTTTTAAGATTTTATTTATTTTTTCTTTTTATTTTATTTCTCTATTTGACAAACAGAGATCACAAGTAGGCAGAGAGGCAGGCAGAGAGAAGGGAGGAAGCAGGCTCCCCACTGAGCAGAGAGCCCGATGTGGGGCTCGATCCCAGGACCCTGGGATCATGACCTGAGCCGAAGGCAGAGGCTTTAGCCCACTGAACCACCCAGGTGCCCTGGATCAGCATAATATTTCTAAGATATATCTGTGCCACTACCTGTATTTGTTGTTTGTCGTTATTTATTGCTGAGTTATATTTCATTGTATATCACGTTTAGTCAATCCATTTTCCTGTTGTTAAGACATTTGGGGCTTTTATTAATAGTGCTGCTATGTGCATTCATGTATGTACAGGTCAGTTTGTAGAATATATGTACTCATTCCTCCAGGGTAAATGCCTAAGAGTGCAATAACTTGGTCATAGAGTAAGTGTATGTTTAACTTTATTGGAAACTGCCAAACATTTTTCCAAAGTGATTGTATTATTTTACAGTCTTGAACCAGCACTGCATGAGTTCTGGTTGCTCCATATCCTGATCAGGTTTTTGTTTTTGTTTTGTTTTGTTTTGTTTTTTGATAGAGTGTTTAATCTCTGTGGGCATTCTACTGTGGGAAGTAGTGTCTTTGAACAAAATGAAGGAGAGTGGGAAGGGAACTCTTAAAATGTATGAGATGGGGAGAAGTTCTCATTTGCCTGACTCATCTCCTATACTTTGTTTTAATTGACATTTCTTGCTTTCTTTTGTAAACTTGAAAGTGACCGTTGATTGATAAACATTGCCTTCTGTTCCAGCTGTAGGGCAGTATTTTAACTCCAACTCTGTTCTTTCTGCTCAGAGCCTATTAGCTTATTTTGCTCCTATGCAGATCCACATATGTTCAACTTAAAAAAAATTCGTAGACACCTGCTGTTAAATTTATGTATTATAAATTATAAGAAACTTACTGCTGCACTAGTAAGTTTCCTGATTAAAAAATATTTCCCAGTCAATCCCCCATGGATTACAAGTTTCTTGTTGTTAATTAAAAGATGATCTATCTTTGTTTTTTTTTTTTTTAAGATTTTATTTATTTATTTGTTAGAGAGAGAGAGAGAGCACAGGCAGACAGAGTGGCAGGCAGAGGCAGAGGGAGAAGCAGGCTCCCTGGTGAGCAAGGAGCCCGATGTGGGACTCGATCCCAGGACGCTGGGATCATGACCTGAGCCAAAGTCAGACACTTAACCAACTGAGTCACCCAGACATCCCAAGATGATCTATCTTTAATTCAGAATATATTATAGGCTGTACTGGTACTTGTTTCAAACTATAATTCTGTAGGGAAAGTAAAAATCCTCTTCTTTAATTATTTTCTACTTTTCATTTTGAAATAATTTTAGTCTTATGTAAAATGTAAAGACTTTGAAAAAAATTCCTCTCGCTCCTCAGATTCACCAAATTGAAATATTTCATCACATTTGTTTTACCATTTTCTTTACTTATCTCCATGCATATTAATATTTTCTCTGCAAAATTTGAGAGTAATTTATAATACTCCTTTACTCCTAAATACTTATTTCCTAAAACTAGGATATTCTTTTATATAATTACACTATAATTAAGAAAATAAAGACATGATCATTGATATAATAGTAGCCTCTAATATACAGATCTTATTCAAGTTTTGCCATTTGTTTTACTGCTTTTTTTTAATTGTAAAATAAAGAGTTTTCCTTATCTGGGATCCAGTCTAGGATAACTTACTGCAGTGATTGTCCTTTCTCTTTTCTCTGGAATAATTCTGCTAACTTTCTTTTATCATCTTGGCAGTTTTGAGGAATGTGGACCATTGCTTTTTTCTTTCAGTTTGGATTTGGCTAATGTTTCCCCACAATTAAATTTATGTTATGATTGGTGGACAAATTGTCACAGATGGAATATTGCGTCCTTCTCAGTGCATCTGTTAGGAAGCCAAGTGCATATTTTGTCAAATATTGGTGATAACTTTGATCATCTGTTTAAGGTCATGACTGCCAGGTTTCTCCATACTAAAGTTACCCTTTCCCCTTTGTAGTTAATGAGTGTCTTGAGGGAAAATACTTGAGACCATATAAATATCCTGTTGTGCATCACGCAATAGATTTAGCATGCATTGATGACATTTTCCTGACACCACGGTTACTAAGTTGATTGCTAAATGTTGAATTATTATATCACTCGTCTCTGCTGCATTTGTTACTTCTCTTCTAAGGAAGGGCTCTTTCTTCCTCTTTGTTTGTTTAATCTTCATTTTTATGTGAACTCATAGGTTCTTTTTTTTTAATACTGTGGATTATGATTTTTGTTCTCACTACTTCTTTAGAGAGTCAAACCACCCTAAATTCTCTGATGATTTTATCCTTGAAACCACTGTGAAATCATATGCTTTACAGTCCGCTGTCATCATTAGATGCTGGTAACTGAGCCAATTTAGGCGAATGAAAAATAGATCAAAACATAATAAATACATAGATAACTTAAATAGATTTTTAAAACGATTTTATTTATTTATTTGAGAGAGAGAGGTAGTGAGAGAGAGCGCAAGGGGGAGGCAGAGACAGGGAGAAGTGAAGCAGACTCACTGCCAAGCAGGGAGCCCGAAAATAACACAGGACCCCGGGATCACGACCTGAACAGAAGGCAGATGCTTAACTGACAGTCACCCAAATGCCCTGATAACTTAAATAGATTTTATATAAATATTCTATTCCACTATTAAAATAAAATCTGTTAGGCAGAATAATGTCACCCCATGGATGTCAGTGCCACAGTGTCACAAACATGGGAATATGTTAACATTGCATGGCAATATGGATTTTTCAGATGGAGTTAAATTTGCTAATCAACGGACCCCCAAAAAGATTATCTTGGATTATTTCGGTAGGCCCGA
The DNA here is from genome assembly GCF_002288905.1 of Enhydra lutris kenyoni. Taxonomy (NCBI): domain Eukaryota; kingdom Metazoa; phylum Chordata; class Mammalia; order Carnivora; family Mustelidae; genus Enhydra; species Enhydra lutris. Next base: position 32,592,220 of record NW_019154090.1, read on the forward strand.
TGTACTCTGATGGGCCTTTTAAAACAGAAGAAGAGGGGGACAGAGTCAGAGAGAGATGAGGCATGAGAAGTAATCAACTTGCCATTGCTACCTCAGAGTATGAAAGGGGCCACAAGCCAAGGAAAGCAAGTGGCTTCTAAGAAAGAGCTTTCAGTTGACAGCCAGCAAGTAAATGGGGACCCCAGACCTAAAACCTCCAGGCAAATTTCTGCCAACTACCTGAATGAGCAAGGAAACATATTCTCCCCTGAGAGTTTCCGAAAAGGATTATAGCCCCAATTTTAGCCTGGTGAGACCGTGACAGACTTCTTACCTACAGAACCACAAAATAATTTGTTTTTGCTTTAAGCCACTAAGTTTGTGACAGTTACTTATTACAGCAACAGAAAACTAATACATAGACTCCATATACATATATGGGCTCTGCGTTCATCTATTCACAATTAGTTATATATTCTTACTCTTTCTCATTCATTCCCTCTGTCTCTTATTCTCTGAATCTCTCTGCCTCCTTTCTGTTTCACTCCCTTTCTATGATGCCTTGGTTTTCTCTCTCTCCTTTTTCTAGTGTGTGTGTGTACATGTGTGTGTGTGCATGTGTGCATGCATTACTTAAGGAGGCTAATGAGTCAAACCTAAACTCTTGCTGTGGAAACTAAGAAGATAGTAACAAGGTAGTAGAAAGCCAATAAACACAAATTAATGCAGCCAATCTTTGAATTTTTGAAAGCTGTACTCCTAACCTTTCTGTTTTTCGCAGTGTGTTTTTGCCACTTCCTTAGCGGAATCACCTAAAATGGTTTTGACTTCAGTATTACATAAAATATCTCCAAAGAGTTGTTTTGCCAAGCCACACATAACATGCTAATATTTTTCTCAGAAGACTTTAACATAGCAATCAGTCTTCTTAAAAAATAGCATGTTTCCCTCTATAACTTGGCTTCATCATCGAAGCTTGTGGTAAACATAATTAAATAGTCTGGAACAGATTTGAATACTTAATGGTATGCTGGACACAAGCCAGTATTTCTTCTAGGTGAGATTGGTTGGTTGGGCAGGTATCTCTAACTTTTTGTAATTACTGTATTCTAGAGAAGTTGTGGTCAAATTATATTTTCATAAATAAAACCACGTTTTAGAGTGATGAGTGGAGTTTTCTGTATGAAGAAATCTTATGGTGAATTGTTTGTGAACCATCAGTTCATAATGTGGGGGTGTGTGTGGTGGGTGGTGGTTCCAGGTAGTTTCACTGTACAAGCATTCCTCAGAGAGATTGCGGGTTCACTTCCAGACCACCACAATAAAGCAAATATTGCAATAAAGTGAGTCAGATGAAGGTTTTGGTTTCCCAGTTCATATAAAAATTATGTTTATACTGTTACATTTTCATCACTAATAATGAAATAGCAAAAGGGAAATTAAGAAAACAATCCCATTTACAATTACACCAAAAATAATAAAATATCTTGGGATAAACTTAACCAAGGATGTTTCACCTGTACTCTGAAAACTATAAAACACTGATGAAAGAAATTGAAGATGACACAAACAGATGGAAAGATATTTCATTCTCATGGATTGGGAGAAGAAATATTGTTAAAATGTCCATACTACCCAAACCAATCTACAGATTTAATGCAATTCCTATAAAAATATTAACAGCATTTTTCACAGAACTAGAAGAAACAAACTTATCCTAAAATTTGCATGGAACCAAAAAAGAATCCCAATAGCGAAAGCTGTCTTAAAAAAGAACAAAGCTGGGGCCATCACAATCACATTTCCAGATTTCAAAATTTACAACAGAGCTGTAGTAGTCAAAACAGTAGGGTGCTGGTGCAAAAATAGACACATAGATCAACAGAACAGGATAGAAAGCCCTGAAATAAAACCCACCATTATATGTTCAATTAATCTTTGACAGAGGTGGCAAGAATATGTAATGGGGGAGAAACATTGTCTTTTCAACAAATGGTATTGGGAAAATTGGACAGTTACATGCAAAATAATGAAACTGGGCCACTTTCTTATACCATACTCCAAGATAAACCTGAAATGGATTAAAGACCTAAATATGAGACCTAAAACCCTTAAAATCTTAGAAGAGAGCACAGGCAGTAACTTCTCTGACATTGACTGTAGCTATGTCTCCTGAGGCAAGGGAAACAAAAGCAAAAATAAACTGTTTAGATGGCATCAGAATAAAAAGCTTCTCTACAGCAAAAGAAACAGTCAACAAGACTACAAAACAACCCACTGAATGGGACAAAACAACCCACCGAATGGGAGAAGATATTTGCAAATGACATATCCAATAAGGGGTTAGTATCCAAAATATATAAAGAACTTATACAACTCAACATCTAAAAACCAAATAATCCGATTAGAAGTGAGCACAAGACATAAACAGACATTTCTGCAAAGAAGACATACAGATGGGCAGCAAACATATGAAAAGATGCTTCACATCACTTACCATCAGGGAAGTGCAAATCAAAACCACAATGAGGTAGTAACTCACATTTGTTTGGCTAAAATCAAAACATAAGAAACAACAAGTGTTGATGAGGATGTGGAGATAAGGGAACCCTTATGTACTGTTGGGAGGAATGCATACTGGTGCAGCCACTGTGAAAAAAAGCATAGAGCTTCCTCAAAAATTAAAAATAGAATTACCATTTGATCCTGTAATCCCACTACTGGGTATTTGCCTAAAGAATAAAAACACTAATTCTAAAGATAGAAACACCTGTATGTTTATTGCAGCATTATTTACAGTAGTCAAATTATGGAAGCAACCCAAGTGTTCATCAGTAGATGAAAGGATAAAGAAGTTGTGGTGTGTGTGTGTGTGTGTGTGTGTGTGTGTGTGTGTGTAACCATGTAGTAACAATGGAATGTTACTCAGCCATAAAAAGAAAAGAATGAAATCCTGCTATTTGCAACAGCTTGGATAGTTCTAGAGGGTATAATGCTAAGTGAAAAAAATCCAGTCAGAGAAAGACAAATACCATATGCTTTCAGTCATATGTGGAACTTAAAAAAGAAATTAAAAAAGAGAAAAACCAAAAAACAGACTCTTAGCTATAGAGAACACACTGATGGTTACCAGAAGGGAAGTGGATGGAAGGAATAGGTAGAACAGGTGAAGGGGATTAAGAGTACACATATTGTGATCAGCACTGAATAATCCACAGAATTTTTTAAGCTATATTGCATACATCAAACTGATATAACACTGTATATTAATTATACCAGAATTAACATTTTAAAAAGTTATGTTTATACTATACTGTAGTCTTTCAAGTGTACAATAGCATTATGTCTGAAAACAATGTACATACCTAAATTAAAAATATTTTATTGCTAAAAAAATGCTAAACATCATCTGAGCTTTTAGCGAGTCCTAATCTTTCTGCTGGTGGAGGGACTTGTCCTGATGGCTGCTGATTGATCAGGATGGTAGTTGCTGAAGATTCGAGTCACTCTGGCAATTTTTTAAAATAAGACAACAATGAAGTTTGCCACATTGGTTGACCCTTCCTTTCAAGAACAATTTCTCTGTAGTATGTGATGCTGTTTGATAGCGCTTTACCCAAAGTAGAACTTCTTTCAGAATTGGGAGTCAGTTCTCTCAAATGCTGCTGCTACTTAAGGTTATGTAACATACCAACTTTTTTGTTGTCATTTCAACAGTCTGCATTGTATCTTTATCAAGATAGTTTCCATCTCTGGGGCTCCTGGGTGGCTCAGTTGGTTAAGCGACTGCCTTCGGCTCAGGTCATGATCCCAGAGTTCAGGGATGGAGTCCTGCATCAGGCCCACAGCTCCATGGGGAGTCTGCTTCTCCCTCTGACTTTCTCCCATCTCATGCTTTCTCTCACTCTCTCTCAAATAGATAAATAAAATCTTAAATTAAAAAAAAGTAGTGTCCACCTCAAGAAACCCCTTTCTTTGCTTATCCATAAAAACAATTCCTCATCCATTTTAGTTTTATCATCAGATTGCAGCCATTCAATCTCATCTTCAGGCTTCACTTCTAATTCTAGTTCTTTGCTGTATCCATGGTATCTGCAGTCTTAAACTGCAGATAAACTTAAACTTAAACTGCAGTTAAACTTAAACCCAAAGTCATCCAGTGAGGATTGGAATCAACTTCTTCTAAATTCCTGCTAATGTTGGTATTTTGACCTCCTCCCCATGAATCACAAATTTTCTTAATGGTATCTAGAATGGTGTTTTGTTTTGTTTTGTTTTTCTGGAAGGTTTTTAATTTATTTTGCCTAGATCTATCAGAGGAATCAGTATCTATGGCAGCTATAGACTTATGAAATCTATTTCTTAAATAATAAGACTTGAAAGTTGAAATACTCCTTGATCCATAGGTTGCAGAATGGGTATTGCATTAATAGGCATGGAAAAATACCAATCTCACTGTACTTCTCCATTAGAGCTCTTAGGTGACCATGTGCATTGTCAATGAGCAGTAATAGTTTAAAGGAATTTTTTTTTTCTAAGCACTAAGTCCCACCAGTGGGCTTAAAATATTTGGTAAACCAAGTTATAGACAGATAAGCTGTCATCCAGGTGTTCCATTTATAGAGCACAGGCAAAGAGATATGGCATAATTCTCAAGGGCCCTAGAATTTTCAGAATGGTAAATGAACATTGGTCTCAACTTGAAGTCACCATTTGTAAAGACACTGTAGTAGACCCAGGGGAGAAGTTCATGTAGCAAGAAACTGAGTCCTCTTGCCAATAGGCAGTGAGTTGAAATCTCTAGCCAACTGCCATGTGAGTGAGCCATCTTGAAAGCCGATTTTCTTTCCAGTCTCAGTCAAGCCTTTAGATGATTGCAACCTCACGAGAGAGCCTGAGCCACCAGTGACCCAACTAAACTGTTCCCAGATTTCCAACCCTCAGAAACTGAGATAATAAGTATTTGTTGTTATCAGCTGCTAAATTTTGAAGCTATTTGTTAACGTAGTGATAAATTTTACACTTCCTATAAATGGAACCATATTGTATGGATCCTTTTGCATCTGGCTTCTTTCACACAATACTATGTTTCTGATATTCTTCCAAGTTGTTCTGTGAAGTAGTAGTTTCATGATCCCCCACTGCTGTGCAGTATTTTGTTGTATAAATACATGGCAATTTATTGCTACTTTATTATTGATGGGCATTGGTATTGTTTGCCTTTTCTGTTTTCCATGGATATACATACTTGCTCATTTCTATACCTGTCTTTTTGTGAGCATCTCTCTATAGTACATATCTATAAGTAGAATTTCTGGGTCATAAGTTTTATACATACACACACACACACACACACACACAAATATAATATGTATACATTCAAATAATTTTCTGAGATGGCTTTATCAATCTGTACTTCCACCAATTATGGATGTATGTTCTACTTGCTCCTCATTCTTAACAACATACATGATGGTCAGTGATTTTAATTTTAGATATTCAGGTGAGTATATTACATTTTTGTATTGTGGTTTTAATTTGTATTTCCCTGATGACTAATGAGGTTGAACATAATATATTTATTGATCATTTGGATGTCTTCTTTTTTGAAGGTGGTCTGCATTAGTCTTATGGATTGGCAGGAATCCATTATACACATCATATATCAGTCCTTTGCCAGTTACATGTATTGTATGTATCTTCTCTCACTCTGTGGTTTTTGTATTCATGCTTTGTGTCTTTTAATGAGCAGGGGTTTATACTTTTAATGTAGCCTAAATGGTTCTATGTTTTTCTCTCTAGGTTAGTGATTTTTGCATCTCATTTAAGGCATTTTAATCTGCTTCAAGATCACAAATATGTTTTCTTCTAAAAGAACTTTACAGTTCATATTTAGATCTAAAATCTATCTGGCATACATTCATTAAATAGAGTGGAATAGAAGTCAAAATGTATTTTCTTCTGTGCAACTATCTAGTTAACCCATGAAAAGACTGTCATTTTCCCCACTACTTTGCCTTTAAGTGTCCATATATGTCCATATATTTTTTTTTATTCCTCTATTGTTATACTGGTTTACTTCTATATTCTTGTGGCAGTACCATTCTCTATTATGTATTGTAGCTTAATTATATCTTTAAATCTAGTAGTCTATGAATTTCAAATTTGTTTTTCTTCTATACTGTTTTACATATTCTCAAACTTTTACATTTCAATATACTTTTTAGAGGTTTCTTAATACACACACACACGTACACAAATATGCCAATTCACACAAACAGGTTAAAGAGACTTTGATTAGGATTGAATCAAATCTATAAAATAATTTGAATGATCTAATATATAATTATGGCATATTTCTCCATTTACTGTTGTCTTCTCAATATTTTTTGCCATGCCTAGGTGCTGCTTATTTCTAATCAGCCTTATTCTAATTTATTTGATTATAAAGCTATTATAAAATGTAACTTTTATAAACTTCATGTTATCAATTTGTTGCTGATAAATTGAAAACACATCATTTTCCTAAATTGATCTGTACCATGACATCATGATAAATTTACTTATTAATAATAATCATGTCATGTCTAAATACTACTTCTTTCTTTCCCCAACCTTTTACTTTACTTACTTTCTTGTTTGGTTTACTGCACTGTAGAAACTCTAGCACAATGTTCGGTAGAAATGAGGATATTAATTTCTTTTTCTTTTCCTAGTCTCAATGGAAATCTTTTAATATTTCCTCATGAGGTATATATAAATATATGTTTGCTATCAGATTTTTTTTTTAAGATTTGTTTGTTTAAAAGAGAGAGAGTTTGAGGTGGGGAGGGGCAGAAGGAGAGGGTGAGAGAAACTTAAGCAAACTCTGCTCTGAGTGTGGAGCCTGATGCAGGGCTTGATCTAATGACCCTGAGACCATGACATGAGCCAAAACCAAGAGTCTGATGCTTAACCAATTAAGATTTTTAACCAAAAAAGATTTTTTTTATCATTTTTGAAAAGATCGCATTTTCTCCTTATTTTGTTAATATATTTCACTGATTGATTTTGACTGGCAAACCCCACATTCCCAGAATATATATCTACTGAATTTGGATCTTACTGTGTATAGGCTTTTAATATTTTATTTAAATGTTTGAACCTGTGCTTAGAGAAACTGGCTTGCAGCTTTCCTTTCTGATAAGTGTCCTTAGCAGGTTTTGTTATCAAAGTTATACTGGCCTCAGAAACTGGTTAGGAAATAGCTGTCTTTGCTTATTCTCTTAACAAGTTTGTCTAACATGGGACCCATTTCTTCTTTAAATATTTATAAATTTTTCTGGTAAAAGTATCTGCCCCTGGAGTTTCTTTGTGGGAAGGTTTTAAAATACAGATTTAAGTTATTTAACAGACATGGGGTTATTTAGATTTTTTACTTCTCTTTAGGTACTTTTGTATATTGCATATTTCTGAGAATTATTACATTTATTTTAAATTTTTAAAAGTATTAGGATAAAACTTTTAATGATATAGAATCTGTGCAGATAAATCCTTTTTTTTCTGAGTTTGGTAATTTGCATTTTCTCATAATTCTTATTAGGAGTTTATTGGCCTTTTCAAAGGAACAATTTTTTGTTAATTTTTTTCTATTATACAGTTGTTTTCTATTTAATTAAATTCAACTTTTATCTTTACTCTTTTTTTTTTGCCTCATTTGCTATGACTTTTAACTTCTTTTTTTTTTTAAGATTTATTTATTTATTTTAGAGAGAGAAAGAATGCACATGTGTACCGGTTGGAAGAGGGGCACGGGGGCAGAGGGGGAAGAGAAGGTAAGGAAGAGAATCCCAAGGAGACTCTGTGCTGAGTGCAGAGCCCCACATGGGGCTAGATCTCATGACTCTGAGATCATGACCCCAGCTAAAACCAAGAGGACATTTAACACATTGAACCAGCCAATCACCCCTATTTTTAACTTCTTGAGATATAAACTGAGATCATTCTCAAACATTTTCCTTTCTAAAATATATGCTAAAGTGTATAAATTTACCTCTGAAAAGGACATTAACCTAGTATTTTTATGTCCTATTTTTCATATATTTCATTTCAAGATTTTTCTAATTTTCTTTTTGATTTTATCTTTGACCCACCGAATTATTTGTGAGCTTATTAATTTATTTTCTAATAAATAAATAAATTAATTAATTTAATAAATATTTAATTATTTAAATATTTAATTATTTAATAAATAAATAAATTTATTTATTTATTTTCTAATATCTAAACTTTAAATCTTTTTTGTTTTTCATTGATTTCAAACTATACCATTTTGGTCACAGAATAATACTGGTGTGATTTTAACCCATGAACTTTGTTGAGAATTTGTTTGTGAGCCAAGATTGCTATGTGCCTTCTTAAGAAATAAGGAAAAACTATGTTTTTCAAACTTTGAGTGCAATGTTCTCTTAGGCCAGTTCGGTAAAACTTGTTAATCATGTTGCTTATTCTACATTTTTGGTAATTTTTGTCTGCTTTTTCTATCAGTTACTAAGAGAAGTATGTTAAAAATTCTACCATAAGTTTGGTTTTGTCTGTTTCTTCTTTTAGTTCTTTTTTTGTTGTATGCATTTTCAGCCGGTGTATTAGATCTATGCACATGAAGAATTATTTTACTTTCCTTAAAGATCAAACTTTTTTAACACATGAAACACCCCTCTTCATCTCTAGCACCACTTTTTCCTTGAAGTCTATTTTGTCTCTTAGTAATTATGCCACTTTTCTTCTAATTACGTTTTTCAGGATGTATATTTTCCCTTACATTTTCTCATAAGCCTTCTTTACTGCTAGAATTAAAGTGTGCTTCTTGTGAGCAACACAGAGTATGGTTTTGTTACTGGTGCTTTTTCCCCAGGCTGATCATTCTGTTTGGATTATTTAATCCAATTATATTGAGTGAATTATTGATCTCTTTGGTTTATAACCACCATTTTAATACTTATCTATTTATCTCATCTATTTTATAGTCTGTAATCTTTTTTCCTCTGCCTTTTTGTCTTCTTTGGATGAACCGGGTATTTTTATTTATTTATTTTCACCTTTTGGCCACGTTAGGCCATATATTATTGTGATAACAGTATGTATTTTTGATTTGTTGGAATCTGTTGGAATGTATTTCTTTACTACTTATCAAGTATTCAGAGACCTTAGAACACTCGAATTGTAGTTACTTCTTTCCCACCCTTTTGTTTTTTTAGGACATTTTAATTATGTGTGTATTTTGAATCTCAAAAGAAAATCATTCTTTTTATTTGTACAATCAGTATTAGTTTATGCTTACCCACATATTCACTTTTTCCATTGTCTTGCAGTGTTTTATTGATCTCCATATTTCCACCTAGCATCATTATTCCCCTAAAGAAGAATTTTCTTGAACACTTGTATTCAATACCGAGTGCAGATATGTTGATGGAAAATAATCTCTGGGTTGTCTTGAAATACTTTTCTTTTGAGTTCTTTTTAAAGAAGACCTATAAAACAGAATTCTAGGTTAGCAGTTAATTCTTTTGGCACTCTGAAGTTCTCATTCTGTTTCATTCATTAACATATCTGACTCATTTTAGTTTTCTAATTGTCCTAAAATTGTCCACCAGTTTTAATATGATATACCTGATAATGTTTTTCTTTGTGTATTTATCCTGCTTGGGGCTCATAGCTCTTCTTGAATCTTGGCTTGATGTCTTTCATTATTTTGGAAAACTTAGTCACTATACCATGCACTGTATTTTTCTTTCCTCTCTTCCTGGGACTTCAATCACATGATCTTTTAATAAGTCCTATATGTCTATTGTGGTCTTTTGCATATTTTTATTCTTCTTTTTCTTTGTGCTTTAGTCTGGGTATTTTTTGTAGCCTGTCTTTCCTATCAATTTTCTATGTTTATCTGTTAATTTTATCTATTGGATTGAATTCTTTACTGCAGTTAGTGTGTTCTTCAACTCTAAGATATCCCTTTCGTTTTTGATAAATCTTATATATCTATGCAAATACTTCATTTTGTATTCTGCTTTCTTACTAAGATTAATAACTTCCATATCTAGTAGTCTTGTGGATTTGTTCTAATATCTGTATGTTTTCTTTTTCTAATTATTTGGTTTTGTCTTAAAGTGTGCAAAATAATTGCCTCATGATATACAAAATAATTTAGGAATTTATGTATGAAAAAATATAGATATAAATGGAGGTGATGTTAATTCTCTCTAGATGGGATTTACATTCGCCTCTGGCAAGCAGTTTGGATAAATGTGGTTAAACTTAATCCCAGCTGAGATTGGGTGGAGTTGGCCTGCTTAATCTTTGTTAATGGTTTGTGTATTTATAGTCTGGATTAACTGCCATGTTTTAACCCTTTTGGGCTCACCTGAAAATCTGTAGAGATGCCAGGTTTCTTCCTCCTTGGTAGGAACCGAATTCCAAATTCTTCTACCCAATTTTGGGAGATTGCCTAAAGCACTGATTGGCTTCTTAGTTGCTTTGCCACCATTTCTTCTTGGCTCTCCGATCCCTGGCTTCTTTCTGGTTGGAATTTTAGTCTCTGGCTCAGACACTAGGTCCATGATAATAATGTAATGAAGTCTAGATAAAGATCTCCTCCTTATCTCCAGAAAACTTCCTTCTCCCGAGTTCACCATTTATGGTCCTTAAACTCCATACATACATCCCTCCTCCATGCGTCCTCTGGGGCATCTCTTCACTGAGTTTAAAATTTTACAAAAAGACAAATAGGACCTTCACCAGCTCCTACTACATATATCAATAAAGTATCTACCATCTTGTTTGTAAGCATTTGATTGGGGTATATTGTAGAAAGCTATAACATGTGTTGGTACTCCACATGTTTGATTAAACCATATAGTAAATCACATTTGTTTCTACTTCTATTACACACTTGCCATCAAGCCCCTGATCTTGAGTGTAGCACTGACTAATAATGCTACATCAATATAAACATGCAATCCAGTTTTTAACATTTTGATTTCAAGGCCTTTTTAAAAAAGTTTAATCTTCTGGGATTGAATAGAAGGATTTGGTACCCCACTTAAATGTTCTAGGTTAAAATTAAAAGTTAAACAATTTAGGAAAGTTATGGAGAAGACTTTTGTCCTCTCAGTGAGGATTGCCAACTCCACACCTGCACTGTAAGACAGGTTCCTGAGCGCAAAGGTAAGGGAGTTAGGGTTTTGTGAGTCTGAGGGAAGAACTTTACACAAGCACATAGAAGTGAGTGAAAATTTGTGTCTTTGTCAAACCAATGGCACAAACTGGCACAGACATTAGTGGGAAATGTGTGTGTTTTAAACAAAATGGTAGTGGATGCCTGGAAGTGGCCTAATTGGAGAGACTCTGAGAGGTGGGTTGTATAGGACTCAATGCTGCTTGCACTTGGGTTGTGTGGAGAAAAGAGGACCCAGGTCTTTAGAACCAGAGTGGTCAGCCAATCCTTAAATACCTGCGTTGCTGACTGTAGACATGGGCCCCTTTCTGATGTTATGTGGACGAAGTAGATACATTGGGACCACTGGGTTGTGGGATGCAAATGACTAAACATCAGTTACTAAAATGTCAGCCAGGCAGAAAGGCACCCTGAAGCCCTGGGAACTAGGCTAGAGAAGTGTTTTTTCATCTTATCCCCGGTGTCCCCTTGCCAGGGAAAAACCAGAAGACTCCCTTCTTTGTACACAGGAATAAACTCTTCCTGTATTAGACCTTTGAGCAGTCTGTTATTGCCCTCTTATTCTCTGTGATGTATGCATTTCTGGATCAGTAGTGCTGTTCTGGGGTTTAGTTACTCCAGTGTGCTTATTTATCTTTTAAAGATTTTACTTATTTGACAGAAAGTACAAGCATGGGGAGTGGGAGAGGGAGAAGCAGGCTCCCCGCTGAGCAGGGAGCCCAAGGTGGAGCTCAATCCCAGGACCATGGAATTATGACCTGAGCCTAAGGCAGACGCTTAACTGACTGAGCCACCCAGGAGCCTCTCCAGTGTTTTTAGCGAAGGGCTGTGGGGAAGGCTGCTGTCTCAGAAACTCCAGACTAGTTTTGGGAGAAAAGCTGTGGGACTCAGGGCTGTGTTTCTAAGTTCTTCTGTACCACAGCATCACTGGGCTCTAGGTGAAAATAGTGCTTGGAGCCTGACGGAAGTCCATGCACAAAGAGAATCTTGTAGAAAGGGATAAGACAAACTGGATATTTTTCAATCCCTGGAAAGGAACAGGGTAGATTAAACTCATTATAGGATTTTTTTTTTCCAGTTCTGAGCCTTAACTTTTAGGAGTAAAATTTAAAATTTTTGAAAACTGAGGACTACCAGCTAAGTTCAGTCTGGGGCAAAGCCAAGCTAAAGGCTGGAAGAAAGGAAAAACAGCAGTTCTTATGGGTCATATGGGTGGGTTTTGTTGACCATCCTTCTTTCTTTCCCCTTAGCTTACCAGACCTAAGTACTTGGAAATTCTTTTGGTACTCATTCTCCGTTCAAGGAAATGAGATATGGTATCATAGGTAGGATTGCCAGATAAAATACAGGATGCATAGTTGAACTTGAATTTCAGATAAACAACAAATGATTTGTGTATTTATTCCAAATATTACATCAGATACACTTGTACTAAATAATTATTCATTGTTTTATCTGAAATTCAAATTTAACCTGCCATCCTACTTCTTTATCTTTCTACTTTTAAATAATTATAGCTCTTCAGGAAGTTGTAAAGAGAGTACATGGTTGTCCCATATACCTTTCCTCTATTTTCTCTCAATGGTCGTACTTACATTGTTAGAGTATAATGTCCAAACCAGGAATCTGGTACTGGTACAATGTGTTTATATGGTTCTGTTATTTTATCACATGTGGAAATTTACGCAACCACCACAGCATTCATGATACAGAACTAACCCATTACCACAAAGATCTTCCTTGTGCTATTTATCATTACACCCCCACAACCCTAGTATATCTAACACCTGGTAACCACTAATCTGTTTTCCATCTCTTTAATTTTGTCATTTGAAGGATGTTCTATGAGTCATATCATATAATGTGTGACCTTTTGAGATTGGCTTTTTTTCACTTAGCATAACTCCCTTTAGGTTCATCCAAGCTTGGGTGTATCAAAGAACAGAGCTACAAAATATACAAAACAATACCTATCAAACTGAGAGGAGAAACAGGCAAATACAGAATTATAGTTGGGGACGTCAATACCCACATACCAACAATTGATAGAACAACCAGACAGAAGATCAGCAAGGATATAGAAGAAGTCAACACCATCATCAACGACTAAGATCGAATCCACATTTGTCAAATGTTTAATCCAATCACAGCAGACTACACATTCTTTTCAAGCACCTGTGGAACATTTACCAAGATAGAACATATCCTGTTCAATAAAACAATCCTTAACAAATCTGAAAGAATTTAAATCATATCAAATATGTCCTCTGACCACAGTGGAATCAAATAGGAAATCAGTAACACAAAGATAACAGAAAAATCTCTAAATATTTAGAAATGAAACAGCACATTTCCAAATAATATTTGGGTCAAAAGGGAAAGAAATTAGAAAAATGAATCAAAATAAACCCAAAGCAAGAAGGAGGAAAGAAATGATAAAGAGCAGAGCAGAAATCAATGAAATTAAAAACAAACAAAAAAATAGAATAGAAAAAAAAATTCCGTAAAACAAACAAAAAAAATTTCTTTGAAAAGAGTAATAAAGTTGACAAGCCTCTAGCAAGAATGAGAAAGAAAAACAAAAGCGAGAAGACACAAATTACTAATATCAGGAAAGAAGCAGGGGATATCATTACAGATGATGCAGACCTTGAAATGATAATGAGGGAGTACCACACAAAAAAACTTCTACAGAAAACAATTTGAGGACTTAGAGGAAATGGAACAAGTCTTCATAAAGTACAAACTATCACAACTCACATAATGTGAAATAGGTACTTTTAATAGCCATGTTTAAAACATAAAAATTACATAGTATAAAGGAGGTGAGCATTTTTTTTTTCATAGAACAACTTTTATTTTTTAACTCATTCCCACTATTCTGGTACATTTTTTTATATAGATAATTTTTTAACCTATTTACCATCACAGTGAGATGTCCAGTACATCAAATTCCATAATAACCTTCTAACCTGAACTTTTTGATACATATATCTGTGCTTTTCTTTTGCATTTCTTTTTTTTTTAATTTTAGTTTAGTTTAGTCTAGTTTATTCCTTTTTTATTTTTATTTTCTAATATTCATATAGAGTTAATCTTCAAGGTAATCCCCTTTCCCCAATCATTGCTACCCCTATACGTAAGGTGAGCATTTTTTAACTGAGAACATTTCCACCCCAAACTAAGTAAAAATGAGGAGGATGTAATAGTGAGTGGCAACCAGCAAAGTCAGCCATAAACTTAGTGGTGACATACTAAAGAAATTATTGAGAGACCATGGATCTCCTTTGCTCTGAATTCCAAGAAATTGCATTAATCTATAGATTGCTCTTAACTGTTTTTTTCTCCTTCAGGACTGGTGTCATACTCATTCATCTCTTTTGCCTCTGACATTGAGGGAAGGGAAACATCAAATATGGTTTTGTCTGTCTTATAAGGATAGGCTTTGGAAATGGAGTTCTTGCTCTCTGCTGTAGATGATGACAAAGTAAAACTTGACCCACACCTTCTCTGGGTCCCTACACAGAGCAACCGGAATAGTTAACCATCCTTGAACATCCAGGAAGTTATAAGCATTCTAGGGGTTCAAGAGTCAATAAGCATTTGGTGTTTCTTGCTTACTTTCCACTTGGCTCTTAATATTTTCTCATCAGTCAAATAGCTTTAGCCTACTTTATTTGTCAGAAGTAAAATGCTCAAACTAGTTGTAAAATAGTGTTTGGACTGTGTACCACTCACTTTAATTCTCAGAAAAGGCATATTCTTCATTTTTTTCTTATTCTCTGCTGACATAATAAACTCTTTCTCAATTAGAACGTCTTATAGGAGTCTTGAGAGAATTTCAGATACAAGTCTCATAATATTTCCCCAGTTAGTAGGGAAGATTATATGGGCATGAAAACTGTGAACAATTATTCCTTTGTTCAGAAATGTCTACATATCTCAGTAGAACACTGGATTTATTATTGATGTTATTATTGTATTTTGGCATTACTATCATCATCACCTTCATTATAAGCTTATAATACAGGTTTTTTATTTTTACAGTAAAGTGTCCCTGATGACTCAACTAAAATTCACTTATTCCTGTTTTCAGATGTGTATGTGTCTGTGTATGCGTGCATGTAATTTGTACATTCTTGTATTTCTCTGGATTCCTTTTCTGTTGGCCTGGTAAGACTGAGTATGGATGTAGCTAGCCTGTCACTCCATTGGAAATTCACCCTTGAAAGAGAAAGTTTTTCCAACTTTGAATTTCCTTTGTCATTCATTAGAGGTTGGTGGGAAATTCCAGTCCTATGAGAAATGCTGACATTAATTTCCATAACATATCTAGAACAAATGATGTTTTTACATGAACCAGACCCAATCAGTTTTCATAAGAAGCTCCTCAGAACAGGGATGGAAGCACAGACTCATGGTAAAAGGAAATCAGTCAAATGTTTCCTCTTTTAATCTGGGAGTTTCCAAAGAAATAAAGTGGTGAGGGCATGAGGGACTACTTTGGAACAGAGAGGCATGGCAGAAATTTATTTTCCTCATTGTGTAACTGATGGATTCCAAATCTACAACTAAGGAAGCCTTCAGTCATTTACCCTGTCCAGCCATTATCTCTCTTCAACAGAGTGGACTTCTGCCACTCCGCCCGACCCTGCCACATTAAAAAAAAAAAAAAAAAAAATTATCTCATGTTGTTGAACCACTGAGATAATGATAGAGAATAAACCTAATCAGCCTTGTTTAGAGAGCCTAATTTGTGAAAATTTACGAAAATACATTATATCAGCTAAGACTATATACACAAATACATTCCACTCAAATCACAATTTACCTACTGTACTTATAATGATAGGTATTCTCTGTCTAGTCGAAGTTGATTTTCAAACAGATGAGCTTTAATTTTATGGATTCTCTTAACTAGCTGCACTGCTTACTCTGTTTTCTTGATTCTTTGTGTAGCATAATGAGTAACTTGATATCCGCCTCATATTTTATGGGCACATAATTCATCCCAATTCCAGATGCGGGAGAGTTATCCCTGCTTGACTTCCCACTGTCCTCTCCACAGTCTCAATTAGATGATTATTTAACAGCCAGTCGAATTCCCAGACCAAGCCATCAAGGCCTAGATCTTTAATTGACCAAGCTGTTTGTTCTAACATGTGGCTTTCAAACATCCTGCTGGGTCAAATTTAATCAAAAAAAGATGGCTTTCTTATCCTGAGAATATTTTAGAGGCTAGAATATAAGCAGTGAGTCAGTGACAAAACATTTCTAATGTATTTTTATCTAAAATATTTATTTATTAAATCTTGTATACATATGTATGTATATATGTGTACATAATGTATATATATATGTGTATGTTTATATATATGTATATATACACACTTTTCAAAAACTCTGTGAAACCACATTCTCTTCATTATTAAGAGTATTGGGAATTTGGTTACCCTCAGTGGTAAAATCTATCTTTAATAATAACTTAAGATGATAAAGAGGAAAAATGGATACATAACACATTAAAAGATTGACACTTTCTGGTAGAAAACTATAACCTCAATTTGACGTTGTCGTAGCCAATAGTTTTTGTGTCCACTTATCCTAAAGGTGAACATTGGTATAACAGACACAGGGCATCCTGGGGAATAATTATTAATTTTATGATAAGAATTAGTATTTAACAGTGTCTTAGTTCTCTGGGAAGTGATAATATCTACCCCAGGATATGGTGCATCAAATGGAAATGTTACGTAGTTGGAAGACTATAATAGGCAGACTTAGGAAAGGGCTGGAAGACTCCCAAAAGGAATTTGGGAAAAGATGAAGGAGGAACTTAAATAAAGTCCATCAGTTATGCTCTTACGTGAAAGAAAAGCCAAATAAGCAGAAGTGAAACCATTTCAAAGTCATTTGAATTTAAGTCTTAAAAAACATAAGAAGGGAACTTTAATCCCAGAGCTGACCAGATTTCCTTTGCAAACTTGAACAAATGCTTCATTTCTCAGTTTCTAGAATGAGAAAGATTGGACTTTGTTTCCTCAAGTGCCCTTGAAGTGATTTGTTGGCTAATGGTTTCTAAAGACTTTTGAAAATGTAGGGACTAAGATTTTACAGTGTTTTCCCCATTGATCATTGCATGTATGTTAATTTCTCTGTAAATAAATTTCCAGTCTTTCCCCCTTTTTTCTAACTTACTGATCATTTTTCTTGCGCTGTGTTTTAGTGAGAAAAGAGCTGAAAGAACTGTTCACCAGCACTTTGGATGAGATAACTGGTTTCAGACTTATTTTAAAAAATGTGACGCTGCCTTCTCTCTCATTTTTTCCTCTTCTTTTCTTTTTCCTTATTCCTTTTTTTCTACTTCTTCACTGCTTCCATGACATATTTCAAACATAGAGAAAAAAGCAGAGAATAATATAAAATTTCTAGTGCATGCAGCCATGACACCAACATCATAAGGAATAACATTTAATTGGATTTGTTTCAGATGTATTTTTAATAGAAGTGAAATGTTGTATACGGGTGAAGCTTTAAGTACACTCTTTCTACCTCCTCGTGCTTCTGTCCTTCCCTGAGTTAACCACTGTCTTTAAGATTTGTAAGTCCCTCCCAATCAGGTTTTAAAAATCTATGTGATATTTTTGGGGTGCCTGGGTGGCTCAGTCAGGTAAGCATCTAACTCTTGGTTTTGGCTCAGGTCATGATCTCAGGTCATGAACTCAGAGTCCTGGGATCGAGTCCCATGTTGGCCTCCTGGTTCAGTGGAGAGTCTCCTTCTCTCCCTCTGACCCTCTCCTCACTCATGCCCTCTCCCTTTCTCTAAAATTAAAAAAATATATATGTCTTTTTAAAAAATCTGTGTGATATTTTTGGGGATTTAAAAAAATCTGTGTAGTACTTCTGGGGGTTTTAAATGTACATAAATAGTATGGTACAGTATATAACCATCTCACAATTTTTTCTTAACTAAACAATAATTTTTTTTTTTGAGAAGAGGTTTATTTAATACCAGTGGGCTCACAGGACTGTGATCGCCAAAGGTCTGGGTCAACAATAATATATTTAAAAAGCCAACTTGTTGCAGTTGGATCTAGCCTATTTATTTTAACTGATGTATAATGTTCCATTAGATGCACAATAATTTGTCTTTTTCAACATTGATGGACATTTATGTTGTTTTCAAAATTTACTATTAAAAATTATAATGAACATTTACGTACTTATTTTCTGTTGAGCAGGTGTGTGGGATTTTTTTTTCTGTTTTCATTTTACATGTTTTTTTAAAAATTTATTTTATTTTTTCAGTGTTCCAAGATTAATTGTTTATGCACCTCACCCAGTGCTCCATGCAATATGTGCCCTCCTTAATACCCACCACCAGGCTCACCTAACCCCCAATCCCCTTCCTCTCCAGAACCCTCAGTTTGTTTCTCAGAGTCCACAGTCTCTCATGCTTCGTCTCCCCCTCTGATTTCCCCCAATTCACTTTTCCTTCTCCGGAGTGTCCTCCATGTTATTCCTTATGCTCCACAAGTAAGTGAAACCATATGATCACTGACTCTCTTTGCTTGACTTATTTCACTCAGCATAATCTCCTCCAGTCCTGTCCATGTTGATACAAAAGGTGGGCATTCATCCTTTCTGATGGAGGCATAATATTCCATTGTATATGTGGACCATATCTTCTTTATCCATTTGTCTGTTGAAGGGCATCTTGGCTCTTCCCACAGTTTGGCGATTGTGGCCATTGCTGCTATGAACAATGAACTTTTGGGACTTCATCAAGATCAAAAGCTTCTGCACAGCAAAGGAAACAGTCAACAAAACAAAAAGGCAACCCACGTAATGGGAGAAGATATTCGCAAATGACACTACACACAAAGGGCTGATATCCAAGATCTATAGAGAACTCCTCAAACTCAATACTCAAAAAACAGATAATCACTTCAAAAAATGGGCTGAAGACATGTAACAGACACTTCTCTGAAGAAGACATACAAATGGCTAACAGACACATGAAAAAATGTTCATCATCATTAGCCGTTAGGGAGATTCAAATCAAAACCACATTGAGATAGCACCTTACACCAGTTAGAATGGCCGAAATTAACAAGACAGTGAAGAACAAGTGTTGGAGAAGTGTATGGTTTTCTAGACTGTACCTTGCAGGGAAATTCTTGACTCGTAGGTAATCATATATTCAACTAACCTCAATATTTTCAAATTGTTTTCTAGATGAGTTATAATGCTTCTGGTAGATTGTAAGGCTCATTCTGTCCTCATATCCTCTGTAATTCATGAGGTTGTCAGTCTTAATTATTGTTCATCTGGTAAATATTAAGTAGTATCTTATTTTTTACATATGTGTATACTTCAAAGGTATGATTTACATGTAGTAAAATTTTACCCTTTTTAATGTACAGTTTTATGAATTTCAGCAAACATATTCAGTTGCATAACCACCACCACAATCAAGATGTAGAATATTTCCACCACTCTAGAAAGTTTTCATGAGTCAGACCCTCTGTGGAACCCCCAGCCCTGGCAACCACCTATCAGTTTTTTTATCCTATTTTTATATACATTTAAAAATTAGTGGAATAGATAGTTGCGCATATTTTCATAGGTGCATTTTCCTTCTGCTTTGCGAGTTTTCTGTTCATGTAATATATCAGCTTGGAATCCATTTGGGTGTAAGTAACTGAAATGCTTATATATCATGACCTAAATAAAAAGTTATTTAATTTTGTGAGCTAAGCAGCCTATGACTAGCAATGGGTCAAAGATATTAAGAATCCATATTGTTTCATTCTTTTTTTCCTCCATCATCCTTGAACTGTTAAGTTTTTATTTTTAAAAATATTGCTTCATGGATGCAGGGTGGCAGACACACATCTAAGAAAAATGTCTATATTCAAGCAGAAAGAATGAGTATGGGAATGCCATCTGCATCCATTTCTTTTATTAAGAAAGTGATTGTTAAAAAGACATTAGCAGGTTCCCCTCTTAAGTCTTCTTAGTCAGAATTAGTTATCGGATTTTGGGCAGGAGACAGGGACCATCTTCTAGAAGTTTGCTTGGAAATGCATTGAAATTACAGGTTAATGTGGAAAAATAAATATAACACTCTATGTATTAGGGTCTTTGTATGTATTTTGACTGAATTTTATTTATTTATTTTGAAGATTTTATTTATTTATTTGACAGACAGAGATCACAAGCAGGCAGAGAAGCAGGCAGAGAGAGAGGTGGAAGCAGGCTCCCTGCTGAGCAGAGAGCCCAATGAGGGGCTTGATCCCAGGACCCTGAGATCATGATCTGAGCTGAAGGCAGAGGCTTAACCCACTGAGCCACCCAGGCGCCCCTGAATTTTATATTTTTCCTATGTGTGAAACATTATTAGATTTATTCCTATAGAATCTAAATTTATTTCTCAGTTACCAATGAATTTTTATGATTACATTTTATAAATGACATGTAACTTTGCTGAACTCTCCAATTGATTATACTTATTTTTAATGAATCTCCTGAATTTTTTATTTAGATGAATATTTAATTTGTGAATAATGACAATTTGGACTCTCTTTTGGAAATTCTTTTAGTTTTCTTTCCTTCCTTCTGACCTACCTACTTTTCCCCTTTTGCAAATTTATTCTAATATATATATAATCTATAAATATAACTGTTCTTAGTATTCTTTTTTGAAGTAGTTTTTTTCTTTTTAAATAAACTTTACCCACAATGTGAGGCTTGAACTCAGAACCCCAAGATTAAGAGTTGCATGCTTTACCAAATGAGCCAGCCAAGTGCCCCTTGTTTGTATTTATTTATTGATTTATTTATTTGACAGAGAGAGAAATCACAACCAGGCAGAGCAGTAGGCAGAGAGAGAGGGAGAAGCAGGCTCTCTGCTGAGCATGGACCCTGATATAGGGCTCGATCCTAGGACTCTGGGATCATGACCTGAGCTGAAGGCAAAGGCTTAACCCACTGAACCACCCAGGTGTCCCTCAGGTGCCCTTTTTTTGGAGTAATTTTAATCAGTTTCTCTCATGATTTAAAAAAAAACAAAACTGTTAAGCATATGTTTATTTTCATATTTGTATGGGAGTCATGATTTCACTTTTTTTTAAAAAACATTATAATTTAACTCTTTTTACCTTAGAATTTCTGTTGGTGAGTTTTTGAATCTGTTTTTCCTCTATATTATTCTAGGATTTTTTCTTCCTTTTTTTTGTTTGGATATTTTTTAAAAGATTTTACTTATTGAGAGAGAGTGAGAGCATGAACGGGGGAGAGGCAGATGGAGAGGGAAAAACAGACTCCCCACTGAGCAAGGGGATGCTGGGCTTGATCCCAGGACCCTGAGATCATGACCTGAGTTGAAGACAGACACTTAACTGACTGAGCCACCCAGGTGCCTCTGGATTTTTATTATTATTATTGTATAAAAATATTTCAGATTGTCTTAATTTTTCTAGTTCTTGGAAGTACTTTTTCTTCTGCTTTTTGCATCCCCTGCCTTTCCTCTTGGGAATTTGATTCCTGGTGTGGTTTGGAATTCTTAGTGTGATGTTGTCTTTAGCACAATTTTCTTTTATTATGGAATTTTTAAATGCCATGAGTTCTGGAGGTATCTCTATAGAATAATTTTTGGTTTTGCTAGGTCTTGGGCAGTTTTACTGGCTATGAATGAGTTGTAATGCTAAGTTGATGTTCCTACATGTGGAGATGGCTTTGGGTTTCCATTTCTCACTTGGGAATATTATACTTATGCCTGGGGTATATGTTTCCTTATTGTTTCTCCAATGTATCAATCAAGGTTCATTGAAGGTTTCATAGAATGAATTAGGTTGGAAAAATTGAAGAAGTGATTTCTAGAAATGGCCCCCAGATCAGCAGTCATCCTAACCTGAAAGATCACCATCAGTGCATGGAAGAATCATGAGGCTACTGCCAGTGTTTCTGCTACTTCTGATGGTGCTTCTCTCCTCCTATGAAGCTAAAAAACAGACTAGACTGGTACTCCAGGAAATCCACAGTTCTGCGGTTTTGCTTACAAAAATAGTTAAAAAGTGAGCCCAATTCTTTTCCACCTTCCAATCTCATGAGACTGCAATGTTGGTAGAACTCGATTCTCCAGATCCCTTGCTGCATGGACATCTGGGAAATATAGCTGATTTCAGTTTTGTTTCTGATTTATTTTGTTTTTATATGCTTTTAACACCTCCAATCAGAACAAGGGTGTAATGGAGCTTGATTAATTCAGTCAACAGTAACCATACCTAGACTAAAGGGGGACAATCTTTTCGGGAAGTTGGTCCTAGCTTCCATTTCTCAAGCACTGATGCTCCAGTATCAGTTGAGTCTTTTGGGAAGCAGATGCTCCGATGGAGGTAGGAGTGCAAATGCTTAAGTGGTACTTGTGAAACAAACAGTGAGGGAGGGGATTGGGAGAGGAGTCGTCTGCCTTCCATACAGATTAAATAAAGTCCCTGGTAATCCAATAGGCACCCTAGGGCAAGTACGGCCCATTAGAAGACTTCCATGCTGTGTAGACCTGGCAAGGCCCTTCATCCATGGCTGGCTCAGTCGCAGGCTGGAGCTGCATGAGGTCATAAAACTGAGGGGAACTTGATGCAATTAACACCTGAAGGCTGTGAGCTAATGATAAGGCTTATAGTTGGCCAATATGCTTTCTTTTGAAGGGAGATCTTGGCAGTGCCTCACTGTGTCTTCCAGACGTCCTTGCTATGCCAACTGGGTTTGTGTAAAAACCCTTACTCCCACCCACAGAGGCCTAACTCAATACCCAAATGCATTGCCGCAGCATCCCCTAATGCTCTTGGTTCTTCAGAGCACAGGAAAATAGTCTTTTCTTTCTTTCAAGCACGGGTACATTATCCAGAATTTCTAAGCATTAACAGTAGGAGAACAGCTGTTTCTTGTCACCTCAGTCTTTTTTGCCTAGTTCAATTTATCTTCCTCTCAAGATACCACTTCATGGAGACTAGCACATTTGAAACAATTATGTCACTGAGGCAATGAGTAAAAATGATCCTTTGGTTGCCACAAATTCACCTATAAACTGTCCAGGTTGCTGTAACTAATGGTTAAATATTGCCATGCTTCTAGCTGAACCAGCTGACAAATAACTTACTTTTCACTGACAGTGTTAATGATCATTATGCTAGTGGATGGAGGCGAATAGAAAATGGAAATGAGATTATTTCTGTATTCAATAGACTCTTAGTTGGATGCACTCATCTCAAGGAATGGTAGAGAAACAGTGAAAATATATGGCTTGAACGCTTCGTACTCAAAGTGTGGATTGTGGACTGCAAGTGTTGACTGTAACACAAATGCAGATTCTCAGGGCACACTCCAAACCTACTGAGTAATAATCTATACTTCAACAAGATCCCCAGTGATTCATAGATACTTTAAGGACTGGAAAGCACTAACTTCTACAAAAATGCCGTAGCTGGTAGCCTTGGAGAAAGAAACTCAATAGGACGGGAGAAGCAGAGGGCCCTTCAATGGCTGCATGGTCTGTTGCCTTAAAAGGAGAATGAACAGAATTACAAGGAAGGGACTTCAGTTTTCTGGAACAAATGTGATCATACAACTTTAAAATCTGCTGGAGAAATCTCCCATAGTAACGCAAGAATCTATCAACGGTGTTATTCTCTTTGTGGTATTTCATGGCACATCTAATAAAAGACGTTTTGATTTGGTATTGGCATTTATGGAGTGCGTCTTCTGTGCTTCAGAAGTTCTCTTCAAACACATGAAGTTCTGGGGCACCTGGGCTCAGTGGGTTAAAGCCTCTTCCTTCAGCTCAAGTCATGATCTCAGGGTCCTGGGATCGAGCCCCACATCGGGCTCTCTGCTCAGCAGGGAGCCTGCTTCCTCCTCTCTCTCTCTCTCTTTCTGCCTGCCTCTCTGCCTACTAGTGATCTCTGTCAAATAAATAAATAAAATCTTAAAACAAAACAAAACAAACATGTGAAGTTCTTTGGTAATTCATTAGCTGCAGCTAGAATGGTTGGGTTTATAAGGAATTTCATCATATAATCAAGTTTTGCTATTATAAGGTGTTTCCTGGTCACAAAATGTAGTTTTGTTTTTAAAGTGCAGCTTTCATAAATTCTGTCACATATATTCCTCTAGATTACAGAGAGGCTGACAGAGTCATAACACGGGTTCTCCTCATAGCATTTTATAAGAGCCTTTTCCCTCCATTCCTCTCTCTCTCTGTGAAGTGGAATCTGTAACTTTGCAAAGCAGATCACATGCTCTGAAGGAGCAGAAATGGGAGCTTTTGTTATAAATTAAAAATGTTCTCTTCTTTGATTTCTGCTCACATTATTAAGACTGATAAATTATATTTCATGAAATGTTTCCATTTTTAAAACCCTCTGCTGATAAATAATGTAATTTCAGAGGGTCTTGAGGTAGCAGCCATCCTTTTATTCCTAATTCCAGATCAGAGAGAAGGGACGAGCAAACCTTGAACTGACACGGCTGATTCACAACCTTAACGTCGTGGAGAGAAGAATGCCTCCAGATATGACTTTGAGGTAATTTTTAAAAGTTGTCCTTAGGAATTCTGACTCTATAGCTTGAGTTGGAAGTTACCTGAAGTAAGAGAGGTACCTGAGAAGGAGTGAACTAAGAAGAGGAATCTCAGAGTTACAGAGTATACTTTAAAGCTCAGTGTATTAGGGATGATGAGGACATTTGCTAAATTCCACCTTGCTTATTATTTAAGTGGCTCTCACCTCCTTTTTAAAAATGCCCTCAGTTTCCTAATTCAAGGCAAGTTCAGATGTATTCCGTGATAATGGAAAAAAAATAAAAAAGACAAACCAATTTAGGTTTTATTTGAACAGTTTTGTTGGGATATTATTAATATACCATAAAATCCATCCATTTAAAACATTCAGTGCCGGGGCACCTGGGTGGCTCAGTGGTTAAGCAACTGCCTTCGGCTCAGGTCATAGTTCCAGAGTCCTGGGATCGAGTCCCACGTAGGGCTCCCAACTCCATGGGGAGTCTGCTTCTCCTTCTGACCTTCTCTGCTCTCACGTTCTCTCTCACTCTCTCTCTCAAATAAATAAATAAAATCTTTAAAAAAAAATTCAGTGCAGCGTCTTTGGTACAGTTAGCACATCACTTGTGCAACTCTTATGACAAAGAATTTTAAAATACTTTAATCACTCCCAAAAGAAGCTCAGTACCCTGTAAGCAATTGCTGTGTGTTCCCTCTCACCCAAACCCTGGCAAATACCTGTCTGCTTTCTGTCCCTATGGATTTGGCCTGTTCTGGATTTGACATGTAAATAGAAGATCACATGACATGTGATCTTTTGTGACTGTCATCTTTCATTTAGCATATCTTCAAGGTTTGTCTATGTGGCAGTATATATCAGAACATATTCACAAAAGAAGATAACTTGTTTTTCTTTAAGGAAGATAATAGATTTTTGGCAGATTAAATTCTTCCTCAAGGTTTAAGAAAGTCTTTTTTCAAGTGCTCATTTCACAGAAGGAAGTGTCTCCTGGGTGGCGTGTGTGTGTGTGTATCCGTATGTGTCTGTGAATACCATCATTGGGAATTACATTTTTAGTGATTTGACTGAGTTTTAATGAACCCTGATATGTTCCTCCAGGAATCTGCTCTCTTTTTTCTTTCTCTGTTAGGTTCCCTGGTGAACCAATTAATGCCTTGAAAGTTAATATTCCTGTCTGAGGGATCGGGGTTGTCTGGTTATGTCCACTTGTCATCAGTAGAATTGGGGGCAATAGCAAGATTTGTGGACTGATCCATACAGCTCCAGTCATTATGAGAAGGAATTAATATTTATATGGAAGAATGAAATACATTGCATTGGTCCTTGCCAGCTTCTTCCTTTTAGTTTTCCTGGTTATTTGCCTTAACTACCTTAGCTGTCTGGTGATAAATGTACACAATGGCTTAGTCTTAGAACATCCTTAGCAAAACAATTTCAAGAAAACTGGTAAGAACAAGGAAAAGTAATTATTTAAGAGAAAGTAAAACAACTGTGGACTTGGGAACAGGAGTCAGCCTCTCAAGGATACCTATAATGTTGGCTTTAAAAATGTTTTGGCTTTTAAATGTCATAGGAAAAAGATGAAAAGTATTTTTAGAAATCAAAGTATTTTAAGGAAGCAGTTGTTTTGTCTGAATTTCAGTTACGGACATTGAGCTGTTTCTAGTTAACTTTTATTGTGAGAATTAAGACTTAATTTTTTTTTAAAAAACTGATCAAAGATGTTTGGATTTCCCAATAATTGTATAAATGAATTCAGCATAGCATTGTTCTTCATGTGTCTTGAACTTACTGCAGCAACTATCTTTGCTTTCTTATTTCTCATTTGCCATCCATTCTTTCAAATGTATTAGCATTGTTTACTTCTGAGCTATGCAGATAAATTAATTTTATCAAATAAGAGACACATGAAAGGAAGGCAGTTTGACCAAAACTTGGTGCGTGGGGAATTACTCTCCTTAACTGTTTTCCTTGATGCTATACCTTCTGTGGCTCCACAAACCCTTGCATTTACTTTCCTATTTGGCAACATATTAATTTAAATTTGTTATCTTTATCTAATTCTGGTGTCTTCTTCCTTTGTATTTGTCTTGTCTCATTCATTAAGCTGGAATCTACTTCAGTGGACTTGGTTTTCCCCAGGGTTGAGCGAGCCAGCACTTTGTGGAGTCATGGGCTGCTTCTCTGTTGTATGTTGAGTGACAGGCAGAGCACACATTGCTGTTGTTATTTTTAACTAGGATGATGAATTCCAGAAGTTATTATCCTATGTGGGACAGCCTCCTATCCACCCTATTATCAAGTTTCCCATCTCTGTTGCCCTCGGTAGGAAGAGCAATAGGCAGTCTTACACTGAGCAGCTGGGTTATTCATCTCAGCTGCAGAATGGGACCACAGAAGAGATAACTGCGCAGTTGTGTGGAGGACAAAAACGGTTGAGATTAATGGAAATGGGAGGACAAAACTGATGTCAGCCTGAGATCAAAGGTCTAGGTTCTTGTTCTCATGTAAACATTGTATTTCTGCCAAATCTTTGCAAACACTCAACATAAATGGGTCTTTACACAACATCAAATCGTGGGGAGAAGGGCTGCATTTATTTATTACTTTTCCAATCCTGCCATTGTTAACACAGTATGAATATGACTCTTATCTAACAAGTGTCTTTGGAGAGCATGGAGCAAAAATAAGTGAGGTAAAAATGGGAAAATTCTTAAAATTCAAAGCCAGTGGAAGCTACACCGTTGGAAAAACTTACTCTCCGCTCTTTACTCATTAAAGTACAGCAGATTTTAAGTTTTAAATTGTGTTTTTATTCTTGGGAATTTTTACCCTCGCTTGGCCAAATCCTCATGTATTTGCTCGCTCTAATCTTTCCTAGAACATCCATATTTTATAGCAAGTAAAATGCCTGGTTAACCAAAGCTGCTAATCCAAGGGAAAGAGTTCCAGCAGGAAGCATTTCTAGACTCCGTCAGAAACAGACAAAATGAGCAAAGAAGCAGACTGTCGGAGCAACTTTTTGGCTAATACTGTTGGAAGCAACACTCACAACCAATTTACAGCTTTGCAAAGTTTGGGTTTTAAAGCAACCTTCGTCTCCTCATTCGTTAATAAGTTTATAGGGTTAACAACCAGGTGAGTCTTCAGGGTACATGTGTGTCAGTTCCAGAGGCAAAACTCCTTTATGTGCTGAGATTGTCCACCAATCTAACACAGAAAGCAGAATTTTTAACATTTTAAATTGCTTCTCTTTAATTTGTAATAGCTGCTAACTGCCTCCTCGGTCAAGGACATTCTAAAGAGAAGTGCACAGGGACTGGAGCTGTTGTAATGGGCTACTTCTCAAGTTAATAGCAAGACAGCTCTTTGCAAGTGGGGGGGATTGAGATACCCCAAAATAAATTAGAAAGATATAATTTCACTGTCAACTTCACTTTTAAATTTTTAGATTATTTTTTTTTGTTCTTATAAAATTCACGTAGCATAAAAATCTACAGTCTTAACCATTTTTCACTGTGCAGTTCAGTGGCATTAAGGACATTCACATTGCCGAGCAGTCATCACCACCATCCATCTCCAGAACTCTTCCCATCTTGCAAACTCAAGTTCTGTCCCCATTAAACAACAAACCCCCACACCTCTCTATGCCCCAATCCCTGCCAAGCACCGTTCTACCTTCTACTCTATGAATTTGGGTCCTTTAGTTTACCTCATGAGTGGAATCATACAGTATTTGTCCTTTCTGACTGGTTTATTTCTCTTAGAATAATGACTTGGAGTTTCATCCATGCTATATAGCATGTGCCAGAATCTCCTTCCTTCTCAAAAGGTGGAATAAGATTCCCGTATGTGTGTATGTTATATTTTGTTTATCCATTCATCTGTCTGTGGACATGTGGGTTGCTTTCATCTTTTGACTGTTGTGAATAATGATATATCCACTTCATTTTGAAAGGAGAAGTTCTCTACATCCAAAAAGGTACAGTTTCATCATAGTGTTTCATGGTGGATTTGAGGATATCGAACGAAATCTGTTGAAAAACTGAGATCCAGATACATTGTATTAAAATTATAGAGACTCCTTTTTTTTTTTTTTGTCCATAAAATATTCCTGGAAATGTTTATATGATGCAGAATATCCAGTCTTTCAAGCTCAGAGTTTCTGAACCTACCAACTGTGTCTGTTTACAAGAGGAAGGTGACTGCGTTATCTTCCGGAATGGAGCGCTCCATGTTTCATTTGCCCGTGATATTTATGGGGAAGACTCTGCTCCAAGGATTGGGGGTTTTATGAGATCTTCCTCGGCGGGATGCCTTTTAATTGCTTGAGTTATATTAGTGCTTGAGGTAAGATCCTTTTCTCAAGTGTCCAACCAAGCCCCCCTGATCAACCCTCCTCAAAGCCACAGTAAAATTGGCATGCTTAAGTAGGGCAGGAATGCTAACATCTCAGATCTGAGAGAGGTAATTTGGTCCAAAATGCACTCCAGTGATGTTTATGTTTCAGATAAAGTGCTTACAACACTGTCGCTGCCCTTTTGACCCCCATTTCCTTGTTCCTGTGCTTCTAGGAGAAAGTGACACTTAAATTCGAATCTTTACTTTTATTAGCTACCAGAGTGAACTAGGATTTCAGTCCAGTCTTATCTCTGGTATAAACATCCTGCTACCATTCATATTTGGGGGAAAATGATTAAATACATTCCATCAAGGGAACAAATGGAAGCTCACCAGAATCTCTTCTTTCCTCCCCTCCCTCAGTCTTCTGTCCTTCCTTCTTTCCTTCCTTCCCCCTTTCCTTCCTTCTCTCCTACTCCCTTCTTCCTTTCTTTCTCTCCTCAAATTCATGAGCAAATATCTTGCAAACTAAAGGCAAAGCATTTTCACAGTTTGGAATATGACAGAGCAAAAACTCTGCAGTGGATTTTGTGGGGAGCAGCAGCGTATGAGGTGGGAGCGAGGGAAGGGGAGTGAGGATTGGAGTCACAGCCCTCCTGCGCTTATAGCTCAGGCTGGACCCTCCTGTGAGAAGAGCATCTTCATCTCAGCAGTCTGGAGTGCAAAAACACTCTTTTACTGCAAAACAACCCAGAGAAGATGAACTTCCCAGTTGTCTTAAAGGCAAAATCTGCATGAGTTTTTTGAGATTTATGATTCCAAGTAAGTAGGATTGCATTTCCTATTGTTGGCTCTATTCCCCTAGCTGCTTATCATGTCAAGTGTAACAAGTGAAGGGGTGTGAACGGAGAGGGAAGATGGCATCAGGTCATTTAGCTGATGTGGCTGATGAGAAATCTTGGGTTGAGGCCAAAAGACAGTTAAAGCTTACTCTGTGTGAGAAGCCTCATTCAGTTCGGTGGTGAATATTTTATTTATCTGAGGATATTAAAGTGGTTTAGACAAGTAGGTTAAACAGCTCAATGAAGCAGAATCCTGCACATAGTTAAATGTCCATTCCACAATAAAACTTATCTGTTTGTGTGACAGAAATCAATGAGCTAATAAATGTGAAAACATGGAGTGAACTGAAACGAAACGCTGTAGAATAATTGTTGCACCTAGCCCTCAACTGGTGCTTTTCACATTTGACATATGAAATGGGGAGCCAGCAGCGTCTCTACAACTGTGGGTCCAAAACCCTATCCACCCAAGTGCTGCATAAATCATACCCAAAGATAAGAGGCCCCAGAAAATGAGGACAGCCAGGATCTTACTGTGACTCTCTGAGGGTCTCTTTATTTTTTATTACATAGTAATATTTGTTATTTGCTTGGACAAAGGAGGAGTCATATGTTCAGCTTTTGGTAGTAGGGGAGTCTCTTGTGCAATCAGGACTGTCCTGTTTTTTCCAGTTGTGAATAATTCTCGTGTTACCATCTGGACATAATCTTTGCACATTGAAATTGTTTTATTGCTTATATCTAATAAAAATATGGGGTCAGTGGCATAAATGAAAATGAAATTAAGAATGTAAATGGGAATGTAATAAAAGACAGGTAAAACAAAGTTCATGCAAATCTTATTCTGTAGAACTGCAAGAACAGCATACTTAAATTAATAGAAGTGGGGTTGCTTGGGACTTTTAGAGTGCAATGGAGCTGAATGTATCTAACCTGAGAACAGTTTATATTTTTTCAAAGATTCTATCTATCTATTTATTTATTTATTTATTTTGGAGAGGGAGAGAGAGAATCTCAAGCAGACTGCCTGCTGAGCATTGATCCTGACATGGGGTCTCAACCCTGAGATCATGACCCAAGCTGAAACCAAGAGTCAGACATTCAATCGACTGAGCCACCCAAGTGCCCCCACCAAAAAACAGTTTTAAAGCAGTGACTCCATTGATAAGCATGCTATTTATATGAAATCTTCTTAATTATCAGAATCACAATATCTCCCTTGGATGCTCCTGTCTAAGCCACTTACAAGCTTTCACCTGTTCTTGGCATAATGACAGTTTCTGGAAACTGCCATTTACTCATGCAAAGAACTCTATTACATTCTGGCTGTGTAAGTGTCTTATTTAACTTCCAAATGATGATTAATGTCCAAAACAGAGAAGAACTATTCTGTAATGAATTGTTTATCTGTTTACATATCTCTTTCTGAGTTGAGTTGTTAAAGTGAAAGTTTGTTCCTAGATTGTAAATCTTTGCCAAAGAAAATCATAGGAGGTTTGAACATAGACTGTTTGGCATTTCATACCAGAAAACCAGATACATCAAACATTTCCTGGATAATGGTGGTAAATTTGAAGAAAATAAGCAATCAAAACTTAGTAGTCTAAAAGAACAACAATTACTGAATGTCCCTCGTGGTTTTCTCGGGTCAGGAATTCAGAAATTTTTCTTTTTTAAGATTTTATTTATTTATTTGACAGAGACACAGCGAGAGAGGGAACACAAGCAGAGGGAGTGGGAGAGGGCGAAGCAGGCTTCCCACTGAGCAGAGAGCCTAATGTGGGGCTTGATTCCAGGATCTCAGGATTGTGACCTGAGCCAAAGGCAGACGCCCAATGACTGAGCCACCCAGGTGCCCCCAGAAATGGTTTGACTGAGTGATTCTGTTTCCAGGTCTCTCATGAGTTTTATGCAGGTGAGTCTCATGAGGATGTTGACCAGGCTGCAGGCATCTGAAGGCTTGGCTGGAGCTGGAGGATGAGTCACTTATGGCTGGCAAGTAGGGGCTAGCTGTTAACAGGTTTCAGTTTCTCATAATGGGTGTCCCTCAAGAGGGTGGCTTGAAGGTCCTCACAGCATGGTGACTGGTTCTCCCAAAGCAAGTCCAAGAAACCACAGTGGAACTTGTAATGCTTTTTATGACCTAGACTCAGAAGTGATACACTGTCACTTTTGTCATATTCTGTTGATCTCCTGATTAGCTCTGTTTTAATGTGGGAGATGACTACTCAAGGGCATGAAGACCAAAAACCAATTAGTGGAAAGTGTCTTTGAGGGTGGCTACCATTATAGGTGTATTTTTTCAATAATTAATATATGTATATGATGCCTGCCCATCATATATATGTATGCACCGAATGAAAAGCATTGTATGTAATAGGCTCATTGTGAATATATATTGAAAAACTTCAGTAAGATATGTACTTGAACATTTAATCCATGAAGAGTAAAAGTGGGTACTTTATTAGTAGTAGTTATTTGTTATTAGAATCTGAGCCTACCTCTGTATACAAATTAGACCTCTATAAGCAAGTTTATAAAACTGAAGGGCAGACTTACCAGGAAGCCATTTATGCGTGCCTGAGGAAGACTTGGAATCTTATCCCATCAGAGGGATGAGTTTGACGAAGGAAATAAATGAGGAGATTGGGAGACAGTCTTGACCCTGGCTGTGGAATTGATTTCCATTCTGAACTTCACTAGACCTTTTTCTTTTACATTTGTAATACCAAGTACAAACAATTTGATAGTATCACTTCATGCTGCACTTATCTGACTACCAAGGAGGTTGATCATTTTCTTCATGGAGTTATTGGGTTAAATCTAGTATTTTCTTTTTCTGTGAAATTTCCAATCATAGCTTTTTGTCCATTTTTCTATTCAATTATTTGTCTTTCTATATCAGTCTTCCCTGTATATGATTTTTACAAAACTCTTGCTTAAATTTGTGATTTATACAAGACTTTAGATAGTTGTGGTTGTTTATATTTTGCTAAAATTAATCTGTTTTTAGATTTATTAATGTAAAAATATATATTCTTTTCTGTTCTAATCTTAATTATCTTCCCCGTTTATTAAGTCCACATCAAGCTTTATGTTTTATTAACACCCTTTTGAAATTTATTAATTTTTTCTTCCATTTCTTTAAATCTATTTATTTATTTATTTATTTATTTTGAGGGGAATGGGAGAAGGACAGAGGGAAAGGGAGAGAGAGAATATTAAGCAGGCTTCACATCCAGTACAGAGCCTGTCATGGGGCTTGATCTCACAACCCTGAGATCATACCCTGAGCCAAAATCAAAAGTGGGATGCTTAAACAACTGAACCATCAAGTTGCTCTTCTCTATATTTATTTTATCTTGCTGTCTTAGCTTCTTGAGTAGATTTTTGCTTTATTATTATTATTTTTTCTAATGAATGTATTAAGATTCTAAATGTTTCTGAGTGTTACTGTGATATGTCTCTGAAGTTTTAGTATATATTGTACTTACTGGAAATTATTTCTAAGTGATACTTAATTTCCATTTTAAATTTTCTCCTTATACCTAAAATTATACATGGAAGAATACTTTTTAAATTGGGTAGTGGATAGATTTGAGAACTGTTCTTTTAATGACAGTTTCCAGTTTTGTAACATCGTAAGGAGAATGTAACCCCTATAATTTCTAATATTTGGTGCTAGGAAATATTTTCTCTGGATTAATTAATGGTTGGTCTTTTTAAAATGTCTAACAAATATTTAAATATGATTATGTCCTCCAGTAGTTTCCCTTCTCTGCATCCTTAGTTTCTTTAGTAGAACTAAAGAGCCTCTTGAAATTTCCCAAATATGTCGCATTCTTTGGCAGCTTTGGGGCCTTTGCTCAGACATTTGCTATTCCTGGAGTGTTCTCTTTCTTTACCTTAATGTGGATAACATCTGTTGTCCTTTATGGTCATTTTAGAAAACATGGTCTCTGTGATTTCTGTAAACAGTAACTTCAAATGCTATTTTCTCTACAAAGTGTTCTCTAAACTTCTTCAAGACTATGCTAGGTCTACCTGTGACACTCTCCCCTAATGCTCTACTCTTCCTCTTCTGAATATTGTACTTGAATGTCTACTTGACTTTTTGTCATTAGGCTACAGCCCACTTTGGAGTAAGGGTTGTATCTCCCATTCCTAGTGGGGTGACTGGAACCTAGAAGGTGGTAAGTAAATATGTGTTGAATAACTCAGGAAAAAAAGTAACTGTACAGATCATGAAAGAGATCTGATATTACCATATAACAGAGAGCTACTGAACTTTTTCTCCATGCCAGACATTGTGTTAAGCATCATACAAATATAACCTCTAATCCTCAAAACTCTAGAAGAGGAGTGAGTGTACAATACAGATAGGAAAACTGAAAGTCAAAGAGGCAAACCATTACTGATGAAAAGTACACATGTCTTGGCGTAAAGGGGCAAAATGAGAATAATGGAGGAGAATGAACATCACAGAGGGTAAGGATAGTTCACTGGTGGAATGACAGCAAAGAAAATGATGGAGAAACACCAAAACACAGAGCAAAAATCAATTCTGTCAGACCTCTGGAAAATTATCAGAGGCTTATAATGAAAAGAACACTGAACAAGGAAAAAGGCAACCCATAGCTAGTTTCAAATCTCAGCATGCCCCAGGGTGACAGACACTGTAACCCAGGATAAAATACCAGGACTTTGCTATCATGGATTGGAAGAAACCTGGGGACTATGTGTGGGAATGGTTTCTGAAGGGGTTAGACCAGATAAGAAGGAATATAACATTGAAGGTCTGTGGTGAATAAAAATCCTCTCAGGAGGAAGAAGCATATCTCATGGATATTACATCTGGAATAAGAGCTGGCGGAAGTGAAGAGCTATACTGATTTATGGGGCACTTGCTAATGGTTTGGCTGAATGGTTAGAGACTTTGAAGAAATAAAATTGGAAGATTGGTAGCAAATATCGGGAAGAAGTATGTGGATGGATCTTTCAGAATGGACACAGAATATGAAGATATTTCTGTCTCATATAAATGCTAAAAAGGATATCTGCCATAGAGGAGATACTTAAGTAGACAAAATCAATGCCGTTGTGGATGTCAGTGGGCCTCTTTCATCAGCCAAACCAGTTCTTGTTTAATGGACCCATGAACAGAATGGCCATGATGGTAGGAATATAGACTATGCATAGACCCAACATGAGCTTCCGCTTACCAAGGCTGACCTGGCTATCATTAACCTGTAGCCTAATCAGCCAACATTAGACATCAACACTGAGTTCCCAATATGGCACCATTCCTGGGTACCACCCTGCCATCTAGTGGCAGGTTAATTGCATTGGCCCTCTTCCATTATGGAAGCAACAAAGATTTGTCCTGACTGACATAGACAAATATTTTGGATATGGATTTGTCTTCCCTGACAGTAGTATTTTTTCCAGAACCACCACCTGTGGATTCACAGAATGCCGGAGCCACCATCCTAGCATTCTACATAAGATTTTATCAGATCAAGACATGTATTTCACAACTAAGGTAGGGCAATGATGGACTTATGCCTGGAAATCAGCAGGCATTACCATAAATCTCATCACCTAAAAGTAGTTGGCATGTTTGAAAGATGGAATGGTTTACTAAAGACTGATAGTGTTAGTTAGGAAATAACACTCTGAAAAGACAAAAGCTCTGTTTTACAGTGTGTAGCTTCTGCTTTGAATCAGAGACCATTGCATCGTGTGTGTGTGTGTGTGTGTGTGTGTGTGTGTGTGTGTGTGTGTTTTCCCATAGCCAGAATCAAGGGGTGGAAGTGAAAGTGGCTACTCTCACTATTATAACCCCTTGCAGAATTTTTACTTCTCACTCTGATATCTTTGAGCTCCGCTGAATTACCACCAGAGGGTAATACTTCCTCCCGTGGATATGATGGCTCCACAGTGAAGGCTCCTCCAGATTGGAAAATGAGGATTCCACCTGGTCATTTGGGGCTCCCTATGCACCAAACCAAGAAAAAAAAGTATGAGGCATGTGCCTACAAGGAAAAAACCTGTTGGTTGGAATGATTGATTTTGATTACTAAGGGTAAAGAGTAAACTTGGTTGCTTCTATACAATAAAGACAAGAACTGTGTCTGAAATTCACAGACTTCTCAAGGGTGCCACTGAGCACTTCCACATCCAATAGTAAAAGTTAATGGAAAACTACACCAACTGAAAATTTGCAAGATGACTGAAGACTCAGGAATGAATGTTTGGGTCACCTATAAAGTAAAGAACCCAGAACAGCAGAGGTTCTGACAGGATAAAGGAAGTAGGGAAGTATGGGTTGGTAGATGAAAGATGCCATGGATATCTACAATGACCTTGTGACCAGTTACAGAAATGAGGATTGTAGTAGCTTCAAAAACATCCTTTATGCTTGTTATATGCATATATTTATTTGCAAATGCTAATATCCTCTTCTTCCTATTAAAAAAGTTCATATATAATTAGAGGTTAACAAATATATCGGAGGTAATAATTAGTGGAATTCTTGTAAGTAACAATCACAGATCAGCTTAAATTTAGATAACAGAATATTTTATAAGACAGTGACTGAATATGAAGAGGGATTAATATAACTCATGATAGACTCAATGACCATTGGGACTATGTGTCTTCCTACTTGGGGAAGGAGTGGGAACTTTTTTTGTTTGTGGAAAGGATAGCTTAGTCTTGTTGCAAGAGGGTTTGAACATGTGTGGAAGAATGCAAGTGATAGTTGAGTAGCCAAGGGTGTGAACTGTGTCAGTTTTTCATTATTTGTCTTTCATCTCTGAATATACATAGTTTGACGGGGTGATTTTGTGCATTCCAACCATTTCAAGCTTTTGAAAGTACTTTTAATTCTCACTATGTCTTGGCTAATCTTCGGTATATTTTCATTTGTGAATTCCTGATAACTCTGATATCCTCAAATAGAAGTTAGGTCTTATTTCATATACTTTTTACCAACCCATGTCCAACAAGCTGCTTGTTTCATTAGTGACACATCTTGAATTCCAAAGCCTTAAATGGGGCATGTAGTTCTCTGGTCAAATTCAGACAATAACATGCAACACATAGCCATTTCTTCATTCACAAATAGCATTCTTCATCCCTGTATTTTTTTTTTATTTTTTTTTATTTTTAAGATTTTATTTATTGATTTGTCATGGAGAGTGAGCGAGAGCGAACACAAGCAGGGAATATGGCAGAAAAAGGGAGAAGCAGGCTCCCTGTTGAGCAAGGAGCCCAATGTGGGATGCAATCCCAGGATCTTAAGATCATGACCTGAGTCAAAGGCGGACACTTAACCAACTGAGCCACCCAGGCGTCCCCTGTATTTTTCTTTTAAGAAGGATAGGCAGTAGTTCCTTCTTTCTTCTTTCTTTCTTTTTTTTTTTTTTAAGAATTTAATGACCAGACCCCATCTCTATAATATCAATATTCAACTTTGATTTCCTGATGTAATAAGGCAAGTCATGAACCCTTCAGAAAATGATTTCTCTTTTTTTCCATATATGCCTTTAGTTTCACATTATCATCTTTAAGTAAAAGCCACAGTGCTATGAACAAATAGACAATATATCAGATTGAAATTTTATTGCTTGAGCAGGTGGCCAAGCCTAAGTCTTCATATTATTCAGTCGTTATTTTTAAAAAATATATTTATTGATTTGAGAGAGAGAGAGAGATAACGAGAGAGAGCATGAGCAGGGGCAAGAGGGAAAAGCAGGCTCCCCACTAAGCAGGGAGTCAACATGGGCCTCAGTCTCAGGGTCCTGGGATCATGACCTGAGCCAAAGGCAGACACCCTACCAACTGAGCAACCCAAGCATCCCTATTCAGTCATTATTTTAATAAGAATATTTTAACTCATTTCCATTCCAAGGTGTGCAAAAATCAGGTGCAAGATAATGATTGCTATGAATTCTATATTTGAATTTTTTTAAAGATTTATTTATTTTTATGTTAGAGGGAGAGAGAAAGAGAAAGAAAGGGAGCAGACAAGTAGGGGGCAAAGGGAGAAGGAGAGAATCCTCAAGCTGACTCCCTGCTGAATGTGGAGTCTGATGCAGGGCTCAATTCTAGGGCCCTGAAATCATGACCTAAGCAGAAATCAAGAGTCGAATGCTCAACAGACTGAGCTACCCAGGCACCCAGTGATTGCTGTGAATTCTACATCTTAATTAGATTCCCTATCAGTTGGTAACTCTGGGGGGCGGGGAGGAAATACTTGAGAACTGAACAATTTCCACTTTACTTAGTTGCTTAACTTAGTTGCCCTTTTTTCTTCCTAATTTTCTCATAGACAGACTTTCTTGGGGACTTCCCTTAAAGTCAATCCCAGCACTCAATATGTGAGCTTCCCTAAAACATTCTTTTTTTTTTTCTTTAAGGATTTTATTTATTTATTTGACAGAGAGAGACACAGCAAGCAAGGGAACACAAGCAGGGGAAGTGGGAGGGGGAGAAGCAGTCTTCCCGTGGGGCAGTCAGCTTGATGAGGGGCTTAAACCCCGGACCCTGGGATCATGACCTGAACAAAAGGCAGCTACTTAAAGACTAAGCCACCCAGGCGCCCCTCCCTAAAACATTGTAGGAAAACACAGTATTTGTTGACACTTAATCTAGAGTTTCCAGAAGTCCAGACTTTTAACCTAGTATGATAGTAATGCATCAGTGAATTCCTGTGTGTGTGTATGTATGGGTATGCACCTGTGTAATGAAGGCTACATTATGACAGAGATGAAATATGAAGAATTTTATAATGATCTCACAACAGTTACAGGTATTAAATATAGAAAAATATTAACTTTAAAAAATGAAGGTAGTATCGTTAAAATGCTATTGAAACACATTAATAATCATGAATTCTGTATTTGTCAGGATAATATGCTATTGAGGGTGTGATAAAAATTTACATTGTAAAAATCTTTGCTACCCAAGTCCTGAGAAAAGTTTAATAATAGACACAGGTTGAGAAGTGTTAGCTAGCAGTCTTCCTCTGAATAGACTGACCCCTGCCTCTGGCATTATGCTGCAGAGAGGTGTTTAGTTCTGGCTTGTCTTTACTTAAAAGTTAAAGTTACAGTTAGACCAGACTAGTGATAAGACAAATAATATCTGGAAATAAAATTGATATATGAATGTAAATAGGTTTTGTTGACTATAATAATAATAAATTATAGCGCTTTATAACTAGGTTCAAAATTACTGGATACATATGTATTTAATAAAATATTTTTTTACATTTCAAAAGGAACGACTTTTTACTTACATTTTTTGGATTTGAGACAAAGAAAGACATTGATCAGATAGGCAGAAGGTGAGGAGACAGGGATGTGACAGCTTTTTTAGTAGACGAGACATAATAAGAAAGGCAAAAGAAAAAATCAAAAGGAAAAGAGACTTAATATGTAATGGATTGTTAATTTTGTTTCATGCACTGAGACATACTTGTTTTTTATTTTTACACATAAATCTTTTTCACCATAATTAACAACCACTTCTGCATAGGCAGTGATTGATGAAAATGTTGTCCATTAAAAGCAGCATTTTAGATTATACTTTTCTCATCTGCAAAATGACTTAATATTTGTCTACTGGGCAGTTTGAGGATAGAATGAGACCGCATGTTAATCAAATGAGGCAAGGAAGTCATGCTTCAGCTTCATAGTCCAGGAGACTCCAATGCATGTCTTAGCAAACACATGAATTATCACCCAGTGAGATTACATTGAACACCCACAAGAATGGCTAATGTGGTTCAAAATATGGAGTATCTAGAACTCTCATATATTGCCAGGCAGAGTATAAAAATGTACAGTCCCTTTGGAAAACTTATAGTAGCTCTACTTACCCTCTGGAACTCCATTCCTGCATATATACCAAAGAGTTCATGCACCTACAAAATAACTTGTACAAAAATGTTCATAGGAGACTTAGTTACAGTAGCCAAGTAGTAGACAAATATCCATCAACAAACAAATACCACTGACAGAAAAATGGAAAGCCGAACTATGATATGCACCTACAATTGGATCTAACAGAGCAATAAAGAGAACAAAATAGTGATAGATGCAACAATGTGGATAAGTAAGTCTTAAAAAATTAATTTTGAAAGACAAGCCAGTCACAAAAGTGGCTATACTAAAGAGTTCCACCTATGTGAAGTAGAAAAGCAGGACAAATTAATCTGCGGTGACAGGAGGGAGACTGATTGTTGCTTGAGTCTTGAGGGTGCCATGGGGATTGACTGGCATGGGGTATGAGAAACCCAACCCAACTTTGCTGGGTTCCTAGAAATGAGTGACAGTTATATGGGCATATACATTTGTCCCTAGTTCTAAAGCTTTACTATTGTAGATTTGTGCATTTGCTATATGTAAATTATACTTTAGTAAAATACTCCTATCTGAATAATTGAATGAATGGATAAATTAATGGATATATGCCATCAATTTAAAAAAATATTTGCTAATTGTACTACTACTACTACTACAGCTAACTATTATTATTATTGTTGTCATCGTTGTTGTTTTTCCATACAAGATGCCAAATGTCTTTGTCATATCCACTAGTGGGGTGGGGGTGTCTTGAGGTAAAAAGAAGATAATAGATAAAAGATAATATTGAGCCTCAGAGAGGCTCAATACAATGAGCTCTAGAGGTCCACTGGGATTGAATCTAAGCTCAGTTCTTTGCTGGTTCTGAATCTAGGCAAATCTGCCTAACTTCCCTAAACCTTCACTCCCATTCTCAATATATGGATAATAATTATACCTTCTACAGTTTTATGAGGATTGAAACATTTGTAAGATAACCTATCACAAATATAACAATATCTGTTATCTGTCATTTTTATTTCCATCATTAAATTGCTTGCTAGGAGCGCCTGGGTGGCTCCGTCAGTTACACATCCAGATCTTGGTTTTGGCTCAGGTCAGGATCTTAGGATCCTGACACTGAGACCTGCAACAGGCTCTAGGTTCAGTGCAGAGTCAATTTGGGATTCTCTCTCTCCTCTCCTCTCCTCCTCCCTCCCACTGCTCACACTGTCTTTCTTCCTCTCTCTAAAATAAATAAATACAGTCTTATAAACAAATAAAAAATAAAACAAAATGCTTGCTAATTTTTGGCAGACTATGTTGAAAATGAAGTTTTTAAAAAAATTTTTTTGAAGATTTTTACTTATATATTGGACAGACAGAGATCACAAGCAGGCAGAGAGAGAGGAAGAAGCAGGCTCCCTGCTGAGCAGAGATCCCGACGCAGGGCTCGAACCCAGGATCCTGGGATCATGACCTGAGCTGAAGGCAGAGGTTTTAACCCACTGAGCCACCCAGGCGCCCCAAAAATGGAGTTTTAACGTAGGTTTTGGTATTATACTTTTAGCCTTGCCAAAGTCCTTTAGGTTTTAAGAGATATATAAAAAATCACCCTCAAATGAATTCACGTTGTCTTCTGATTGCTGTCTGGTGACTGGTTGGCTTTTCTGAAGGTTGGTATAATCAACGTGATTAGTATAATCTCCTCAGAAATTAAATGTTTGTTTTACTAAAATACTAAATACTAAAATGTTAAAAGGGGAAACTTTGTTGTTTGCATGGCTATACCCATCTATTATGCGCGTGGCTCATTGTATAATGCCTGCATACCTAACAAATGAACTGATAACTTAATATATTTGGTAAATAAAAACCTATTCCTTAGCACTGTAACATGCGCAGACTCTCCCCTTGTGAAAATGAAGAAAACAGTAATTTCAGAAGACTGCTACTCTGTATATTTCACACAATGTATGAGGACTTTCTAAAATAAAAGCTTTAAAATAAGATAGACTTTGTTTTCATGAAAGCATTTTATACCTGGCTCAGAAATGATTTTCTTTGGGGGCGCCTGGATGGCTCAGTGGGTTAAGCCTCTGCCTTCAGTTCAGGTCATCATCTCAGGGTCCTGGGATTGAGCCTACATGGGATTCCACTCCCCAGGGGAGAAAGCAGACTCCCTCTCCGTTTGCCCCTCCCCCCAACTCATGTGCTGTCTCTCTCTCAAATGAATAAATAAATAAAAGCTTAAAAAAATAAATTACTTTCTTTAGATGCATGGGACCTTGGATGATCACAAGACAGCAACAGCCTTGAGATTGTGTTGGCCTGACTCAAGGTGATTAGAGAGATGAGAGCAGGAACTAAGTGGAGAGAGAGAGAAAAAGGAAAAAAAAAAAAAAACTCCATTACCAGTGGCAGCAGGCCAGAAAGGGGTGTTGGACCAAATTCTGGGCTCCTACAAATTTCTGTGAAGTTTGTCAGATTATTTTTCCACAAGTATTGTAGTTGTTTGAATGGAGCTCAAAGTCAAAACCACTCCATCACACCTCTGACACCCTTGGTTTTCTTTACTTCTTTCCCTGTTTTGATGTCAATGGAATT
This sequence comes from Enhydra lutris kenyoni, assembly GCF_002288905.1. Lineage (NCBI taxonomy): Eukaryota > Metazoa > Chordata > Mammalia > Carnivora > Mustelidae > Enhydra > Enhydra lutris. Next base: position 32,634,632 of record NW_019154090.1, read on the forward strand.
TTATCCAGTGTTTTACTTCCATAGCAGATGACAAAATCCAGACTTAAAATACAGCCACAGATTAATGTGGAAGAGTTCTGGATTAAATATCCTGTCAAAAAGCATAATTGAAATGTTAATTCTATGAAAGTATTTGGACCGATGAGTCACAAGGAAAACAGGCTGAGTTTTGAGATATGTTAAAATAAGAAAATGTTTATTTTCATTGAATGGAAACTAGAATGGAAAGGAAAGGTCATGGAAAGTAGTTTTAAGAAGCAAATATTTGGGGAATTAGTTTTTACACTGTAAATATAGTGAGAAATAATTACAAAATCAGATTGTGTCTATACCTATTTACGCACTTGTTCATTCAGGGGGGTGGTACCTGACCACCTCCAGTGGCATTTGAGAGTCTATAGGAGTGTTTATTATTTCGCAAAATGGGGAATACTACTGGGATTGAAGGTGAGAGAGTATGTGTGTATGTGTGAGATATCAATTTTTCTTTCAAAATGCTAATATTATTCTTGGGAAACGTAGTATTATGGGAAACAGTGTCATACATAGCTTTGAAAATAATGCTGAATATATTCACAAGGAAACTAGGATACAAGCCTAAACTGAGAGTCATTCTGCAAAACAACTAGCGTGTACTCTTCAGTAATATCAATTTAATGAAAGAAGGAGAAAAGTAGGGACTGAAGCAGGTTGAAAGAGAATAAAGAGACATATCAACTACATGAAATGTATGATCCCATGCTGGATTCTGAACCATTTGGGGGGAAAAAGACAGTATTGGAACAAGTGGAAAAAACTGAATTTGGATTATGTATAAGATAATAATGTAACAATGCCAAATTTCCTAAATTTAATCATTGTATCAAATGGAATATTGGGGAAAAATGCCCTTGTCCTTAAAAAATATATACTTCTTTAATATAAAACATAATGAAGTATTTAAAGGCATATAAGTATATGAAACATATATTTGAGGCATATGAAATATATGAGGTATTTAAAGGCAAAGAGTCATGGCTAATTCAACTTACTCTCAAATGCTTCAACCCACAGAACCTAAGATTGGGTATATCATAAGTTGATATCCACATTGGTACTGGTATCTATATCTATACCTGTATCTACCTGTATATATAGAGAGTAAAACAAGTTGATAAAATTGTAACAGTTTGCAACTCTAGGTGAAAAATATATGGTATTTCGTTACAGTCTTCTTGGAACCTTTTCTGTAAGTTTATTTATTTATTTTTTTTAGTAAAAATGTTTTTTAAAGGAATGAGATCGGGAGATAACAGCTTTGTCTAAGGGCTACAGGGATAGCTATAGAGTAAATCTGTTTCTGAAACAGAGCAGTTGCCATGTCATATATGACATACGATGGTTTTAATTAAATAGCCTTTTTGGAATATATTTTTACTAGAACAGTGATATTTCTGAGACCCAGGGAAGTGACTCATTGCTAATATTTAAAAAATTTCTTCAAAGACAAGTCTATAAGACCCAAACAAATGTCATTCAAATTGAGTTTTAAGATAATAGAGGTGATTGTCTTCCACCTTAATCAAAATAAGAACAGCTTGATTGAATTTTTCAGTTTCTGAAATGCTGTTAGGAATTATGTAGCCTTATAAAACCAATCCAGATTACTGAGTTGAGTTGAACTGAACTTGGAATTAACCTAGTACTATTTGCCCATTGTAGACATAACCAGACCTTCTGGATACATTTTGATTCATGGTCAGGGTATTACTGTTTTGTGGTTAAATATAAGAAAAAAGATCCTGAAAACAATTTATAATCACTCTCTCTGTCTCTTGCTCCCCCTCTTTCTCAGTGCATTAGTACCCATTCAAGCACGTGTTCTTTGTTTTTATATACTGGTAAAAGTATATTTGAAATGTCACTGTCACTTCATGATTTTGTTGCTCGGGGGAGTACCTATACTGCTCGTGACCTTTGGCTGTGTCCCTGAGATGTTGTAGCCTTTGCAGTTTAGGGTAATTGGCAGTTAGAATTCACTTTGTTCTGTACAGTGTTAAAAAATGGGCCCCTTTGTTTGGCCAACCTTCATGAACTTCCGTTTACTTCAATGGCAAGTGAAACATTTGTGCAAGAAAGAAATATTGTCTTCAATGGGAAATGCATTCCATGTGTGTTATATTTCATATTATGACATATTTTTCTTGAGCCTGTACTATTTTTATTTACAACGTGAATACATGACTTTTTCCAAGGCTCAGTATTTTAAGGCAACCACTATTTGTATTTGTGGGAATAAATGATAAATGTTAAATAGTTTTATAGTTAAATATCATTTTTAACTCAAGTTCTCAATAAAACACTCCCATCCTTTTTACATGAAAAGAACTTGAACAATTCCCTTTTGAATTAAAAAAAAAATTCCTGTTTTCATGAGACATAGGAAATGGAGCTTAAGGATGGAAGACGAAGAATCTCATCAGTGTCCATATCCTTTCACTCTCGTGAATTTTGCTGGTTAATGTCAGCTTTATCCTTTCCCTTCAATCTAGCCTTACTCAGCTAGTGATACTACAAGGTCCATGATTCCAGAGGGACATGGCTAGTGGTGTCTCTCAGTGGTCTGACATACTCTCTGGAGAATTTCTGAGCCATAGGGCAGAGTCCTGGAGGCTGATATTTGAAGTGAGAATAGAAGTCTTGTAGTTAAATATGTCCCAGGAGAGGGAAGAGCTGTAGGAGTTGAGATGGCATTGATTAGTTGTTAACAGATAGAACCACAGAATTTGTAAAGGCAGAAGAAAAGTGACAAACAAGGAGCAGATACCCTAAGGAGATTTATGGATTCTTTTCCTGGAATTGTGTGTGTGAGCACATGCCGACTGGAGAATTTGCAGGTATCTGAGGACCCCATGTTTGGAACTTCAGCAGGTGACAGTGTAGTAGGCTGACAGAAGCCTCTGGCCTTTCTTTCTCCCAACCTTCCTTTCTTATGAAGTGTCCCTGTCTTCCCAGTCATTTTAAGAATCAACCTTTAACCCTTTGGGACTTTTTTAAGTACAGTAATTCCATTGCCCTAAACATAAACTCTTTGACACATCCCTTGACAGTAATCCATTCCTTGCAGAGCTTAGGGGCCTGAGCAGCCACAGAATGTTTTCATTATAGAGCTCTGGGCTTCCTCTTGTCTGGTGCTTTAAGAACTGATGTTCAGCCACTTAACAAAGACCGCATTGCGATCTTGGCCAAGTTTGCGACAAGGGACTACAGTGTCCTGGGCTTATGGTAAGGCTGTATCTAAAGAATCTTGGATTTAATGTTTGCCCTTCTTCTTTTCAATTCCCCCACCCCCCACTAAAAGATTCTGAACCTGTTTTCTTAACTGTTTCTGTATAAGTCTAGAAAGTTGAACTTCACAGCCCAGAGGGAGGCCAGCATTTGTATCCGTTCAACCATACCTGAAGTGTCTAGTGTTAACAGATTCTGTGTGTATCTCAAAGAGCATCTCCTATTTATTTATCTGTGCTTTAATAGTTCTTGTTCTCAAGAGATTTGCATTCAAAGTGTAGTCCCAGATCGGGGACAGTATCTCCTGAAAGATTGTTATAAATGTGAAATCTCAGATGCTGTAACAGACCTGCTGAATCAGAATCTGCCCTTTGACAAAATCCACAGATGATTCTAGTGCATTTTAAAGTTTGGGAAGCTCTGGTTAAAGAAGATTTGGTCAATGCTTCTGAATTATTTAGCTTATGAAGCAGGGATCTAAGACATTTTTCTACACACAAATAACTATGGCTCGGCATAAAAATTATTCTGATAAATGGATTTCTTTCATTTTTTCCAAATTTATTTGGGAAACTTTTTAACTTTTTGTGTCAAACTGTAAAATAAGTCAGAAAACATATTAGCCAGTAACCATAAGTCTTTAAGAAATAAGGCTCTGATACTCCTGACTGACAAGAAAAGTATTCAGCAAATAAGATTGTGACAGGTACTTACACTATGCCTGGTGCTTCATTTATTTATTTTAAACAAAAACTCCGTGAAGGAGTCTCACTCATCACATTTCCCACATGAACACAGGAGGCCTGATGAGGTTATGATCTTACAGCATTGTGCTCAGTGAGTCACACTCAGAGCTTTCTCACTATGAATCTTCTCCTCTTTCTCCATGGGAGACAATTTAGAAAAATGGGAAGACTTTAATTCTAAGCCATCATCTGAAGCAGCTTTACTAACTTTTGAGGCTGGATAATTTTTTGTTGTGGAGGACAGTTCTGTGCATTGTGGAATGTTTAGCAGCATCCCAGACCTCTACCCATTAGATGCCACCTACCTCTCACTCCAAATCATCTTCCTTCCTCCACCTCTCCCCTGTCCCCTCCCCTCCTTACCACCCCCATCATGAAAACTAGACATGTCTCCAGACAATGCAGAATGTCCCCTGGAACAAAATCACATCTTATTGGGAACAATTGGCCTAGAAGTATGTGTAGTTTTATTTATTCCTAGCTTTAATCTGATTTTCTCTATTGTGCAAGTCTTACTTCTAAGACTGCTCCCTTCTAGTTCATTGAAAGTTCCAGATAACTGAGGCTTTACGGCTTCTGCAATAGCTGTCAGTTTGTTTTCTCTGTTTTCTTAGAGTTCTGTACTTTCACAAAACAAAAACAAAAACAAAAAGAAAACACCATTCATCTTCTGCTTAATTTTTCTAACAGGTGAGCTCACAACTTTAGGAGTCTTATTATTCTTCAGTGGTTGCATTATGGTCTTGGCCTATGGGACGATCAGGAGAAGCTCATATCATGGGGACAGTTCTAGTTCAGTAGAACAACAGGAAGGCTCCTGAGCCCATATGCCTCTCTATCATTTCCTAGCTGTGTGATCCTGGGTTAGTCCTTTTCATTCTGTTTAATCTGTGTAAAATGCAGTCCTACCTGATAAAGTTATTGTGAGAAATAAATGAGATGTTCCATTGATACTTAGAATGGTATCTAACACAGAAAATATCAGCAATTGTTTATTATTAATCTTTTGGCATTTAGGATCTTGTCGAGGACAGAAGGAGGTCTAAGCTTTCTCTCTTAAACATATGCTCTGTGTTTTTAAAATTGTATTCAAATCAAAGTTGTTTCCCATCTTTTACATATTTAAATTGTGTAACATATTCAGCTTCCATCACAGAATTTTCTGTATTGGAGGTGAGAGTATCACTGAAACATGTGAGCTGATTGTTAAAATTGGCTACTCTTGATTCAATTCATAAAAAGTTCAAAGGTGAACCAAATTAATCAATGTGAGAGAGAGTTACATTTGGTGCTTTGTAATGGGGGTAAATTCAAGAGAGCCCAACACAGTTGCTGGGGTATTTGTATTCCATTTGTCTTTGTTTGTTTTTAATTAATTTATTTTTTAAATTAAATTTAATGCTCCATTTCTCTTGATATGGGAGGTGGCTACAGGGAAGTGTTCAGTTTGTGAAAATCTGTCGAGATATTTACTTATAGTTTAAGCACGTTTATCCCTTATATTTCAGTAAAAGTTCAAACACATGCACAGATCAATTCTAGAAAAATAAAAACCTTGTACACCTAACAGTATTGTTTATGAGAAAGGTAAACACTCTCAGAGATCATTCATTTTTGTTATTGTATTATGTTTCCTGCATTATTCCAGTGGTTTTTCTAGGGAGGCCTGATTTCATAAACTCTGTCTGTGCTTGTGGTTATAAATATGGGATGGGGCATGAAAATAAGTTATTATATGGTTGTTTACATTCATGTAGCCAAATACAAACCTGAATTTTTTTTTTTAACCCAGACATAATATTGAGAAGTGCTGTTTGGATGACTTCAACTGTATTTTTAGTTGCTCATGCTATTGTTAATGTGAAAAATATAAAGCTAAATTATAGGTCCCCCTATTTTCATTATGGGACAATTTTATAGCTGTCAAAAAAGTTGTATTTCACACTTCCCACATTGACAAGGCTGCATTGGTACCAAAGTTTATAAGTTTTTCTTCGACTTTTTCCTCAATAGCTGGAAAGTTGATATAGCAAAGATTTTGTTGCAAAGTTGTCAAAATAAATAGACCCCACAAAGCAAAGACAGGAGACTTAACTCCCAGAAAAAGATGAAATTTAGGTTATAACCATGAATGGTAAATAGAGGAGCTGTGAGCAGAATCACCATATTATGTCCAAACCTCTTTCAAGCCAATATTTTCACCTCCTAGAATTGCTGTAAAGGAGACAATTTGACTGGTAGGTAGGGGTTCCATGTCTTTTTATTTTTTCTACCCTATATCTCCTATGGAAGTGCCAATGCAAAGAACCAGTAGTAAGACCCAAGGGCATAGAGTAGGGGGAAGAAGGAGTAGAAAAAGGAGAAGTCACACTCCTGGTTAAGCCATCACAGGGTTTAGAATAGATTTTGTGTGAAAGAAAACTTAGTGAATATGATAGTATCTTTAAATGAATAAAATTCTCTAGGATGATGTGGAAAATATAATATATATTATATATAATATATAAATAAATATATAATATCATTCATAATTCCAGCAAACACACACACACACACACACACACACACACACACACATACACACACACACACACACTTCCACAGCATAAAAACAACTAGAAAATACCTAATAGTAATGCTGAAACATCCTTGGTCCTTTTTTATTATGCTTGCATTTAACAATGGAAGATTTTTGGATTTATTTACTGTATCCTAAAATGTAATCTTTATTTATAAACAACAAATGTTAGTTAATTTCACTGATGTGAAGAAGTCATCGTAAATTTCAAGGTAGATTTGTATTGAGGCTTAAGGGTAAGGTATCATCATAGATGTACTTAAGCCATCTCTGTTTCCCCAAAGAGCATGATGGTTTGGCAGAAGGTTCTCATCAGTCCAATCAAATAATAATGTCCATAACTAACTTTTCTTTTAAAAAATTTCTTTGCCTTTTTCCCATTCTGTGTGCGGTAGGCCAGGCCTCTTCAAGTCCTTTTCACAGAGGAAGGCAAAGTGGTTTGTAAGAAACTGCACATGCATTGACTAGGGTTCAAAGGCTAAGAACTGGCTTTGTCCCTGGGGTGGGAGGTGGAATTCTGGTGACAGCAATGGGCATGTCTTTTGTTTCCTCTGTTCACTCAGAGTCTTTGAAAGGTTCTCATTAAGTGCTATTAAGAAGCATTCATACAAAGCATGACTACAAAATTCCAGGGAGAATCAAACAGAATGAATGGGGAAGAGAATGTGAGACAACCAAAGTCAAGTCAGACTTCCTTAGTGAAATAAAACTGCCAGCGACAGACATGTCTGGAGGGTAGCAAGATTGTTTCTGAGTTTGACACAGAGACTGTAAAAGCATCAGGACCACCAACTACTAGTGTACATGCATCTGTACCATAGCAACTCCCACATGTGAGCGATACCTTTGCATATTAGAAACAAGCGATGTACACATAACCATAGGATTAAAGATAGAAACTCTAAGGAGAAACACCACCCACACTTAAGGATTAAAAACAGTCACATAAGAGAGGGAATTTAGAAAGGGGGCTTCTTTAATAACTCAACCCAATAACACATTATTGTCTGGTGGAAATTACACCAGTTGTGCCATCTGGGAGAAGATTGCATTCCCAGGATTATTCTTTTCTAGATCTCTTGGTTTTATCAGTTCTTCCACCGCAGTCCAGAGATTCTTAATTCCTGAATTTGGTATTGACCCTCTATCTCAAATATCAACTCACTGTGCATTTGCAGTTAGTTCTCTAAAAATAAGGACCAACCTAAAACAAGCAAAGTGGACCTGAGACTAACTTTCCTCTCAAAGTCAAGTTGTCCAGTGACCCGCTCAGAGATTTAGGATAGCTTAGAGCTCTGCAGTCAGTCAGCCCTTAGAGCAATCACCACAAAGCTGAATAACCTCTGTCTTGGCCTGCCAGAAGGTTCCTCATCTTAGTGCTACCCTTGAATGGCACTCTGTCATTATGCTATATTTAGGCCATGAAGGTTGTAATTAGCTTTGTTCTGCTGCAAACTGATCCAGCCTCACATGCAATATAAAAGGTAATAAAATAGGTAGGCAGATATAAAAACCTAAATAAGCATCTTATGAAGAAAAAAATTCATGATTCTCAAACTGCTGAAAGAGCCAGGGAAAGGGAATTTCATGGCTTCAAAAGCAGCAGGAGCCACCTAAGGAGCTGCTTCTAGGTGTGGCCAGCTTGCAGAAGGATGTTTAGTCAATTCCCTCATCTCTCCCCCACATCGCCCCCCTACTCCCACCCACTGGGCGAGGGATAACTGTTCTGTAACTTGATAATATTCACCAGAAACTGCTTTTTTTGTAATATGACATCTCACATTTCTTTAATGGGCCAATTTTGTCTTAAAGTGGACTTTGAGAATTCCGTTGTTCGGTATTCCTGCATTGTGTGTTCTAGAAATTGTCTGGAATCTGAGCCATCTCATTTTTTTTTTTTTTAAGATTGATTTATTTATTTGAGAGACACAGAGAGAGTGCATCTGAGATAGGGGAGGGAGAGGAAGAGAATCTCCAGCAAACTCCCTGCTGAGCAGGGAGCCCACCTCAGGGCTTGATCTCAGGACCTGAGATCATGAACTGAACTGAAGGCAGACACTCAACCGCCTGAGCCACTCAAGGGCCTCCTGAGCCATCTGTTTTTATCACACACAGCCATGTGTATGCTTACAGGAATGGATGCTGATTATGTCAGAAAAGCTGGCAGGAAGGTATCAAAACATGAGGTTCACAGTGCCAAAATTGCTATTATGAGTTGATGTATTCCCTTTCACTCTCCTACTTGGTTATAAGCTCCTTGAAGGTGAGACCTTCTATCATCTCTTCCACAGGTTTTAGTTAAGCTGGGTTAGCTGTAGATTATCAGTTAGTGCTCATTGAGTCATATAGTTGATGTGCTGGAAAAAAGAAATTGCTTCCTCAAGACCCAGGATAGGGGCCCCTGAGTGGCTCAGTGGGTTAAAGCCTCTGCCTTCGGCTCAGGTCATGATCCCAGGGTCCTGGGATCGAGCCCCACGTCGGGCTCTCTGCTCCGTGGGGAGCCTGCTTCCTCCTCTCTCTCTCTGCCTGCCTCTCTGCCTACTTGTGATCTCTGTCTGTCAAATAAATAAATAAAATCTTAAAAAAAAAAAGACCCAGGATAAACATTTTCATATAATCTGTGTTTTTATTTTTTTTTCAGTGTTCCAAACATTTTCATATAGTCTTTATTCAGCAATTGACAGTGGCTTTGCTTTGCAACATTGTGGAAGACTTTAGGGAGCCCTCTACATTTGTCAATTTGTTCAATGAATAAAAATCTAAATAAAAGTAATAGGTGGATAAATGTAAAGAAAGATTTTTAAAGAAAGAACTTGTATGAATCTTAGATATCCTGAGGTATAAAGAGACAGAAGAGTGAAACAAAGAAAGGAAGCCCAAAGGAAAGTAATGAAAATATATTAGTGAGTTGGGATTAATGTGTAACAATGAACTTGAAGGTGGAAAAATTATGGTTGCCATGTCTTCAGGAGCGGAGTATAGAGTGAGCATTATTTCTGTTGTTATGGGTTCTGTGGGTTATGAGAGATAAAGGGGTGGGGAAGGGCCCTTCACCCAACTTAAAGGAGGATCCTAAGGGTAAAAAGAGCAAATGGTATCATGCAGAGAAGAAGGGACTTAAATACCATGTAGATACAGAAATGATCCCTTTGTCATCTTCTAACGTTGGGTTTGTGTATAGTAAGATGAACCAGACACAGGTGACCTTCTAAGACAAAAAATTCAAGCAATACTGTTATCCATGGAGATTTCAATATTTTACTTGAATTTTTTGGCATTAATATTCATATTCAATCTACATAACTCCTTGAAGAGAGAATGCTCAAGCTCATTTTTCAGATGAATGGACTGAGTCTAGAAGTCAAGAAACTTGATTGACTAACTTCTCAGCAAGGCTAAAGCAGAGGCAAGATTCAAACCTAGATCTGCCTCCTTGTTTAATGCTCTTAAGTTCTTCACTTCCTGTATTAAAAAAAGCTTAAATAGTCCTGAAGGGAAACCAGATATCAAGGATGTTTACAATTTCCACTAGGGCTCTTAAAGAGCACTTGTAATACACAGCCAAAATTTCATCTGCATTTTTATAACCAGAGTGTGCAAAATCCCAGTGCTAGCAGTGTCAGCTTCCATTTCTTGATCAGCTTCAGGAGGCAAAAAAAATACCTGTGTTCCTCCTTTTGGCCACAAATTAGAAAGCATGGAGTTTGGGGCTGACAAAATAGTTGTAAAGGGAAATCAAGGACTTTGAGAAGTTGGGAGTTAAATAAAGACCTTTGGTGATTTCTTCTCATTTCTCTGATGACTTGACAATTTTACCATTGTCTCTAAGGGAAGGTATCCAAAGTTCTAGTGCAAATTTCTTCATGTTAATTGAATGTGTTCATGTTATAATAAATAGGCTTTTGTGGGAGTGGGGGGCAAGAGGCATGAATATTATTTTTATTTTCTGAATATTGTATATTCTCACTTTATACATTGACTATGATTCAGTTTGTATGAAGAAGAGAAGGAAAAATTTAATTTTTTAATTGCACTTATTCTTTTTTTTAAGATTTTATTCATTTATTTGTCAGAGAAAGAGAGAGAGAGTGCAAGCAGATGAAGCTCTAGGCAGAGAGAGAACAGGCTCCCTGCTGAGCGAGGAGCCTGATGTGGGACTTGATCCGGGGACCCTAGGATCATGACCTAAGCTGAAGGCAGCCACTTAACTGACTGAGCCACTCAGGTGTCTCTTAATTGCATTTACTCTGTGGAACTTAGTCTTGAATTTTAAGTTTGTGGGTTTTTAAAATCAATGTGTACTTTATTTTAAAAACAATTTAGGGGTGCCTGGGTGGCTCAGTGGGTTAAGCCTCTGCCTTTGGCTCAGGTCATGGTCTCAGGGTCCTGGGATCAAGCCCCGCATCGGGCTCTCTTCTCAGCGGGGAGCCTGCTTCCCCCTCTGTCTCCTCTGCCTGCCTCTCTGCCTGCTTGTGATCTCTCTCTCTCTGTCAAATAAATAAGTAAAAATCTTAAAAAAAATTTTAAAAATTTCTTTTATGCCATATCATTATAATAAAAAGTCCAGTTCCAAGTATTTATACTATTTATAACAAGTGATATATTTTTCATTAACAGAGGGCTTCATGTGCTTCCCCAAAGTCGACTTTTTCATATTCAGAACCAGACATTTGACGGATTTGACATTTTACAGTTGATGACAGAAAATGGAAAAAACACAAGCCTCCCACCCCCTCTTCTGTTTTCATAATTCTGTCCTGGCTGGACATAATTTTTTTTTTCTCCCCTCAAAATTTCCAAAACTTTTTATACTGTTGTGATAAGACCAAAGTCAGTGAGTTTAAGACTGGAAAGAATTCCCCTTAGGAAATGTTGAAAATGTGATTGGAAGGAAAATGGGTGGGAGGAGAATGAACACTTGTGATGCTATTTCTTTGACAAGGTGTCAGCTCAGCTCCCTTGGTACCATTCTAAAGAATAGAAAGCCAAACAAGCCATGCTTTTTCACTCCAACTCAGATTTCAATGTTATAAGAGGTATGAAGCTTCTTTTTAAGAGGACTCTATCTGTCTGTACACACACATACATGTAACACATGAACACTTCCGGCCCCAAATCCAAAGAAAATCCATTTTGAAAATGCAAGAGGTGCTTGGAAAGTCTTGTTTTCAAGCCAAAAACAAATAAAATGAACTTAAAGATTAAATCTTGTAATCATCATGAACATTAGCTTTCATTCTCTCTTTCTTTCTGACACAGAATTCTCACAGGTGGTTCTAATTAGACATAAGTAGTGACAGTGGCCAGTTTGACTAAATCCAGATCCCAGCCAAGAGTAATGGAAAAAAGTCTCAGACTGCCTTCTTAAAAAATGGAATCTATATTGAGACGGTTCAAGGAAATGACGCCTACAACAAGATGTAAAAGCCACAGCTTGAGCCCCTTTGTGTTTTCTTCCTTTAGGGAGTCAAAGCAGCCTAAAACACCTAATGCCATGTTTCTTACTGCTCATATTGAATTCCATGCTTCGTAGAGAAAGCTTCTTTTCTTCTAAGACAAATTCTGCCCATTTTGCCATCTCACAGGAAAAACGTAACCCAAGTATGTTATTTGTATTGTCCGTCAATTCTGTTCTTTTGTTTGGCATAGTTGAATTGCCATTTGATGATCTTGTCAGGTCGTTTCCTAAATAATTCACTATTTTCATGAAAACGCTCTATCTTTAGTTTAAAACCTTTAGTTTAGTTGAGCCATACAGAAAAGGAAAACATCTTTTCAGAAAATGTTTCCAAAAATCAGTAGGTTAGTAAAACTTGGATTGCTTTGCGTCCATGTTCTGTGATAATAAAATTTTACCCTAGTCATGTTCTCTTTCTTAGGAATTCAAACTAGTGTTCTAAGAAGCAAACACCCCCCCCCCCCCCCCAGCTAAGAAATGTCTTTGAAAATCCCTGCAGGTATTTGATAGACATCCTGAGTAATTTTTATATTTCTTTCATCAGGAGCCTTGCAAACAGTTGTGCCATCCCACAAGGACACCCAGTCAATGGGATGAGTGAGGTCTGAAATTTAGCCCACGCACCATTCACTGAGCTATACCTCCTTCCTGTCAAAGCGGCGAGTCTGCCTAGAAAAATGCTGCAGATTTTCTAACTTGCAGAGGCTGAGCTTGCTGCATCTCATTTGTAAGTCATTCTTGCAAATCTGATCAAAAGTAAAGTAATTACTTATGTAATTATTTGGTTATTTGTGCCTATTCCCTAACTATCTGAATATACTATCAGTCAGTGAATCTGAACACCTAATTTTACCCCCCAAATATGATAAGACATGGTATATAAGTCACTGACATCTCACTTTGTGATTTTATAAGCACAGGCACCCCAGCTTGCTGAAACAAGGATGTTCTTGGCTGACCGACTCAGTGCACATTGATATGATAGGTAGATTAAAAATTTAGGGGATGAAGGGCCAGGAAGAAATACCCAGAGAAGCCCATACACACCATCCTATATATGGTGGTAAATATGACCTTGACCAAACAATTTTTAGAGCAGTTGGAGATGATCTGTTTCCACTTTCTGTATACCTGTCTCCAAGATACAGGGTAAAATAGCAACATTGTAAGCAAATAGCCTTTAAAATTCTACCATTTATGAAATGTCTTCATTTTGGACATTTTGATGAGAATAATCATCACTAGTATTTTATCTCATACAAAACTATGCTTGAATTTCTAGTGCTCACACTTCCTGGATATTAGCTTTGAGAAAGTGATTTCTCCTGAATTAGCAAGACCAGAAGTGTGAAGGAAGGCAAATCAAAGCAGAGTCAGCAGTTTATAAACAACATACATTTGTAAATTTTACTTTTTAGTAGCTCAGGTTGATCTCGGCTGAATGTGCCTTGAAGTTCTTTTCAGCTCTTGCTCTTTGCATATATAAAATATTTTTTCATATCCTTGCAAAAATGCCTGCTCTTTATCAGAAGTTTGATTCCTAATGAGGCTCATCTTCTACAACAGAAGACCTGGAATGTCAGTCCCACAATTTCAATAAATAGTGGCAAAATAGATATTCCTGGTCTTTTGCTTTGGGGCATGTCTTTGATCTTAGCAGGGGATCCACTGGTAATGAGACAAGTCCTAGAGAGAAATATTAATCTCAAAAGGTAGGACACGTTATCCATGTTGCTCGAATCACCACCAATCTGAGGAATCCCTTCCCAAGGCTTTCCCAATGCAGGGGAGATCATATTTATATAGTAGAATGGATTGTCCTGGGATATTATCAGGATTTAAAGAATATTTTTTTGAGTGAGTTTCAAGATTGGACACTTTCAGAAAGGAATCCGATTGAGCAGGCTTGTTTCTTAACTCCAGTCTGCCTCACGATGGATCTGCAGTGCCTCCTGGAAGAAATTCATTTTGCCTCAATCTCATGCCTTCCACTCAGACCTGCCCTTAACAAATAAGAAAAAAATTTTAAGCAGCTGATTTTGGAATAATAAATCTTGACTAGGAATCGTATGAAGCTGAAGGCACCTTGGTTGGTTTTTTTCTTTCTACTCCTTCACCTCTCTCCCCTCTTTACCTTGATCCTTTTCTCTGGTTGTTGCTTTCTGTTTTATTTGTTTATTTCTTTATTTAGTCCCTCCTTAGTCAGTGGCGACAGCTAGAAGAATTCCTAGACCATGTGGTGTTCTTCTGCATCATCGCCCCAAGGAGAGCTTTGGTCAGAGGTTCTCCCTGCTCTTCTCTCAGCCAGCAGGACACCTACTGGTGTAACCGACCAGTCGGACAAGATAGACTGACCCTTTTCAAATGCTGAGCTTCCCCCAGCCTCAGGTTAGATACTCATTCTTTTATCTGTGGAGCTACCTAGTAGAATCTACACTTAACAACTTTAGAATCTTAGATTGCAACTTTTAACTTTACCCTGTCTGTTCAGCTTTCTCTTAGGTCGTGCTGAAACTGCCCATCAGGAGCTTCTGTTTTCTTGTTGGCTTTCCTATTGTCTCAAGCGAGGAAGTGAGGAGGGGACTTCAGCCTTGCAGTATAATCCTAGACCTGTGCCTCGTTTACTTAAATAGTTGTGCAGATTGGCTTTTTCATGGCAAGTTAGCCATGGATCCTCTCCCACAATTTTGTTATGAGCTCACCTAAAAAACCATAAACTCTTCACAGTAAATTACTATGGATAATGCAGATAATGCAGGTAATGCAGATAATGCGGAAGCACAGTTAACAAGATGGGATCCCCAAGCACGACAATTAAATCCTATTTCCATTGGTTTGCTGGGAGATGACAGAGTGAAAAACTCCAGGTGCCACTAGTTCTGACTCTTTGTAAGCCCTACCTCTGCTCTGTTCTTTATGTTTCCCGTGTAATCACGGGGGTTGTTGGTGATTATTTCATAGATCTCTTCCAGTTTTAATTTGATATGTAATCCTAGATTTTAAATGTGTACATTTCACTTGAATTTTTTCCCAAAAGAGGAGATGATATGACTATTTCAACAGAAAAACATTTAGCTGTGGCTCATAATGGCAGCAACCTGTGCTCAGCACAGTTAAGAGTTAATGAGAAATTACATACAATTTTAACATTTAGGAGACCCGGATACCTGTTACCCTAATATCTGGCCTTACAGTTAACACATACACCTATTAGGAAGAATGGAAAGGTCACATTTCTTGGTCCTCAGATAAAATGGTTTTGTAACTCTTGGAAGTTTTGAGGTAAGGGACATGAAATCAACTCTGAAAGTTTTTGAAGGAGCTCATGATTCTTGCTCACAGATGTCACATTAAAACAGAATGCTAGGGGTACCTGGGTGGCGCAGTTGGTTGTGTCCAGCTCTTTATTTCAGCTGAGGTCATGATCTCAGAGAGCAGGGACAGGAGGATGTGAAATTAAGGTTTGTGAAATTGAGTCCCGAGTTGGGCTCCATGCTCAGCATGGAGTCTGCTTATGATTCTTTCTCTCCCTCTTCTTTTGCCCGCCCCCCCCATGCACATACTTTCTCTCTCTAAAAATAAATAATTCTTAAGAAAACAAACAAACAAACAAAACAATGAGAATGCTGAAACTCACTACCATCACATGCAAGGGTTCTCTGCTTCGTCAACATTTCAGGCATCTGCAAGGAAGGCTTGGGTCCAGCAGGCTGGTGTTAGTGTGTAAGGCTTGAGGGTACATTTTTTTTTTTCTGACACTTCAATCATTGCCTGACAAAGAGGATACACTCCATAATTTCCTGTTGAATGAATGAATGACTAAATGCTTACTGAAAGAATTGATGCCAAATGATCAGCAAACAAATGATACTTTAAGGACCTCAAAGTATGAGAAAAGTGAACTCAATATGAATGGTTCAGAAATGATGCAGAAATTCTAGCATCAAAATAAATGAATCAGAATAAAACACAGAGGCATCTTTTCTATTAAATCATTTTTTAAAAAGTTTTTATTAATTAGAGAGAGAAAGAGAGAGGGCATGCACTAGTGGGTGGAGGGGCAGAGGGAGAGGGACAAGCAGACTCCCTGCTGAGCAAGGAGCTCAACCCAGGGCTTGTTCCCAGGACCACCAGATCATGACCTGAGCCTAAGGTGGA
The DNA here is from genome assembly GCF_002288905.1 of Enhydra lutris kenyoni. NCBI lineage: Eukaryota > Metazoa > Chordata > Mammalia > Carnivora > Mustelidae > Enhydra > Enhydra lutris. The sequence continues at coordinate 32,650,839 of NW_019154090.1, forward strand.
CACTCAACCAACTGAGCTATCCATTCGCTCCTTTAGTAAACCATTTTTTTTTTAACACAAAAATTATCTACATATGTGTACTAAAAGGCAGGTGACAATACATCTTCATTAAAAATTTTGGAAAGTCATTTTTCTGCAGTGATTTTCCATTAACTTTTTTCCCAGGGTTAACCTGTGCCATACATACTCTGTGAATATAGAAGTTTGTATGTTCTTTCTGGACTGTTCTTTTCAATTAGGTCGATGTCTGGAGAGCTGCATGTAATCTTAACAATGCTCAGATTTTATATAAGCTGTTTTAATAGAGAAGGACTCATTGAAGGCAAGCAAAAGGGATAATAACTCTTGGCAGTATTGTTGTTCAGGAAATTTCAGTTCTTTCATAGGAAGCTGAAAATACTTAGAGGATTAAAGTGAATACAATACACAGATGAAAATCCCCATTTGGAAGCTGGCTTTTCTCAAACAGTTCTTCTGTGTCGACTGTTGTAACAGTTGTCCCACTTAGCCTTCGACTCTTCCTGCTGTAGAGTATAGCATTGTTTAAGAGATACTTTAGCCTGATAAATCAAGTGTTGAGATAAAGCATGATGTGTGATATGCTCCCATGTAGTACGCTGTTGAATGCTAACTCCTGGCTAAATATTTTTCAAGCACTGCAGTCTTTTACTTTTGTGTCAGGACCCCAGGTTTCCCTGCCACATCTCTGCAGAGAACACCATGCACGGGTACAGTGATATCCAAAGACGGAACATGTGTGCTATTCACAGCAAGACAGTCTCCACGCTGCTGATCCTTACATCTGTTTGGGCTCATTATTCAATGGAGGAGCGCATCATTTGTGATTTCTCAAAATTTCAGAATATTTTGATTTCGTTTCTTTGTGTAATATGAGCATTTGTTTGTATTCCGTGAGAAGTATATAACCCAGAAACTGCACTTGAAATAGAATCATGTGTCCTCAGCTTGGGAGACTGTAAAGATGATCTAGGACTCTCTTTGTAAAATCTTAATGCACATGAGAAATCCCTGATAATCATATTTGATTACAGATACTCAGAGCTCACACCTAAACCTTTTTCCATGTGATATACACTGTTATTGATCTGAAGAGACTAATTACATTTATTTTATAGTTGTCTCCTGTGCTCTGTCTTCTCTCTGTTCTCTTGAGTTAGTTCAATTGTTCAGTTTTTGTCTGTCTTGTATACTAGTTTCAATTGATTATTCTGGCATATCTGTTTATACTTGCAAATGATGGCTTAATTTATCAACATCAGTAATTGAGGTAGATATTTGGGAAAAAAATTATACCTTGAAGGTAATTACACGCTCTCTGCTTCTAAAGAGGAACAGGTAGGGTGGGAGGGAGGCAGGTTGGGAGTGGATGATATAGCAGGGTAAGCTCCTTAAATTTATTCTTTTTACTTTTCTTTTCATATGGGTTTTTGAGCAGGATAAGAAATAAATGTATATGTTAATACCCACCTTAAATATGAAACTGTCAACTGACCTTGATATATGGTTATTCCTTTACTCAGAATAATTTCTTACACTCCAAGATTTCCTGTTGTGGTTTGCAATTCAATAAAACATTGCCAATTATATAGTTCAGGCCAAATGCTCTCCACTTCTGATACAGTGGTCCAGTTGCTGTGTTCCACCCCAATGGCTAGGCTCTCAGGTTTGCTCAGAACTAACATGGCAAAGCCAAGTTATTTATACTTTGCAGTTACCTCATTTTTAATTTTTGTCCAGAGTGGAATTGGGGGTGGGTGCTATGGGCTTAGAATTTGCCCAGCAGTAATTGTTATTGAAGTGTCTGATGGAGAAAAGACATATGTTCAGTAGTTGTTGGTATCATGAAAATGCCAATAAAAGGATGAGATGGGAGAAATTCATAATGTTTTGACTTTGACAATGATGTCAAAACAAAGTTTTATTCTGAATCTTCTTTGGGGCATGCCTTTAACATTTCAGGGTCTACTGGCTTTCTTGATTGAACAGAATAAAATTATCTTATAATGTATGTGTCAGAAAAGTCTCCTAACTTCTGAAGTTTCTCGTGTAAACTTATGCAAAGAGGAAGGAACAGAATATAGTAATAGAAATATATTATAGAACATAATAATACAGATCCAATATATAGTATATAGTTATATTCTATATTGCACTATAATATATACTGATATATGTAAATCACAAATATACAGTGATGTAGAATAGTCTAATAATGTAGAATATAGTAATAGAAATATAATATAGAAATGCCAAATTAACATTAGACAATCTTGGCATTTTATTTATTTGTTTTTTAAGTAGGCTTCACACCCAGCATGGAGCCAAACATGGGGCTTAAACCCACGACCCCGAGATCAAGACCTGAGCTGAGATCAAGAGTCTAATGTTTAACCAACTATAACCCACCCAAGTGCCCCTTGGCATTTTAGAGCTAACTGCAACTGCTAATTAATTTTAATGTTTCTGTGGAGTGCCTGGGTGGCTGGTGGGTTAAGCCTCTGCCTTTGGCTCAGGTCACGATCTCAAGGGCCTGGGATCGAGCCCCATGTTGGGCTCCCTGCTCAACTGGGAGCCTGCTTCCCTCTCTCTCTGCCTCTCTGCCTACCTTAATCTCTGTCTGTCAAATAAATAAATAAAATCTTAAAAATTTTTTTTTTAATGTTTCTGGCCTCCATTTTTAATCTAGCGTGTATATATTCATTTTTTCCCCTTCCTTATTCTGCATTGTTGAAATAGGAAAAGGGAGCCCCTTTACATGAGTAGTTCTACACATGAATTTTGCACAAGAAGTGTGATTCCAATGCACTATGAATTCTGCTACTCTTCCTTATAGTATTATAGCTTGAAGCATGATGATAGCAAGAAGTTCCCCCAAATATGGGATACGCATGGTTAAACCCATTTCACAGAGCCGGTTGTTTGCCACTGACTGACATGTGGAGTTGCCATTCTCTGGCATGTGAATTATTTATTCTCTCCTTTGACTGCACTTAGTTCTATACTGGGAACTCCTTGTTCTTACATTTCTTAGAATAACATTGATCTTTTTACAATTTCATTAATAGTAACATAGAGCTTCCTTTGTAATCCCACGTTCTTTTTCTCAGCAAGTCTCCATCCTTTTGTCTTTAGACCAGAGGCATTGTTGTCTTGGTGCGTGTGACAAAGTAGAAGGAAGGCATTAGGCAGTCACCAGCCTCATGCACAGGACCATGGATGTCGTCATTCAGGAGACATACTTGAACCCCTTGGCATTTATGAACCCATGCACTGCAATGATAAGCCATATAAAGTGGGTCTCACCAACAAGTTTGCTAGCTAATCTCCAAAGAGCGAAAAGGAAGCTCAGATCAAAAGGAGATACAGCCAGGGAAGGCTGCTTGAAAGGAGTTGGATGCTGACATTTGCAGCTGTGCCTGGTGAAGCAGGATGAGGAGGAGACTGTGTTTTATTCTCATCACCTTTGGCTGATTTGTAAATTGGTTAGATGGCCCCCAAATCGCTTTTGAGCTTTAGATGGGAGCCGCAGCTTTCAGTGGAATTTAACATGGGACTTTCCAAGATCTTGCAAATGGTTACTCCTTCATAAGATGAGTTAGAGAATTATCCATCTTAATTTTAACTGAATACTTCAGGAAGATAGAATAGATATGTAACCTCTACGGGAAGTGAACTCTAAGTGAGTGACCTGGACAAAACAACTTACAACCTTCCCACTCCCTACATCAGTAACTTAAGAATAGCTGCTCTAAAGCTTGCCCTCTTGACCCTCTGCCACCAAATGGAAGAGGTAGTTTGGGGTGACTATGAAATAGTAACTATGTCCTCATTGATAAAGATAGGACTTCAGTCTCAGAAGTCCATCATGATATCAGTCATTGTCATTATTCCAGCATCTCAGAATTAGTAGAGTGTGGGGTATGACTAACTGAAGACTGGAAGGACTTCAGTCATCCAGGAAACTCAGAGAAGGCAAAAATAGTGTCTGTGAATCTGAATGACCAGGAGGTAAAATCTGAGATATCTTCAACATGGCTTACAACGTGGCCATGTAAGAATAAATCTAAATATTATTCTCCCTGAGAAGGTGCTGATATAATTTTCTGGATTACTTCTGTTGGATGTATGAGTATGTTGGCAATGATCTACTAAATCTTTGGATGTTTTAGATGTTTTTGGAGGGTTAAGTGATGAAGGTTTCATCATGCTTTACTGGCAAGAAACTAGACATAATTATAAACCAAAAAAGTGCTATTTACTAACCACAAAGTATGTGTCCTTCCAGCAAACTGACCAGTGGCAGAGGAGAATATCTCATGTTTTTCAGCAACTAAATTTCTTTTTCATATATACGCTGTGCTGTGCAGGGGCATAATGTGTTCTCAATTTATAGGATTATTTTGTTAGAGTATGGTATATTGCTCAAAATTCTCACTTCTCTCAGTGCCAGTATGTTCTTTTTGATGGCTTCTTTTTTGTCATATGCAATGAGACTAAGATGATTTAATACCCAGTTTAACTTGACATGAGACATTTGGAGTTTTTCCACCATTGACTCATTTAATAATAGGGGTGGGAGAGATGGAGGAAACTAGAAACAAGGGTCCCAGAAATGGATGATAGGTTATTTATTGATTTCTCTTTGTGGGTTACTTTTGAAATTTTTCCTTTGCTGACAAAATAGAAACTGACAAAGGCAGTGATTCACTTCCTGGGCTGTCAGCTGCCACCATATCACCTTTGGCAGTGTTCATGCACACATAGACATGTCTTTTCAGTTCCCAGGTGGTTTTCCAAGGGGAGGTCCTCAGTTTAGTATCTCTCTGGCATTCTTTAAAATAAAAAAGAAATCACAAGAGATATTCCATTTAGGGTATATTGGCTCCAAGAAACAAACAAACAAAAACAACAAACCAGTGTGAGTAAATCTGTGCTCCCCTCCCCTCCAACCCAGGGTCAAAGGTAGAAATTGTCTACATTTAAATGAAAATGCGTGTGTGCTTTCTGTTCTTTCCTTTCCTTCCTGTTCTCAGACAATTAGATAAAACTCCATGAAGTCCTGCCAATCAACAGGACGGTTAGTTTGGAGATGCTACTAGTACTGTGATAGTGTTATTTGCAAGTCTAGCTAGATCTGCTCTGGAGACAGCAGGGCTGTGGGTGGTCAGTCTTCTCTCCTTTTTGAAATCTTATCATTGTCAGCCTGGCTGAGATAAAGTTCATTCCTAACTTCTTGAAGTTGTGGACACAGAGATTGTTTGTGGGGAGGATTTCTGTCATCCTTTATTTGTACTGGCCACTCAAGAGCCAGGGCCTATAACCCCAGGGGGCTCTATTAGTCATGGAGAAAAAGGAATGACAGATAGTTCTTTAACTTTTTTCATTTAAATTAAAAATAAAAATCATGGTCATTTAAGGCTCACGAGCTAAAGTTTGATGATATAGAAGGCTACACAAATTATATTACGGTTTCTGAGTTTTTATTAAGATGACCTATTTAATTTTCTGTTTAACTTCTAAAACAACATGGTGTTCAATATACGGATATGAAATATTTCTGCAGCCAGACATTTATATAAAAGTTTTATGTAAATGTTTACCTATTTTATATGAAGATTAAGACCAAGTTCACTTTTAATAAAAAGTCTGAAATATTACAATACTTTGAGTGTCAAAATCCAAAACTAAAGGCTATTTATGCATATGTTCTGAAAACTTCATTGGACTGGACATAAGGCATCTGAGATGGTTTTGGAAGTGGGCCCTTCAGTGGATAATAAAAGAATAAAGATAAAACCATTGTGAACCATTTCTGAAGAATAACTAACGTAATTGAAAGCTCAGAGATTAGAGGACAGATCAGATTTAAACCATAAGACAGTAGTTTTGAAATACCTTATAAAAGAGTAAAATTAACGTTTAGAGTTGGATGGGTAAGTGAAACACTGTATCAGATATTAGGGAAAATGGTTACTTTTTGGTAGCGTTTGTGAGGCAAATCTGATTTGCAGAGAGTAAGTGAAATGGTTTAGGAATTAAAATTTTGCCTCTGGGCAGCCATACTTTACAGTGAACGTTACCTTAGAAATAAGTATGGTTAACCTCTTCCACATGAGAGACCCAGTAATGGCTTTCCCTTACACCTCACCATGGGATTGCCTGAAAGTCTCCTCGGAAGACATCCAGGATTTTGTCTCCAGCTCCAGGCAGCAATATCAGCACAAGACATATAGCAACCCCGCTTAAAAGATTGAAGCCAGCTCAGATGGCCTCGCCGTTTGATAGGAAGTCAGAAGCAAAGTATGTGACACACTGTCCAAATTGCAATGTTTTCCACATAAACCCTGATTCTGCTTCTTCAGTTTTATTTCAATGTAAAAGAATTTAGAAAGAACTGGATGTCTGTTTTATTTATATTAGTGGAGGTATGTGAATGAATAAATGAGTCAAAGAACTAGACTTTTCCTGGAATGACTGCAATGTGCCAGGCACTCTTTAAGTTTCTTTTCAAATATAAATGTTTTATTTCATCTTTATCATGATTGTCTTAAGAGATTAGGAAACTGGCATCCAGAGTGGTGGGCCCATGTTTGTATAACCTAATTAGTGGCGAAACTAGAATTCAAATCTAGGCCTCTTCAGTCCTGGGCCTACTTAATTATACCTTAGTTGCCAAAAATCCTAGGAGAGCCACAAGTTTCATTTCAATTTTGTACTATTTCTTTTATCTAAATATGTTTGTTTACCAACCTCCTTGAGATATTATTGGCCATTTGATTTTGAATGGAGAGATACGAGACTAACTAAAACATACATTTTTAGAGTCACACAACATCTTTTTGGATGCAGGAAAAAACGAACCTTAATACTGTGTATTTGTGGCTATTGTTGCTGCTGTCACGTCAGTTAGAAAGGCTAGACTTGAGGCTATGGCACACCTTTCTTTTAAATCAAAAGCAGATTGGCTACAGCTTTTTAAATCCTACGTGGCATAGAATTTATCCTACATGTATGTGAGCATGATTTTGCAAAAGTCTATAGTAAAATGAGGAACTAAGGTATCCTACTGCTGACAGGTAGTGAAGGAACAAAAATGTAAAATACATGTAAAATATATACCTTGGATAAGAAAAGGATAAAAACTGCCTTTTTGCAGAGACTGATATAATGTGAAATTTGACATAAATTGATGTGAATGCTATACAGCCATCCAAAGCAAGCATAAAGCTAGTTGAAAAATAAAACATCATTAAATGTTTAATACTTGCATTAAATTCTTATTTTAATTTTTTAATTTTTTTAAGCATTCCTAAAATGATTTAGACTTGCCAGATATCTAAAATGCTGTACACATGAGTCGACTAGTGGAAAACAGTTTATCTGTATCAGCAGGTGTCTACTAAGTGTTCTTTCGTGTTTGACCTGTCGTTTATCCAAATTCCTGCAATTGTCTTGGCTCCTTGCTCCTCCTTCGGCTGTGTCTCCAGAGGTTTTCTATTTTACTTCTGCTTATCTAGGCTTGTTCTTTTCCATGCAATCTTTCCTACTTTACCTGTCCTTTATGGACTCTTAATTCCATCGCACACAGAGCCATACACCCTGTCTAGCTGCTAACTTTTCATTAATTGTTCATTCTGCCTTTCTCCTTAGATTGCATCTTTCTTAAGTGCTGGAATCATGTTATACACTTGTTCTGTGTTTGTTAAAGCTATTCTTTAGGGTCTAGAATGAGGGATTATCTTTGTACATTATTTACTAAGAACGGAGGCCAGGAAATACACGTAGAAAGCATTGGACTCAACATAAGTTAAAATGTTCTAATGAATAGAGCTCGCCAATGAGGAGGAAAAAACAAAAACAAAAACGATGTCAGGGGGGCACCTGGGTGGCTCGGTGGGTTGAGGCCCCTGCCTTCGGCTCGGGTCATGGTTGCGGGGTCCTGGGGTCGAGCCCCGCATCGGGCTCTCTGCTCAGTGGGGAACCTGTTTCCTCCTCTCTCTGCCTGTCTTTCTGCCTACTTGTGATCTCTGTCAAATAAATGGAATCTTTGGGAAAAACAAAAAAAACAAAAACAATGATGTCAGGGTGTTCAAGCAGAGACTGAAATGATCATTTAGAAGAGATTGAGGGACACAATTGGCAATTGGCAACTGATTGCAAATGGCAATCAGTGGGGTCTTCTGAGCCTGGGGGGTGGGAGTAAGTGGTGTTATTACCATGGATATTCCAAGGAAAGAAAAGAATGAAGGGGGAAAGGGTAAAATCAGTTCCATCTGATTTTTTGTTAAAAATGCAACTTCTCCCTGGGATGCCTGGGTGGCTCAGTCTGTTAAGCCTCTGCCTTTGGCTCAGATCTTGATCCTAGGGTTCTGGGATCGAGTCCCACATCAGTCTCCTTCCTCAGCAAGGAGCCTGCTTCTCCCGCTGCCTGCCTCTCCTTCTGTTGTGCGTTCTCGCTCTCTCTCAGATAAATAAGTAAATAAATAAATCTTTTTTAAAAACAAAACTTTTCCCCAAAGCAATCCCTACTGCAAAGAAGATCAGGGTCTCAAATTAGAAATTGCTTATTGCTTATTATTTATGCATTGCAAAAATGTTCATGAGTGGGGATGCTTTTATTTATTATTAAGCAAACTTAAAGAGTTTGTTGCCCCAGATTGTGGAAACCAAATAAAACTTGCCACCAGATTCAGACTTATTTTACTTGTCTCTTTCTTTCTTCACTGAAAATATGATTCCTTGATATATCAAGTTTTTCCTTATAAAAAGAATTATGAATTTTAACATTTAGGAAAAAAGATGCTATAGAATTAACTGGGTTTGTGGCTGTCCCTTCACTTCTCACAGGATGAATTGAGGATAAGCATGGATGCAGGCTCCGGAAAATTGTGAAGTCTTTAGCCATGTTCCTAGGAAATGTACTTTTACTGACCAGGCCCTAGGAATAAGAGAGTCTGTCCAATCTAAAAGTTATGGTTTGTCTCTGAAAAGACCCATAAATTATACCTCCACTCTGTGGAAGTTTCTGTCCCTGTGTCACCATTCTTTATTGTTTTTTTCAGGGTGATTATTTCCGAAAGGTTCCATGTGTTTGTTCCTCACTTAAGTCTACACGTTGCTGACAAGAGTTAACTGCAGTTTTAATAAATTGTAATTGTAAATATGGTGTTCAGACTGATTTTGGAAAAACAATTACATTGGCATCATCAATTCATGTCACCTTGCATAAGCCTCTTAGTTTGCAAAGATGTTAGTCATCAAGCCCGTCCCAAGACACACCTGGTAACAATGGTGCTAATGATACTGGTATAGAACCTCCATGTCAGGAGGCATGTGTTATTTAGGCGTATGCCTTCTGCCCTTCCTGTGGTGCCAAAGGAATCATATCACCTCCCCGCAGCCTGGAAATACCAAAACATCTCTTTTGGCATCTAGCTGCAGTCTTGTCATACAGATTCTCTTCCTTGAGACACAACTAGCTGTAATCATTTGAACATGGTGTGGTGGTAAGTTCAGACGTAGATGTTCCGTAGCTCTGCAAAATACTTTAGGGATAATTTGATTGTCCCTTTGCAGCTTTATCCTTAAAAAAAAAAAAAAAAAGAATAAAAAACATCAGCTTTTAATTTTTCTTTTTTCCTACGTCCCTTTTTTTTGGTTCCAAGTGTAATAAACCAGAAAGTTGAAACATCAAAACATAGTCTAAATGAAGCTGTGAGTTATTAAAATGTTGCTGTATTTTCTCAAAGGTCAGGGTTGTCATTTTTTATGTTATATCATTGCAGATCTTTTAGGCAGTTATTGGCTGCCTGTTTACGAACTACCAGTGGTTCACATCTATGATGTGACATCAGTTATTTTCTTCCTGGATATTTGAGAGCAAATTGTTGCTGACAGGAGATTATATGTATTCTAGGGTTGTGATGTCTAATACAGTAGCCATTAGCCACATGCGGCTTGTCAACACTTGAAATGTGATTAGTCCAATTGAGATAATTATACTCAAATTTCAAAGTTTTAGTATGAAAAAAAGAATGTAAAATATGTCATTAACAATTTTCATGTTGATCACATGTCGAAATGACTATCTCAGATATACTGGGTTAAATGTAATATTTTATTAAAATTCACTTCACTTTTTAAAAATTTTTGACAACTACTAGGAAATGTAAATTTACGTACGTAGTTCACATCGTGTTCCTACTGGACAGCACTGTTCTAGAGAGCTTGCCACATGGTCAGGCCACAAATAAAGCCTCTTGGAAACATCTACCCAGTTCAGTAGATGGCAGAGCACTTTCTCATCCACAGTCTCCTCAGAGATCCAGGCTATCCATGCATTTCTTTTCCACTGTGGGTTCTCATGGTATGTCCTCTGCGCTCAGTGCTGATCAGCTCTACGTGAAGACCATTTTCCGATTTCCACAATTTATGGTCAGAGTAAACATCATTTTGGTTTTCTTCTTGCACAACACAATGTCATTGAAAGGAATGTATTGGGAGATTAAATTGCTTGTGTCTTGTGCTGACTGCCAAGATTTTATTTGAAAATTTTAAACAGCCACATAAATCATAGTCTTTTATTGTCCTAAGAGAAACATACTATTCTTATTTGAAATGTGATGTAAAGGACGTGAAATTCTGTTGAAATATAGACTGGTAAGCACTAAGGGAAAGATTTGACGAATGCAATTTTGTTAACTTTTCCTTTGTCGGTGGGTAGCATAGGCTGAATACATTAGGTAGAAAAGAACCAAATAGTCCTTCTCAAACATGAAATCTTTGAATGCTCCTTCCCTTCCTGAGACATCCTGCTTATCAACAAAAAGTTCCCTGTGTTACTAAGAAAGTATGTTCTACATACATTGACTCACATTTTTCTTTGTCCTGGTTCCTGGACAAGCACCATTTTTTCTTACCTGGGCCACTGTGATAGCCTCTTCTTTTTTTCCATTGTGTCCTCTTCAGGTCTCTCTGGCACAGCAGCCTGAGTAATGTTCTAAAATTCTAAATCTTGTCATGCGATTTTCCAAATTAAAACCTCCTAGTACTTTGTCATTGTACTTAAAAGTCATACCATTAACCTAGGCTGATGAGGTTGTGTATGCTCTGGTGCTTGCTTATCTCTGGTATGATCTCTCCTTCCTTGCAATGTCTCCAGCACACTCTTCGTTCCCAGAATAGACCAAGCTCATTCCTGCTGTTAGGCCTCTGCACTTGCCCTTTCCTTTGCCAGCCCTCTTACCCCTGTTCTCCACATGGCTTACATGTCCTTGTCATTCATGCCTCAGTTTGGATATCACCTCCCAAGAAAGGCCTTCCATGACCACACAACTGCAGCAGCCATCAAGTCACTTTCTGGCATATGATTCTGCTCCCAATAGTGTACATCACGATATGATTTGATCTTGTCGGCAGATTTATTTTCTTCTTGACTCTCTCTTTTCTATCATCCTCACAAACACTTCAGCCCACTTAAAGATTAAAAAAAAAAAAACCCTCGGTACTTTATCTGTCTTATTCCCTGACATATCATCATCAAATAGAACAGTACTTGGGTATATATTGCATGGCCAGTGATTGTGAAATAAATGAAAGTATATATTGCAGTTATATCGAGACAGACTTTTTTTTGCTTCATACCCACAAGTTTCTCTTAGTGGTATGAAGATGTCATGCTTCAGAATCTTTCATTTCTTCATCATAAACTGACAAACTTCTTCTTAGAGGAGACCTCTTGCCAGAAAATAGCAGTGTGTAGAGATTTTGTTCAATGTCAAATGTTCAACATGAAAAATGGGTAAGGCACTGGTCAAAGAAGGACAGAAACTTCAGCTTACTCCCTTTGCCCTACTCAGGATCTGCGTCTCTATGATGTCCCTGACCCTCTGTGCCTGGGATTTACAACCTCTGCAGTATGAGTCAAGACCAGTGGTTATGCTCTATTTTTTTTTTTTTTTAAGTAGGCTTCACACCCAGCATCTTGCTCAGTGCGGGGCTTGAACTCATGACCCTGAGATCAAGACCTGAGCTGAGATCAAGACTCAGATGCTTAACTGACTGAGCCACGCAGACGCCCCTATGCTCCAATATTTTTATCTGACTTTGAATGATGTCAGGAATACAAACCTGTTTCTTGGCTTATCTCACAGACTTAACCAGTAGCCCTGCCTCTGTTTGCCATTTAAATGGTGAATTGTGAAATACATACTATACTCAGGGCACCCGGGTGAGAGAGCAATGAATTCAGATTTATCTTCTCCTCTACTCTGACCATGTATGGTTTGTAGTGACTTCCAAGTCGTCTTCTAAGGAAAAAAAAAATTATTAATAGAAATTGCTATTTGCCCAGTTCCTCTAAGGAAAAAAATATGAATAGAAATTAAGAAGGTAGATAAGTGTTTGATGATGGGGATGCCTCATTGGAGATGAATACCTTGACTAAGTTGTATATACTAAACTACTTTTCTTAGTCTGCACAATTGATAATAAATACAGCACAATTATTTTCGGGGATTTTTTTTTTTCAGCATACTTTAAAGAACTTCTCTAGTGAGAATTCTTTTTTTTTTCCAGAGCAGAGAATTCTGTCCTGCAAATAGCTGACACATTTTGACATTCTGTGATTTCAAACTTAGAGATGTAACACCAGCATCAGTCTTTAGGGACATGGGGAAAGAGAAAACAGAAAATAAAAAGTTGTACCAGTCAACAAAACTCTATTTGCATAGTCTTATTTGAAACTTCGTTTTATATATATATATATATATATATATATATATATATACATATATATGTGCATATATATATATAAAATGTAGCACTTTAATTCTAATTTTACTTTTGAATTGTTGCTTTACTATTTGTGAAAGCATTTATGTTCTATTTCTACAGAATAATTTTGTCCCCAAATTAGTAAACCTCTTTTCAAATGTGTGCTACCTGTCATGGTTCATGAATTCATAGAGCAGACTTGATTTACAGAGAGAATGCTCATAACATCTAAGCATAACGAAGTCTCTCAAATACAAATGAGATTGGCATTTTTGAGATGATTGAAAAGATACTAAGAGGAGAAGCATGTCATTTTATTCCGATTCCTAGATGGAGGCAGTGAATCCGATTTCTAAGAAGAGAAACAAGATTTTTAACTTCGGAATGTAGGCCAATTTTAGCAACATAATTCTTAAAGTGTAGGGAATGTAAAAAAGTGTCTTGTTTTAGGCAACCTGTTGATTAGGCACAAAGAAAACTTCTGGCTTATTTATAGACTCCTGAAATGTTTGGTACAGCTGAGGAATTCAACTACCTCTCAATTAAAAGAAAAAAACAAAGTCATAAAAATAAAGATTTGGCTGGAGGAAAAGAGATGTCCTCTCAGTCTATCTTCTGAATGTTTTCTGAGGTGTTTTGTTTTGTTTCATTTTTAATGAGCATTAATAGTGGAGCTAGACTCCAGGTTGTGAATAGATTCATAGAACAAAAGCAAACAAACAAAAAAAAAACCCAGTGAATTTAAAAAAAAATCTGTGTATAATATATAAGTGTATTTATAATTATTTGGTATATTGGCTTAATAACAGAATGAAATGGAAGCATCTTTTAAAGGTTGTATTTAACTTTAATCCCACCTTGCACTCTGACAAGTCTGGTCTGCCTTCTGGTGAAGAATGCTTTGGCAACCTCAGGCTGAGATGGAGCAGATTCACTCATTCCCCACAAACCCTAAAAATGTGCATCTAAAAAAAAAAAAAATAGTGACAGGAACGAAGTCCCAGTGATATTCCCCAGGAACTCTACCCAATCTGTGGTACAGTATGTGGTCTGATCCAGCTGGGCACCAGGCCGGCCTTGGCCACCATCTCTTCTGGCTGGACTCCTCCCCAAGGTAGGGCTTACCATCACAAAATTGCCAACCAGGGCCCACGTGGGTATAGAACTAATTTAGCCTCCTGCACACTTGATGAATGAAGAATTTCCTCTTGGGACTAAATTATAGGGCTTGTCAGAGTTGCTCTTTCGTGATCTGTTATTTGGAGGTAATTTTCCAAAAGGGCTGGAACATATGGCCATGAGCTAGAATAGGATTCACCGTGAACAGCTGCCACGCGCTGGCCAGCACATCCCACTGGACTCATCCTCTCCATCAGCCTCCCACGTCTCTACCCTTGCTTCTCAAGAGGAGGCCCAGCTAAGAGAGCTGGCCTTACGTTAGATCTTTACTTTCCTTCTTAATTAAACCACAAGAATGCCATCTGCCCACCTTTTTCTGCATCTGGGTTTCTAGAAATGTAACATCTTGTCCTAACACGCTTAAAAACAGATGAGCAGGCCTTCCCCTCAACCCCCAATGTGGATGATTACAACCTTCTGTCAAATTCCACTTACCCTCCCTCCCCTGTTGGCTGGAAGATAAGCTTCTGATCTTCCCTTGGCTTTTTGAACTGTTGGAAGCTGTGTAAACACAAGCTGCAGGTTAGTCAGATTCTGTTTGACCCAGGGCCTGCTGAGTGCAAAGAGATTACATTTGAAAACTCCCTTGTCTAATTAAGCAATGGTGACCTATTGCAGGGTGGTTGCTGATGAGGTCAAGTAGCAAGAGGTTCCAGGCCAACCTGTTGCAGCTGGTCATTTGCTGATAAATAAGGAACAAGTAGTTTTTGGTGAGCCAGCTTTCCTACAGAGCCCTCATTTCATAAAACACTTGAATTTGGTTCTTTCTCTGAGTTTCTTATGTGTGTTTCAGCACTTTAGCAAAATCTTCGACAGGCAGAGTGATGAGGGCTTCTTCTGTAATGGCAACCTTTCTGTCCTTGGTCTTTGCCCAGTTGTGCCCCATTCAGTGTTTCCCAAACTGATGTGCTGCACCTCGAGCTCTATTTGGACCATTGACTTCTTCCAAATCCTGAAAGCCGGATGAGGGCCCCTTTGAATATTGACATTTGATGGGGTGTAGTGGTGAGAGTGGGAGAGGAAGCCCCAACAAATAGATCACAAGACCTGGACCTAACTGTGTAGAGTAGTCATTTTTACTTATTGAGGATCCACTACCTAGCAGAATCAGTTGCAGGATCTTCTTACATCTCCAGTCCTTACCATCATCTTCAGAATAAGTGTTGTTATTCCCGATTTACTGCTAAGATTTCTAAGGTATACAGAGTTTAGCAACTTTCACAAGGGCACACAGCCACTAAATGAAAGGTGTGGAATATGACCCCATGTAGCTTTGGTTTTTGGTTTGCCCATTCCAGGGAACTGCACTGCTTCCTTATGGAATTGAATGTGTCTGGAGACCCCTGATGAGGTCCAGCGTTTGACGGATGCAGATTCCTCTTGTGAGTACGTGATAAAAGTGAAGATAAGAACTTTGGAATCTTGGAAAAGTTATCAAAGAAGCCCTCCCATTCACTATCATGCCCCCAGATAGGTTTATCCCTAAAGCTCTTACAGTGGGTGTCTATTGTTTCTGCCACCAGCATCTATTTCCCAGAGTTCTGGAAAAACATATGCAGAATTCTTTTGGGATACCATCCTTCTTCAAAACTGTACGCATGTGTTCTGGTAGAGTCAGATTCTTCAGATGCCCTGCTTGCTGTGGTTACGTTTGGACCAATCAAAATCCATGAAATAAAATATTCGTTTTTATGGAACATTGCTGAACAGTTTTCTTTCCCCTCTGTCCTTGAGTCAGAAGGATAGGCTGGAGTTACTTCTGTCCTCCTGCCACCATGTGTAACCATCTGGGTGTATCTGGAAAACAGAAGGAAACTGGTGATATTGCCAGAATCCTGATACAGCTGTGTGTGATCTCCCTCTGTGCTTCACTTTAGGAATTTCAGAATGTTTTAGGTATTTTCAAACTGAAGAGTTTGAGAGTATTAATATCTTGCCAGATCCATGCCTGCACCCATCTGGTGATGGGACAAGAGTATAATGATGTCTGTCTGTCCCTAAAGCCACTCCTTCTCCATGGAATCACACTGCTTTCTGAGTTAGAAAAAGAACACTGCTGCACATTTTCAATCAAGTGCTTTTTCTTTGTGAGCAGCAGGAGGATGAAATGTGACAATTCTAAAATCACATCTCTTGCAAAATCTTTCAACCTGTCCCTCAGTTCATTTTATTGCCTTCTCCTAGGTTGAGCATATCAAGAGTTATAAATATTTCTTTTAATCATCCCCAAGAAGACAAGGCAAATTCTCTGATGAAAACATTTTCTGATGCCTTATAACTTTAGTTTCAGGCAGTTCTGCACAGTGTCATACATACATTTTTCTGGCTACGTTTTTCAGCTAATGCTGTCTCTAGCTCATATGTGAAACAGTTTTTCATATCCCTTAAAAGTTGTAGCAATTTTCCCCCAAATTTTCATCAATTTTGAGGGATAATGAAAAGTATCTTGTCCTCTTATTTCTCATTTAGAGGCCCTAGTTTTTAATTATCACAGACATTTATTTATTTTTTTTAAGATTTTATTTATTTATTTGACAGAGATCACAAGTAGGCAGAGAGGCAGGCAGAGAGAGAGGGAGGCAGGCTCCCTGCTGAGCAGAGAACCTGATGTGGGGCTCGATCCCAGGACCCTGGGATCATGACCTGAGCCGAAGGCAAAGGCTTAACCCACTGAGCCACCCAGGCGCCCCACAGACATTTATTTTTGACAGCTTCCCTGTCATCCATTCTCAATTATGAAATAAAAAACTAGTTACAGGATTAACACAAACGACACATCAATTCTGGGTATGAAAAGAAGATCGCAGCTCTTTCATGCCTTACTCCTAAATGTGTTAGAATTACTAAGCTTCCTTAGAGACAGCTTGTTGTTCACTAAAATAACACCAGTGTATGTCTGCTCCATTGGGATATTTGACAGCATCATATATGTCTCAAACCTAATAATAATCTGCTGTTGGTCCAGGTTTACAGAGTTTACAGTTTCATAAAATTGATCTTATTTATTCCTCTTTTCAACTCTATAGGGTTGGTATTATTATCCACATTTTACATATTAGTATTAAATGGTTTAAGGATTAAGTGATTTGCTTAAATCTCCCTAATCCCACCAACGGTGAGACTGTATTTTACACTTAGGTGTTCTAATCTAGGTTCAGACTTTTTATGGTTCCAGATAGCCTATCAGTATCTGGAAAACTTCTTTGAATAGAGGGGAGGAGTTTGAAGTAAGAATGCCACCATGTTGCTTCTTTTATCTAGGTTTAAGTGAGCCAATTTCTCCAAACATTTGAGAATGGCTTGTAATGTTTTCTGTTCATAGTTATCCCTTGTGGAAACCACAGGAATTTTGATTTTTCTGACCATTTGTCCTCCATTGGACCCAAATGTTTAAAGGACATTATTTTTATGTGCCAATGATTGCAGTATTTGCATGTGCAAATCAAGTAATTACTTAACTACCCAAATTGTGCATGCAACTAAGGTAATTATGAACCTAGAAAATTGCTATAAGAATTTGACCCTGGAAAAATTATGATAGCAGAAAATGAGTGTTGGAGTGGAAATTTCTTACAAGGCTGATTTTGTTGTTGTCATTGTTTTTTAGTGGAAATCTAAGTTAGGCTGATTAAGTTGCTTTCTTTGCCTCAGCTTTGACATTTGAAGAATGAAAATAATAATGTTTGCACTACCTACTTCCAATGCATAATTTCCACGTGAACAAAATTGGGACAGTGCATACAAGTGATTTGAAAAAGAATGACAAACTGTTTAAAAAGGGGATGCTATTTTTAAGTGGACTCATTAACCTCCACTTTTGAAATGAATAGATATTAATATTTTCATATGAATCTTTGACTCATCTACCCCAAATATGTAATATTGTGATTAAATCAATGTAAAAAAATTAAATTTGTTAAAAATAAAGTAATTGTTATCTCTCTCTAGGGTGGATAACAATTTCTCATGTGGTTCTCTTCTAGCAATTATACGTGGCATGTGGAGAAAGAAAGTCTAACCATGGTTACCTATGGCAAAACTAAAACTTACTAAATTTGAAGGGCTTGTGCCAGTTACAAGAGCTTCTAAAAGACAGTGAGAATTTAGCACCAAGGTGTCTAACTCCAATTATTCTTTTTAATATTTTGGACATGCCCATTAGAGAGACAGTATTGCCTTGACATTGATAGTAGCTATAGACATGAATAGGTCAAGCTACTAAATTAGTTTAGAAATGGATCTGCCCACTTTCGTTCAACATAGTGCTAGAAGTCTTAGCCATGGCAGTCAGACAACGAAAAGAAATAAAAGGCATTCAAATTGGCAAAGAAGAAGTCAAAGTTTCTCTCTTCACAGATGACATGATACTTCATGTGGAAAACCCAAAAGACTCCACCCCCAAATTACTGGAACTCATACAACAATTCAGAAACGTGGAGGATACAAAATCAGTGCACAGAAGTTAGTTGCATTTCTTACACTAATAATGTGACTGAAGAAAGAGAAATTAAGGAATTGATTTCATTTGCAAAAGCACTGGAAGCCATAAGATATCTAGGAATAAACCGAACCAAAGATGTAAAGGATCTATACTCTAGAAGCTACAGAACACTTATGAAAGAAATTGAAGAAGACACAAAGAGATGGAAAAACATTCCATGCCCATGGATTGGAAGAATAAATATTATGAATATGTCTATGCTGCCCAGAGCAATCTACAGTTTCAATGCAATCCATATCAAAGTACCATCCACATCTTTCACAGAGCTGGAACAAACAATCCTAAAATTTGTGTGGAACCAGAAAAAAAAAAAAACAAAACCCGAATTGCCAGGGGATTGTTGAAAAAGAAAACCAAAGCTGGGGACATCACACTGCCTGACTTCAAGCTATATTACAAAGCTGTGATCATCAAGACACAAAAACAGATCAGTGAAACAGAATGGAGACCCCAGAAATGGACCCTCAACTCTATAATCAACTAATCTTAGACAAATGAGGAGAGAATATCCAAAGGAAAAAAGACAATCTCTTCAATATATGGTGATGAGAAATTTGGACAAGCACATGCAGAAGAATAAAACTAGACCATTCTATTATACAATACACAAAGATAAACTAAAAATGGGTGAAAGACCTAAATAATGAGACGGTAATCTATCAAAATCCTAGAGGAGAACTTAGGCAGTAACCTCTTCGACATTGGTCACAGCGACCTCTTTCAAGACATGTCTCTAAGAACAAGGGAAACAAAAGCAAAAATGAACTTTTGGGACTTCATCAAGATAAAAAGCTTTTGCATGGCAAAGAAAACAGTCAGCAAAACTAAGCGGCAGCCCATGGAATGGGAGAAGATATTTGCAAATGACATTATGGATAAAGGGCTGGTATCCAAGATCTAAAAAGAACTTCTCAAACTCAACACCCAAAAACCAAATAATCCTTAAGAAATGGGCAGACACTTCTCCAAAGAAGACATACAGATGGCTAACAGACACGTGAAAAATTGTTCCACATCACTAGCCATCAGGGAAATACAAATCAAAACTGCAATGAAATACCACCTTATACAAGTTAGAATGGCAAAATTGACAAGAAACAACAAGTGTTGGTGAGGATGTGGAGAAAAAGGAACCTTCTTACACTGTTGGTGGGAATGCAAGCTGGAAAGCAGTACATATGTCCCTCAAGACATTAAAAATAGAGCTACCCTACGACCCAGCAATTGCACTGTTAAGTATTTACCTCAAAGATACAGACATAGTGAAAAGAAGGGGCACATGCACCCCAGTGTTCATAGCAGCAGTGCCCACAATAGCCAAACTGTGGAAGGAGCCAAAATGCCCTTCAACAAATGAATAAATAAAGAAGATGTGGTCCATATATATAATGGAATATTACTCTGCCATCAGAAAGGATGAATACCCACAATTTGCATCAAAATGGATGGAACTGGAGGGGATTATGCCAAGTGAAATAAGTCAAGCAGAAAAAGAAAACTATCATATGCTTTCACTCATATGTGGAACTTAAGGAATAGCTCAGAGGACCACAAGGGAAGGGAGGGAAACTGAATGGGAAGAAATCAGAGAGGGGGACAAACCATGAGAGACTGTGGACTCTAGGAACCAAACTGAGTGTTATAGAACGGAGGAGGATGGGGGATGGTGTAAGCGGGTGATGGGTATTAAGGAGGGCATGTGTGGCGATGAGCACTGGGTGTTATATGTAACTAATGGATCATTGAACACTACATCAAAAAAGGATGATGTGCTATATGCTGGCTAATTGAAAAAAATAATAATAAATAAAAATAAACTAACCCATATAAGACTTAAGAAATGGATCTGCTTCCCAATAATTTAGTGAATGTAGTAACTTAGGTTGAATTGACTTACAGATTACTATTTCATTATAGGCAGGAAAAACACTTGCCGTGAAAACTAATGATGTGCTTAAAAGGTGGAGGCTCTTAAAATTGACTTAAGAAAATAAATAAATCAGTGGGTGTTACTGTGCTTTGTTGAAACAGGTACAAAGGAATAGAGACTAGATCTAGCTCCTTGAGCAGTTAGCTTGTGTTCCTGTCCCACAAGAATAACTCACTTTACTCTAAAAGTTTCCTATAATTCAACTAACCTTTGCCTCCCAAATGTTCATTACTGAGGTCATTATTATAATTGTTAGCATCTGATAAAAGCATGCATACATTGATACAATTCTGCAAACCATACTTAGGTTCCAAAGCCTTTGAGCTACTCTGTAGGTTCTTAAATGATGAGCATAAATGAACATAAATGATGGAAAGACGTTGGAGTCTCCAGATCTCCAAATGATGTCTTGAAGGTGATTCTGGGAACATGTGGCAGGACTGGAGCATCCGTCATTGAGCCTGATTCTACATTCAGTTCTTCACCTATGTGGTGTTGCCAGCTGTCAACATCAATGCCTCCAGACAGAAACAGACCAGAGATACATTGAACAGTAAATTAGGGTGCTTCAAAGAATATAGACCACTAAGTCATTCATACCCAATGACTTGGCAGGAAACAGAATCATTACCTCTTTTTAGAGTGACCGTATATCTCAAATTGTGCTTATTATGATAACATAAATAGTCATCAACATCATTCACATTTTTTTCCAACTTTAGGAAATGATAGATATATTATCTACCATTATCGTACTGTATCTTCTACTCATCTTTTAAAGATCAAGCATGTTTATATGAGTAACTACCATTTCTTGATCATTTACCAAGGTGCTGGTCCCCTTGCTAAGCATGTGATCTATGTCTTATCTAATTAGGCTCAACAATAGTCCTATGAGTTAGGTATTACTGTATTCTTTTCCCAAGTTTACAGATAAGGAAATGGAGGCTTAAACAGCTTAAGTTAACTTGTCTAAATTCACACTGATTGGCTTTTATTTGTAAGTACTCCTATGAGGTACTTCTGTAGGATAAGAACAATACATCTATATAAGGAGTTGTCTTTTAATTGAAGGTGCACCAAATTCTACCTCTTCTAGTCATATTTATAGATTCTGATTAGCTCAGATCAGTATAACAGACAAAGGTACCTATCAAGAGACAGCTATGTGATATGTGCTGGGGATGCAAAGATGATGGAATAATCCATGGGGAGAGACATAATCACAAAGGATTGATGGAATTTGAAAGCTAGTGCTGAGAAAAGTCTCCCAGGCAAGGTTCTCCAGGTGTGGCCAGGTAAAGGAAAGCCAGCGTACATCTGTTCTGTATAAAGACCTTAATTTCTCTAATTTTGGGTTTCTCCATTTAATTTCTACATTGCATCTTGTTGATGAAAATTAAGAAGTAAAGTTTCTTCACTAACTCCCCAGGGGATCCGTGGTGAGGGGAAGGTCAGTGTGCTCCATTGTCCCATTGTGGTAGTACAAGTGTCTTGACAAGTTAGCTGTGAAATGGTACTAGAGCCCTAGCAAACTCATGATTTATCACAATCATCTAGAGCCATGCTGTCCAATATGAGAGTTAACAAACACTTGGAGGGTGGATAGTTCGAGTTGAAATGTGCTGGGGATATAAAATACACACTGGAAAAAAAATACACACTGGATTTCTGACTTAATGCGTGAAAGTAATACACAATATCTCTAACAATTTTAAAAAGATTACATGGTGAAATGAGATTATGTTGGATGTATTGGTATAAGTAAAATATACTATTAAAATTAATTTCATCTGTTTCTTGCAACTTTCTTTAATGTGACCATTAAAACACTTAAAATTACATCTGTGGCTCACACTGTATTTCTGTTGGATAATGCTGATAAGGAGCTTACTGACTTTCACTGATATGGGTCCTTTTAAAGATAATTTCCTTGGAGGAGAGAATTTATATTTTATATTAAATGGCTTCCCAAATAGCAGAGAAACATTTTGAACCCATGCTATTTTCCTCCTCAGCCATCCAGATTTTAATAAAACATTTTAAATGTGATCTATGAAATGCTAGAAATTTTAGAAATCACAAAAGAAGAATATTTTTAAAAAATAGTGAAAGCAAATCTTAGAATTTAGAAAATTGGCAAGGTACAAAATGAGAAGACAGCATTAAAAAAATCCTTCTTTGGCCACAACTTTCTAAGTTGTTCAAAAATAATTTTTACTTAAAAAAATTACAGAACATGGGATTTTCCTAATGTTACCATCTCTTTAATTCTGGTGGTTTCAAAGTACATTAACTTAAGTGATTATGATTTGAGGTTTAGTGTTCGATAAAGAATTCTGTCAGAGGACTCCTACCTTGGACATGTTTTTCTCCAATATATCATTCACTCTAGTCCCTTAACTATTAAAAGGAGGGAATGGAATAAAATGATCTTTATATTTGTTTTTCCTTTAGACTGGTAATGTTTCTACATGCACTATAGGATACATTTATAAAAAATTTATGAAATTTCTAGTCTTCATGTGATTAGCCTACATGAAAGTTATCTGACATAGTGTCTCTCTTTTTCTCCAAATTGTGTTTTTATAATTTTGATCTGTAGCCAAGGAAAAGTTGCATAAGTTATAAATAACAATGTTTGAAAGAGTAATTTTATTTCTGCACATTGAATGTTCTCTTCACAAGAAATAGGGAAATAGACTACTACCAAAATTATTTTCAAAACTTTTCAAAAGAGGATTTGAAATTGATTAAAAGAAACAAGAGACTGTTGATGTGATTAGTAAAATGTATAATTAATTAAAATTCTATTAAGGAGGGGGGCTTTTACTATTTTTGTTACCAATCTAAATCTGTCATATAATAAAGACAACAAAATCAAACTTTGGCTGCCTAAAATTGCTATGAGAATCATAATGGAGAATAAGCAGATGGTAGAACTGTATTTTAAATGTATTTCATATCACTCATTATTAGTGTTGTTGTTAATAATAATAATTTTATAAGATTATATTAATTAGCACCTTTCTATCAACCCACTTTGTGAATTCTTAATACCTCATGATCTCATAGTCCTATAATAACTATTGTATTAGAAATGCTAGTAAGTCAGGTCTATAAAGCAAATGAAAGGCTGTTATAGCTGTAATTTTGTTTCTTAAACTTGCCACTTTTTAAATGTAGACATTAAACCTATGACTCAGGTGTCTACAATATTATGCTTTTGTCATTCCTTATATATTATATGTACATAGAGAAAAAAACATACGTAAATAGTGGCTTCTGGTAAAAAAAAAAAAAGGTGACTCTTTGTCTTCATAAATATGTACCAATTTAGGGGCGCCTGGGTGGCTCAGTGGGTTAAGCCGCTGCCTTCGGCTCAGGTCATGATCTCAGGGTCCTGGGATCGAGTCCCGCATCGGGCTCTCTGCTCAGCAGGGAGCCTGCTTTCCTCTCTCTCTCTCTCTCTGCCTGCCTCTCCGTCTACTTGTGATCTCTCTCTGTCAAATAAATAAATAAAATCTTTTAAAAAAAATATGTACCAATTTACTTTTTGAAGATTTATAAACAGCGTGATACATTTTGATAGTTTACAATCATAGCAGTTTAATTTTTAAAAAATTAAGGTGTTTCTAAAAGGGTTTTCTCTTTAAACATCGATTCATGCCAGAACGAGTATTGTCTTTTGCCTTTTACTGTACCAACTGTGTGCTTCTGACTTGCTAAAATGAGGAAGAAGACTCATGACAGTAAATAGAAGATGGGCCTGGGGAGGTGGTTGTAAATCTCAGCCACATTTGAACTGTAACTGTTGCATATGATTTTAATCACTATGAAATGCTTCATCCTTCTACCAAAAGTGCATGCATACCCTGCTCAGCTCAAGACCTCTGACTTTAGTATGTGTTCTGAAGTCACTAAACCGATCTTCTGTAGCAGAGCTCTGCGTTATCTGTACAAGTGAGAGGTCTGGTCTAGAATGTTAGCCTGAACTGAAGCAGTTTTAACAACTTATGATCCTTTAGACAATAAGCAAATGATAAAATCAGAATAAAGACTCAGAGTGTTAAGCTGAGTTTAGTGCTGGTTAAGGCAGGAAAATTTTATCCATTATATAGTAGGTGTGGCTACGCTGGATGAGCATTAAAGTATCAGATATTACCAGAGAATTGTGAATTGGCTTGTAAATGGGTATATGCACAGGGAAACAGTCCCTGAAAATATCATTTCTCCAACCAGGGGGTCCTTTGCAAAGGCTTTAGATTTCATAAGGGAAAGAGCCTGGTTGGTTCAAATATGTCTTTAACTTGTCATTTCTGGATTGGGTGGTTGGGTAGTTTGGAGCTAGCCAATTGCTGGACCCCAGATCTCTCTGTGTTTTTTAGGAGTTGTGTTGACCCACAAAGCCCACTGAAGTTAAGTTCAGATAGTTCAGTTGAGTCATAGACCACAAGGCATCGTCAATCATCAAGCCGCTTTTTTGCTGATTCTCATTCATTTTCTAGAGGGGGCTGCTCTGGTTTCTTCTTCTGGAAACAGTAAGACTAGTTTATAATCTCATTCTTTCCAGGCACAGAGTCAAATAGTGGTTTTGTTAGTAGGTACTCAAATCACAGCAAAGATTTTCTGTATCACAGGTGAAATAAGAGCTTCTAATAAGCTTGCTGAGAAGTAGCCATATGAAGAGGTGAATGTTAGTGATGGAAAGGAAAGTCACTCAAGGTCAAACCAGTAGAGAGAGAAATGTGATTAGTTCCTCTTAAAAAATACTGTTGTCATAAACACTGTTACTAGAACCCTGTTTGTGGATGAGTAGGTCCACTGTTTAAGGTCTCACTTTGGTTCTTGAATTCTCTGATTTTAGTTTTCTATGTGAAATATATTGGGACAATAAGCACTTCTGTGCTTTAGTTAGTGTGGTCTGGAAAGATTCTGAACACAGTAATTTTCATCCTGCACTATTAAAACAAAGCAATTTTCTCAACCACCTTGTCAAACTTCAGGGAAATGTGTTAGTACTTTTATGGGATGTTATTGAGTCTTACTTTTGGTCTTTGCTATTTATTTAAAGATGTATTCAACTATTTAAACATTCAGGTAATGGTAATTGTGCTAATTAATGTCTTAATATAAAAAAAGGTTCTCTTTCTATGGGAAGATATGTGAAGTTTAGTCTCTGCTTTTAAGGAATTTAAAATCTGAGTGGAAGAGTAACACAAGCTATGATATGGTATTTAATATCATTGTGGTGTTAGGTATAAAGAAGATTAGTCATAATTTTACGTGGCACATTAGAAAAGTCCTCACAGAATGAAAAAGCGAAATTTGAACTGTGTCTTGAAGTTGGGCAGGTGAAGACAAGAATGGAACTCTTTCCTGGCAGAAGATATTCTATAGATAGTCCATAGAGATATGGAACTCTCTACTGTGGCTTGGAAATAATGAACAGGAACGTGCAGCATAAGTAGAGTCAGTGGGAGAGAAAAATCTGGAAGATAGGAATAGAAGAGGAAAAGATAGAGCTTTAGATACCAGACTAAACATTTCCTTTATTTTGCTGTTGTTATTTTTTGAGTATGTTTATTTGTTTCTGAAGGAGGGAACCCCAGATAAATTGAATTGTTCTATTTTGCAGCTTAAGTAGGACCACTATCATCATTGTGAAGGGTGAATTAGAGAGCATTGAACCTGACTGAAAGTGATCACATTAGTCTACGGAAAGATAATGAAAGTCTAAAGGCTGGTGGGGGATGAGGACTATGGAAAGAAGGGGATTGATTTTTGATACATCTGGGAAGGAAAATAAAAATTGATCATCAAATGAATATCCATGGGGAGAAGACAGAAGGGAGAAGGGGAAATCAAAGCAGAATTGCTTTTACTAGCAGGGCCCCCTGAGAAGTATTGAAAAACAGTTCTTTTGGTTGATGATGATATCACTCAACACATATTAAGAAAAAATAATATATTGGGGCAAAAAAAGTAATGTGTTGGTTCATAATCCAAAACATGCCATCATTTCCTGACCTCTTTCTATCTCTTGGCTTTATATCCTCCATGGTGGCTTTATTCTCAGGCTGTAGGTGATGGCCACAAGGCTGACAGCAACCCCACCCTTACATCTTTCAAGTGTCAAGTCCAGCAGAAGAGAGAGAGATTTCCTCCCCTTCCCTGAAAAGTTTAATTGGGCACCACCTCTGAACTCATCACGGTGCCCATGAACATCCATCTCTGATTGAACCCTGTGAATGAGAATAATGGAAAGGGGTTCCTGAGTGAAATGTTAGGGTCTTATTTCCAAGAGAAGGGAAAATGGATTTTAGCTGAACAAAACACTGCTAGTCTTGTCTTACACTTTGTGAAACCACTAAGGAAGGAAGGAATGTTCAGGTGGGTGGATGAGGAAGGAGGAACAAGGTGGTAAGAATGGTTTGCATCTGTTGTCTTTCCTATCATGATAATTATTAATAATGATCATTGAAGACCATGGTCCACGTTCAGAGCCCGATTCCACCAAAACCAGAAAATATGTAGTTCTAGTTATATGCAGTGTGCAACGTATTATGTTGTTTTGTATTTTTCCATTACTAGTGTTATTCCCCCACCCAAATTTGATGTGCAGAGGGCCGGCACTTCTTTATCAATCCATCATAAATCAGATAATTACTTTCAGATGCATTATAATAACACTATGTTTATGAATGTATGCAAGGATGGTCAAACACTTGTATTGTCTCACCTTTATTAACATGACCTTTTTTTTTTGTTTAAATGTCTGAAGATTGTGCCAGATAATTTTTTACTTTTTGTCACTTTTCTAGACATTTCAGTTAAGGGTATCATGTAGAAATAGATTGCATACTGGCACCTTTTATGATCAAGACTTTTATAGAAATTTTCCGTTACATAAAATATTTGGGAGCATATATTTTAATTGAATATTCAATTTAGCTAATATGATAATTTCTTCATGTATTATGCATGAGTCTAAATGATGGGAATGTGAGTTCAGTATACACACACTTTACACTAATAATGCTAAGGATTTATTTAAGAAATCTGGCAATACTAAGTTGCTATTACCATAGATGTATTTTGAAATGCTTACCCCGTAATTAAAAATGTAGAAGTTATAAGTTAGTGGGGATTTCTTTGTACTGATCCTGTGTTATAACCTGACGAGCTAATTTTAATTTGATTCTCAATAATATTTATTACATAATGGCTTAGGCACAACTTTTACACTTCACTATTCTCATAGAAAATTTGCATGTAAAGTTAAATATGGGACTCCTGGCAGGCTCAATTGGTGCTCAGAACGTGCAACTCTTGATCTCAGGGCTGTGAGCTCAAGCCCCACATTGGGTGTGGAGCCTACTTAAAAGGAAAAAAATTAAGTTAAATGTAGTTCTGAAATAGTGGACCAATGCTAATAGAACTCAAATAGTTGAAAGCACTGGATTCAGAAGGTAGAAATTCAAGTTCTAATATTCTTATATTTTTAGTAATGTGGGGTGAATCCCTCACTTTCTTAGAACCTCAGTTCCTTTTCAATGAAATGGGGAGAGTGGGACTTATCAGGGAGGATAAATATAAGGTGATACTTTAGTGGGGTGGTTGGAAAAGGGAGGGTGGTCAGTGGTGAGCCTAGTCAATAGCTCCAGAGAGAAACTCACAAGCTGTTAAAGTGGAGGAAAGATGAATCGGGGTCACAGTTACGGAATTGTGTATGGCGACACCTATTCCCTCCAATTTTCTCCTGTGCAGCTTGTCCCAAGTTCGCTTTTAAGAATGGGACATAAAGCTGTGCGTGAGTGTGCACGGCAAATGGTAAACACTCTGTGAATGTATGATGACATTGTTATTATTTTACAACTCATCTGAAATGAATGACATTCTTTTGTATAAGATAAAGTGACAAACTTTCTTTTTTTTCATTTACATCAGCCTTTACTTTGTTCTCATTAGATAATCTTAATGTATAGAAAAAAGGAATGTAATGTAAGGAATACATTATTGTAAAGAATAAAATAGTTTGAACCAATGGGTAATGACTAGTAAGTACATGAGAAAGACACAGGTCCCTAAGGGAAAATAGAATTTTACAGAATAGGGAGAAATATATTTTGTGGGTAGAGAGACAGACACATACACAGAAAGGGATATATATATATATCCCTTTCATATATATATGTGTGTGTGTGTGTGTATATATATATATATATATATATATATATATATATATATAAATATAAA